>NC_135505.1:105921768-106270935 GCF_052857255.1 Amblyomma americanum | reverse complement strand
TATATTCATTGGGTGTAAGCGAACCTTGAGAGTGTTCACCAGCGCCACCCTCGACCATAGAGGCGGATGTAGCACGTCCTGTAATACCGCGAGTGTGACGTGGAACGACATCTAACGGCGAGGGCGGAAACTGTGCGAGAGCCCTCTTAAGCTACCTATGGCATCAAGACTGCCAGAACCGAGACCCTCGTTAAGCTATTAGCAGATAAGTTAAATGAAATGAGGGGCCCGTTTGACAAACCTATTAAGGGAGCTAACAGTCACCGAAACCAAGCTGCATAGGGGAATGTTTTTTTTATGTGTTGTGCTTATCAGTGGGATATTATAGTACTTAGATTAATAAATCGCTTAAAGAAAATTAAATATAAAGCAGCGAGCAGAAAAAACAACCATGCCGCCGGTGGGATCCGAACCCACGACCTCCGAATATCGCGTCCGGTGCTCTTACGAACTGAGCTACGGCGACGGCATTCCAATCTGCTGCTCTCGTGGGTATTTATGTTGAGAGTGTTCACCAGCGCCACCCTCGACCATAGCGGCGGATGTAGCACGTCCTGTAATACAGCGAGTGTGACGTGGAACGACATCTAACGGCGAGGGCGGAAACTGTGCGAGAGCCCTCTTAAGCTACCTATGGCATCAAGACTGCCAGAACCGAGACCCTCGTTAAGCTATTAGCAGATAAATTAAATGAAATGAGGGGCCCGTTTGACAAACCTATTAAGGGAGCTAAGAGTCACCGAAACCAAGGTGCATAGGGGAATGTTTTTTTATGTGTTGGGCTTATCAGTGGGTTATTATAGTACTTAGATTAATAAATCGCTTGAAGAAAATTAATTATAAAGCAGCAGAAAAAACAACCATGCCGCCTTTGGGATCCGAACCCACGACCTCCGAATATGGCGTCCGGTGCTCTTACCAACTGAGCTACGGCTACGGCATTCCAATCTGCTGCTCTCGTGGGTATTTATGTTGAGAGTGTTCACCAGCGCCACCCTCGACCATAGCGGCGGATGTAGCACGTCCTGTAATACAGCGAGTGTGACGTGGAACGACATCTAACGGCGAGGGCGGAAACTGTGCGAGAGCCCTCTTAAGCTACCTATGGCATCAAGACTGCCAGAACCGAGACCCTCGTTAAGCTATTAGCAGATAAATTAAATGAAATGAGGGGCCTGTTTGACAAACCTATTAAGGGAGCTAAGAGTCACCGAAACCAAGGTGCATAGGGGAATGTTTTTTTATGTGTTGGGCTTATCAGTGGGTTATTATAGTACTTAGATTAATAAATCGCTTAAAGAAAATTAATTATAAAGCAGCAGAAAAAACAACCATGCCGCCTTTGGGATCCGAACCCATGACCTCCGAATATGGCGTCCGGTGCTCTTACCAACTGAGCTACGGCGACGGCTGTCCAATCTGCTTCTCTCGTGGGTGTTTATGTTCATTGGGTGTAAGCGATACTTGATAGTGTTCATCAGCGCCACCCTCGACCATAGCGGCGGACGTAGCACGTCCTGTAATACCGCGAGTGTAGTGTTCCTGTATATGCTCCCGCAGGGAGCAGAATTGCGCGAAGGTCCGCCATTTTGTTCCAAGCTGTGCGGGAAAGCAGCTCCTCGAGCGCACAGGCGCTGGGATCATGACGGGGCTGGCGTTGTAGAACAGCTCGCTTTTTTTTTTTAAAGCTTACAAACGGCGCTGGATTGCGGGCATCCTTTTTTCCTTTTACTGTCTCAGTGCTCAGGGATCGATGCTAATCTCATCATATTTCGTTGAAAAAAACTTCGAAAAATAATCTGATTTGCCGAAAATATCATACAGCATGACAGAAAGATCGCGGAATGACAGCGATAGCTCGCAGTACGGACATTAATGGCGCAGAAATGCTTGGAAATGAAAAACCCTCGTGAGTTGTGCGATGAAGAGAAGTGCGGTAATGCATCTCCCTGCAGAACCACATTGAAATACATTATGTGCACGAAGCTTGTGAAACCACGCTGCATACGATGTGAATGCGGGCAGTCTAAAGCAATGCTTTTTTGCACGCAAGTAAATCTAACCAGCCAAAGGCACAGATATCGCAAACTCGCGCGCTTATATTTCACAAAATATACGTATCATTTGTTGCTCTAACTTTTAGCCCTGCATTGCATTTTTCCTATGCCATGGTCATCTTTTCAAGCCAAACACATCACGTGCCGTACTTCTTTAATATCCAATTAGAGAAGCCTGCCTTAAGTCACTGCAGCTGAATTGTGGTATACGAGTTTCCAAGGATCTCAAAAAGTTATGTATCTCCTTCAGGTGCTGTTATTTGCTCGTTTTTCCCTAAACACTATTGCGTTTTCTCTTAACCTACTTGAATTTTATGTACCTTCACTGCATTCTGAAATATCTTTGTTTTGTACTTCTCCATGATTTTACTCAAGGAAAAATAATTATCTGAATATCCAATTTTGCTTTCAAGTTTTTCATACTATTTTTGTTCCCCTCTCCTTCAGTGTTAACATCCTTGTAAGTGGAACCTTAAGGGTATTCTTAACAAATAAAATAGTTAAATAGCCTAGGCAACGCTTGTTCTCATGCAGAGAGACTGGCCTCCCACTTCTGTGTAGTATACTGGGACTAGAACAAAATTTCACATACAGTTTGCTTGTCAAACATTGTTTATTTCACAAAACAAATCATTTCTGCAAAATGCTGGAGGTAGCAGCAGAATAAGCAGACAGGCTGGCAGCGGCTGCACATGAGAAATGCTGTCACGTACAATCAGGCTAGGAACAAAACCTTTGTTCACATTTTCATTTGGAACTTGTAGCGTTGCACGAAAAATGAAGATACCTCGCATATTGGAACTTACCTCGCATATTCGAGTTCTTTTCGGGGCTGCTTTCACCCGTCCCATACGCAAAAGCCGGCGCAGTCGCCGACGTACGACTGACCGTCCGGACGGCACTGGGTAAAAAGCTTTGCCGCTTTCGTTACGGTTCTTGCAGTTTGGCGCACTGCACCCCGTCATAGTTCGAGGCTGCCGTCACTGTACACTATCAAAATATATACAACTGTAGCGCACGGAAAATGCGGGAACACACGGCACCGGACGCGTCCGATCACGATGGCAGCCGAGAGGGTACTGGGGCTGGCGAGGAACCGGCGTTGCGCCTGGAAAGTCGGCTCCTCCACTTCAAATTGGAACAAACGTCGTCAGCTGAATCACGTGACGGCCGCTTGGCGAATGGCGTCAAGAGCGGCGCGAGGAAAACAGTCGCGCAACTCTGCTCCCTGCGGGAGCATATACAGGAACACTACGCGAGTGTGGCGTGGAACGTCATCTAACGGCGAGGGCGGAAACTGTGCGAGAGCCCTCTTAAGCTACCTATGGCATCAAGACTGCCAGAACCGAGACCCTCGTTATGCTATTAGCAGATAAGTTAAATGAAATGAGGGTCCGTTTGACAAACCTATTAAGGGAGCTAACAGTTACCGAAACCAAGGTGCATAGGGGAATGTTTTTTTTTATGTGTTGTGCTTATCAGTGGGATATTATAGTACTTAGATTAAGAAATCACTTAAAAAAATTTAATTATAAAGCAGCAGAAAAAACAACCATGCCGCCGGTGGGATCCGAACCCACGACCTCCGAATATCGCGTCCGGTACTCTTACCAATTCAGCTACGGCGACGGCTGTCCAATCTGCTGCTCTCGAGGGTATTTATGTTCATTGGGTGTAAGCGAACCTTGAGAGTGTTCACCTGCGCCACCCTCGACCATAGAGGCTGACGTAGCACGTCCTGTAATACAGCGAGTGTGACGTGGAACGACATCTAACGGCGAGGGCGGAAACTGTGCGAGAGCCCTCTTAAGCTACCTATGGCATCAAGACTGCCAGAACCGAGACCCTCGTTAAGCTATTAGCAGATAAATTAAATGAAATGAGGGGCCCGCTTGTCAAACCTATTAAGGGAGCTAACAGTCATGCCCCGCCGCGGTGGCTCAGTGGTTAGGGCGCTCGACTACTGATCCGGAGTTCCCGGTTTCGAACCCGACCGCGGCGGCTGCGTTTTTATGGAGGAAAAACGCTAAGGTGCCCGTGTGCTGTGCGATGTCAGTGCACGTTAAAGATCCCCAGGTGGTCGAAATTATGCCGGGACCCTCCACTATGGCACCTATTCTTCCTTTCTTGTTTCACTCCCTCCTTTATCCCTTGCCTTACGGCGCGGTTCAGGTGTCCAAAGATATATGAGACAGATACTGCGCCATTTCCTTTGCCCAAAAAACCAATTATTATTATTAACAGTCACCGAAACCAAGGTGCATAGAGGAATGTTTTTTTTATGTTTTGTGCTTATCAGTGGGATATTATAGTACTTAGATTAATAAATCGCTTAAAGAAATAATTATATTATATAATTATATTATAATTAATTTTCTTTAAGAGATTTATTAATGTAAGTACTATAATATCCCACTGATAAGCACAACACATAAAAAAAAAGATTCCCCTATGCACCTTGGTTTCGGTGACCCTTAATAAGCATATATATATACATATAAATTTGTGGCGTCGATCAGTGAATAATATTAGTGAATGTTTTGTCGCTAAAATATAGCAGATTAGAAAAGCAGAAGAAAAAACAGCCGCATGCCGCCTGTGGGAACCGAACATAAAGGACCTCCGAATTACGCGTCCGGTGCTCTGCCAACTTAGGTTCAGCGGCGGTTGTCAAATCTTTTGCTTTCGGAGGTGTTATGTTGGGGTTCTGCAGCTGTTGGCATATCATATATATATATATATATATATATAGATAAACCCAGGATGCTCTTCCCGAACAGCCTCTCGCGATGAAATGAGCCGCGAGAGGCTGTTCAGGAAGAGCTTCCTGGGTCGGAACCTAACCCAAACAACCCAAGGCCAGCCATGGCAGCACCTTCCACAGAAGGGCAGTGGTGCATCGTTGGACCGCTGCACCACTGCACCAGGAGCGGCAAGGGGACTCCCAGGGGCCTATGAATATAAAGGAGAGAGTAACCAATACGGTAATGAACCCAGTATCCCTATCCAAACACCTGCAATCCATGAACACTAGATCTGATACCGGAATCGAAGTGAAAAAGGAATTTCTAGCGCGCATAACTCGCATCTGGCCTAACTACGCTTTTTTGCATTTGTACAAAGCAGAGATCTTGTTGACTCTATGACAGAATGCACGCGTTAAATGCATTCACACTTTAAAGAGAATAAATGTGAACGGCGTTCTTAAACACGCACTGACATGGCACATTCTCCGGCCGTCTAGGCGCCAGCGCAGTTGTCACAGGAGTGTGCTGTGCCGTAAGTTATGGGGAGTCACGGGAATCAAATCACGAAAACATTGAAAATAAAAACAGATTTCAGAAAACACCTGTTTTTCTTACCTATTAGCTAGCTTTTATTATGCCCCAAAATTTTTGTGACAAAATATTATACAAGAAATTTTAAAAGTATATCTGTACCCGTAGGCGGCAAAAAACATTGAAATTTGCGTAGAGACCGATTTTCATAGTAGCGTTTTGTATCCTGAGAGCGCTGCTTGAAGAAATCATATCATGAAAATTACCTCGCGAATTTTCTAGCGCCTTGTTAAATTCTGGTTTTTAAGAAATGCTTTGTGCTGCTATATTTATGAATTATTTTCTCAACTTCTCACTCTGTCACTGATTTGACTTGGCGATAATGAGTCTGTTATGCAAGCGTTGATACAGCATTCTGTGTAGTAGAGAATCTAGCTGCTAATACAATTTTGAGTCCGTTACGATAACCACTAATGCTAAATCTGACCGCAGCTTGTCAGGTCATTTGTCTTTGACTTGTCAGGTGGAGTGTTACGCTCACTACGCTGATAACGCCGACAACTACGACACGGGATGTATGAATGGGCGCGTAAGAGCTCCGTTCTCAATTATATAAATAATTTCCCTGCATCGCCCATTCTATCGGCCTGCAGTCGCCATTGAGATCGACTGCGGGCTCCTATTATATTTTTGCTGTTACGCCACGCTTTCTGCGAGTTCATAATTAAAATGAAGCAGAGAAAAATTTATGATGTCAAAACTACTTAACATTATTCTGTGAAATGTATCATGTAATGAGTAAGCGAACTTCCCAGTTGTCATGCGATATTTTATTGCTCTACAGGTAATCAAAATTAATCAGTAGCCCTCCACTACGCTGGCTCTCTCTTCTTTCTTTCTCTGTCTCCTCTCTTCTCTCACTGCACAAGAACTACACCGAAGAAGTAACAATTACGGCTGCTCATATTTCTTCATTACCAATTTTCAGTTTTTCATTAGTGGTCTTTTTACAGGGGCTTGAGTCCCGCTCTCAGGGCCAAGACCACTCCGCTAGCTCTGACCACACTGTGGTGGTCGCGAAGGACCGCACACCGAAGAATAGCCAGCAGGCAAACTTTTTACTTGAGGTTTCCCAAAATATATGACAGCCTCCCTCGGACGCCCTCAGGCGGCAGGCAGGAAGCGGGCACGATTGAAAAGCCAAATGTCACCTTGCCGCGGAGGTTGCAGCCTGGCTTAGTCTATTCTGTCCGGATTCGCTCTCTCAGCTCTATATCGGAGTGCGCTGGGTGTATGGTCACCGACAGTGGCTTTAAGGAAAGGAAATTCCGCAGTAACTGTATGACACCTCGGTGGACACCCCAGCTGCACCGTGAGGGAAGGGAGGAAGGCGAAAATGATAGAACAAGGTGCCCTAGTGGAGGGCTCCGGAATAATTTCGACCACCTGGGGATCTTTAACGTGGACTGACATCTCACAGCACACGGGCGCCTTTTGCGTTTCGCAGAAATCGCCAGCAACTCCGTGAGGCCTCACTGCTTTGAGCTCCTGGCTTCCATTTCTGGAGTAAGGATGGATGAATATTAGAATGCGCCGAGGGCGCTGCGTTGGAAGGGGGAGGGGGGAGGGTATTCGTAAGAAATATTTGTTTACACACATTTTTTTAAAGTGATGCCGGAGCCACTGCGGAAGCTAATTTTTGAACGCAATAACCACGTATGTATTATAAACCTAGTTTTCAGCATGCAAGTCACACATAACCCGAAATCTAGTTAAATGACCTTACCGTGCAATCGATGGTATTGTTTGCTTGTTTGTTTGATTCAGGACCTCAAGACTACTGCTCGTAAGCAGTGTAGTTTAGGTCCGTTCATCCTTAAACTAGCGACTAAGCTTCGGTGATAACCCGGCGCATACTAGGACATGCGGATCCACCGTTTACATGAGTGGTTCAAAGCCGTATTGAAGTTTCTGTTAGCGACAGAAAGGAATATACACACCTTCATTATTTTACCTCGAAGTGGACATATCATTTAACAGGCATGATGGCGAAGATGATTTTATTTTAAATAATGGCTCATGGGCAGCTTTGCCTAAGAGACACGTCTGGCGAGCTGAGGCCAAAGTGCCAGCTGTAATGGAATAGTGAACTGGAGCCTCGCTACAATATTGTGACGAAGAAGACGAAGCTGACAGTGGCACCGGAGGGAACGCTCGCGTTAGGTCAGTGGCCATAAAAATCATCTCATTGCCATCATTCATCGCGCCTCATTCTTCGGCTGGTCGCCACGTAACAATATATAGCAGTATATTAATGTGATGTGTCTGGTGGCGTCTCTTGGACGGATAAAAAAATTTGCGAATACTGCCTTGTTGTATGGTTAGCCTTTTTCTTTGGGCGTTCAACTTAAGGGGCGCGCAAAATAACGCACCCTTTATTTAGCCAATACCGCGAGCGTCTTGACGAGGGAGATGTTCAGTTGCGTGCTTCCCCCACTTTTCTGGGAAGTTACGTGAGGGGTTTGCTATCTCCAACCATGCCACCATCTTTGCAATTTCGTTTACCACACCACTCCTCCTCTTATTCGACCTCCTCTAACATCATCATCATCCTAGTGGTTCTAAGGAAAGGAAAAAAGAGAGAGAAGAAAGGGAATTTTAATGAAAGAAAGGCGGAGAGGTCGGCCGGTGGTAACAGGGCCCTGGCCTGCTACTCCACACAGGGGAAAGGGAAGAGGAGGAAAAGGAAAGTGTGAATGAAGGCTGATGATGGCATAATACAATGAGTTTCACGGGTGATGTCTATGCACACACACACACACACACACACACACACACACACACACACACACACACACACACACACACACACACACACACACACACACACACACACACACACACACACACACACACACACACACACACACACACACACACACACACACACACACACACACACACACACACACACACACACACACACAACACTGGCTGGCGCCCGCATCGCGGTTACTGGACACACATAAAACTCAAAACTGGTGTCTGCAACACAACACCGACACATGTCATTAACCATGTAGGTTGTGCACAGGCGGTCACAAACGAGTATCCAGGCCTGTTTCACACAAAAAGTTGAGCAGGGCTTTTGTCACACGCCACCAATCAGAACGTCTCGTCCTTGCGCCCAGAAGAGTTTCCTCAGAGAGAGGGCGAGAGTCCAGGTTTTTCACGGTCGCCTCCAATGTTGTTCTTTCAGAAGTAAGGAAAGGAAATAGCGCAGTAACTGTGTGACACCTCGGTGGACACCAAAGCTCGTCATCATCATCATCATCATCATCATCATCCTAGTGGTTTTAAGGAAAGGAAATAGCGCAGTAACTGTGTGACACCTCGGTGAACACCACAGCTGCGCCGTGGGGGAACGGAGGAAGGCGGAAATGATTGAAGAAAGAGGTGCCATAGTAACTGTGTGACACCTCAGTGGACACCACAGCTCATCATCATCATCATCATTATCATCACAGTAGTTTTAAAGAACCCTGCCTTTCCCAGCTGCGACCACCCAATATGCCTGCAAACTTCTTAATCTCAACCGCCGACCTAACATTCTACTGCCCCCTGCTACGCATGCCTCCTCTTGAAATCCACACCGTTACCCTAAAGTACCAGCGGTTATCTTGCCTTCGCATTGCATGCCCTGCCCAAGCCCATCTCTTCCTCTTGATTTCGACTAGGGCGTCATTAACCCGAATTTGTTCCCTCACCCACTCTGCCCGCTTCTGGTCTCTTATCGCTAAATCTATCATTTTTCTTTCCATAGCTTGCTGCGTTGTTTTTAACTCAAGCTGAACCCTTTTCGTTAGCTTCCAAGTTTCTGCCCCATAGGTTGGTACCGGCAAGTTATCGCTGCTGCATTCTTTCCCCTTGAGCGATATTAGCAAACTGTCATTCACCTACCTCGTACGCACTGGCCATAATGGTCACATGCTTCATTACATCTTTGAATCGAATCCGGCAGGCATATCCCAGCAGCACAAAGGATGCCTAAGAAAAGTGTGCTCAACAAAACACTGTTTATGCCCAATTTTCGTACACCTTTATACTGCTAAAGTGAGCGGATCACTCCTCCGCCGCTTGACGTCATTTTCAGCCTCCTCTCTTGGTCTGGCAAATCCGAGGTCTGCTTAGCGAGACGGATATCTAGCGATCACCGTAAACAGCGCTTAATAAAAGTTTCCTCTGTATCGCTGCCAGCATAATTCGTGCTCATTCTGCTTGCAAGGTATTTCACGTAACTTGAACCATGGATTAAAAGAAAGTGACGCACCGTAGCTGCAGGGCGGAAACAAAGGTCATATTGTTCCCGCTGTGTGGCGCTAGCTAAGGTCAATTATGAAAACTGTCGAATATTTTTTTTTAGGGTCACGCACGTTTCGTCAAGTTTTAAAGAGGGTTAAGAAAAATCGATAAAGTTTTTCGTGGCACCGTATCTTCTGCGTTATGCTTTCTTCTGCCATTACAAATATCCCGTAAAATATGAAAAAAAACCACGTGACTGAGCTCATGTGCTACGATACTCCAGCTCTCCAAGACGTGCTTTGAACGAAAGAAGCATACGCGCTGACCGGACCCAAGTAATCGGCCGCCACTCAGTTCGATGGGCTACACAACGATATGAATAAATAAAACGGAGGGCATACCTTTAAAGGAGCACAGGACTCGCCCGTGCCGTCAGTGATGCGGGCATCAAAATGGCGGGGCGCCACACTGTCGCAGTCTGAATGCGCTTCCGCGACAAGAGCGCGCTGAGAAGCAACGCGTCCATCGCTTGTGTGCCCCCTTTTACTTCTGGGGCACCTGTACATGAATATTCAGTTTACACAACGTGAACGCCTGTCACTGCTGGCTCACCTTTCAAGTAGTGAGAATCGGAAGAACTTGGCACAGCTGGCGGGTCAGGTGTTCAGGCGCCACATCGAGGTATGTGGCACTTGACATCGCCGCTCCACCATAGTTGGGGAACCGGCAGGTTCGAAACGTATTTGAAGCGGAAAACTCGGCGAAAGCAGCGAGTCTCGCACGGGGAAACCACCAAATGCTCTCGAAAAGCCGTGCCGGTGACCCGCTCTAATCTACCACTACTCGCAGCAGCCAGGAGTGTTCGCGCATGCGCACTTCCGCTTGCGAACCAAAATACAAGAAAATTATGTGACGGCGGTGGAGGGTAGTAACGGCGAAGTGGGACGAAGTGTTAATTGCAAAGAATTCAGCCCAAACAGGCGAACTACTGTATACTTTAAACATGAAACCCGAAGGCTGTATGTGCAGGAATTATTCGTTTTTGAACATTAATTTTTCTTCTTTGAACATTGGTCCTCTTGTTGTCAGTTGAAATCTATATTAAGTTAACTTAAGTTGACTGTCCCTTGAGTGGTCATGACGAAGGAGTGGTCACCAGGAAGTTACTCCAGTCTTCCTAGTCATCGATCATGCATTTTAGTGCGCATGTAGCATACAGACTAAGAGAAGGAGATCAAACTAACTTATTTTTGCTCTGTACTGTGCAAGGCGCGCTGGCGGAGCATCAAAAAAGCATAAAAACGAGCAACATGAAAAGGGAAGGAACAACGGCGCCCAAGAGACGAAAAACACGCGGCTGAGTGGTTTCCGCCTGAGTTCCCACGACGCAGCCTCCGAGCCGTGTTCCTCCCTTTGTTGCGATTGCAATCTCATAGGCGTGCTCTAGGTATGCCCGCTTCGAGAAGCCGAGCCCCGATCCAAAAACAAAAACTGAAGTAACATGGCAGCTGGTAGAGAGCGTGTGCGCGAGAGGCGGGCCTGGCACAACAGCACCAGATAGTTTGGTGCAGCGCATTGAAAGATACGTTAGCTTTAAGAGAGTTCTGATTCCACACCTTGAGGGCCTATTTAACATACCAATTTACAGACCGTCATACTAACGCGTATTACATTTTTACAGCTCTTGTGCCGCGTTATGGCACATTGCAGAAGCAGTTATTGAGCTGTTATGCTACAGCTAGTATTCATTGATGTACCACTTATGCTACGGTCATTTATGCTTTTGATGCCCTTGTATCGCTCTTATACTACCAGCATGGTACATGTATTCGAAGCTTATTCTGCACCACTGTTTTTTTTTACAGACACTAATCTTATGCGGTGGTCCTTTATGCTTTTGATCCCCTTGTATCGCTCTATACTACCAGTATGGTACATATATTCGAAGCTTATTCTGAACCACTGTTTTTTATTTACAGACAGCAATCTTATGCGGTACACATATGATTTATCACCGCCTGTTACTTGGTACTCAGCCAATTGCAAGCAGTGAGAGAAGCATCAATTCTACTTACTAAGCGAACTTACGGTTTGGAAAGGGTGCTTCTAATGACGTTCAGTTTTCATTCTGTAGAGGTTCCAAAGAGCCTTTCTTACTAGCCTCTCTGTGAAACTTTTACGACATTCCGCAAGATTAGAGTGGAAAATCGGTCCATCACAAATGTGTCTGCATGGCGGACGCCTTTTTTCTTTTTTATTCTCTTCATGACAACCATCTCGTATCCAATAAACTTTTGACCTATGACTTATGGGAGAAGTGCGGTAACCGGTGCCTTTCATCCTCAGTGCTTTCGCAGTGAGATGACGCTCTCGGTTGCAGTGTACGATCATACATGAAGTTCTTTCTCCACCATAAACATTTCCAACATACATTACATTTCCAACGCAAGATGTGGCATATGTATGATGCATTGTCAAACACTTCCGCTTGCGAAAGGCTAAAAAAAGTGACTGGAGCAGCTTCCACGTGAAGAATTGTTTTGAAGACCAAGTGCAAGTCGTTGATACCATGAGGGGGCGTCAGATAATATTTCACCGCACTGCTTTGAAACGCGACCTCATGCTTTCGTTCGTAAGATGCGTCGAAATCATTCACTTTTTGAAAAACTACGTTTGTGTTGGGCTATGATGGACAATTACTGGATTACCGAACTCGGGAAAGGAGCAACCGCATGCCACTTCCAGGCGTTTCTTTCCGGGAGCAGTTCTCCTTTCCCGGCTAAGCCAAACAGACGCCTTCCGGTATAAACTGCACGCAACAAGTGGAGCGTGAAACATTCCTTTGTGTGCTAGGCTGGGCAGTCTTGGCAAATCGGTGATCCTCTCGGTATTATGTAAATCTCGACCGCTGCTGTGTAACATGCGGCGAAGGAGGGCGGATTTGGGTTTCACTTTCCCGGCAATAAGTAAACGGGCGAAGCGGGAAATGACCTGGCTTCGTTAGCTTGTATACGCGACAACGACGTCACGGGTGCCAGAAAACCTGGTAAGGGTGGAGTATAAAAAGCACCGTTGGGGAAGCCAGAGCACCACAGCCTTTTGGGAACTCAGCACCGAAGAACCCGCCATGAAGTCTCTGGTATGACTGCTATTGTACTGGTTGCTTATATACAACACGCAATGCGAGAGTTCAGTGCAACATTTTCAGTGCAGTTTTAGATCAATGCAGTTTTTATTCACGAAGTACCTCTCCTGAACCCGCTGAAAGCTCTGTGAAAGAGGCTCCTACCGAACTTTGGAAGCTTTTGGGTAATTTTGAGCAATATGTTTTCAAAGGACAGGATTAACTGGGAGTTTTACGTGCAGCGTTAACTACAATCGTTTGGCCAGTTCTTTATTCTGCAGTGCACAAAAGTGCACTTATGAGGAGAATGGTAGCGTTTTCAAAGTATGCTTGAAACTCTACAGCTAAAGATCGGAAGAGGCTGTCATTTTGTCCTAATTATAATCAGCGGCGGTTAAGTCTAGGCTAATCTACGGATCGGACTGTGTGGTGATAAAATTGGGTTCGTATAAAGGGGAAATTCGAATTAAATGGTTTCACTTTATCCCACTGTAGGTTGCGTTGTTCTCACGCAAAGATCAAGCTTGCATACATCACTCAGGTTGTGTTTAGAGTAATAGCATCTAGCTATACTTTTTTATGTTTTAAGAGATCATGCTCGCAAAAAAAAGGCAATCACATTGTCATACATGTTACAAGGTTTTCGGCACAGTGAATGGTGGTAGCAAAGGTTCTACCTTAGAAACTGTTTTCCTGTGCGGTGCAGCGTTACAGACTGGGCTATGACACTTACTGGTAGATTTCGCTACGAGGAGACGTAAACGTGCTTGTGTACGCATTGCCTTAGTTCCCTAAAACGTGCTCCAACGCTGCTGTGAAAACCTCAATCTTGAACTATTTTTGGCTTTTTTCTGATATACACTGCGTTCAAAAAATGATAGCCAGTCACTGATCTAGTTGATGCAGCTGAAAAAAAACGAACTAGAGCTGCAGAGCATTAAAAACGGTTTTTGTCTCTAAAAATGCCTCTAAAGTTCCATCGCTTCCATAGAAGGCCATTATTTGTACTCTTCGCAGTTTTACAACAAATTCAAGATGAGGCACATCGCTGCGGTGGGCTAGTGGTCTGAGCATACGCCTCGAATGCGGGAGGCGTGGGGTTCGATCCCCAGTGCCGCCGGGTAGTCACCGGTGATACAATGGGTACAAGCTTCCCGTGGCCTCGTGCTCGGCTTAATCAGGATGAAATAGTAGGGAAATGGGTCTTTGAGCCCCCCTCGAGCGAACGGAAAATATCTTGTGTGATGGCGCTCTTTGGCTGCAGAGGCCCTTGCGCCATAAAAATCAATCATCAAATCAAAATGCAACGGATCAAGACACCGCTGCGTTCAGTGTGTACGGAACATCACCTTGAACCTAAATCATGCAAAAAAATTTGGTTATTTGCCCACACGCATAGCTGCACCAAAAAAAAAAACACAGCTTTTTTCATTGAAGCGAAATAGGCCACGAAAGACAGCAGCACTAGCTGTAAGCTATCCAAAATTCCTGCTTAGCATCGGCGCAGACATAAGCGCGGAGCACCAGTCCAAGGGGTTGCTGTTGTAACGCTTTGTTAACTCTTCACCGTACCACTTAAACACTCATCCGAGGTCACACAACTTTTCGACTGACGCGCAACCAGCAAAATGGCATTTTTCTGGGCCAGTTGGTATGAATCCATGATTTGGGCCAGCATGAACTTTGTGTTCCGTGTTCCACGTGTCTCTCTTCGTTTGTGTCCCAAAGTTCATGCTGGCCCAAATCATGGATGCACAACCAGCGTCCATAACGAATTACAATTATGATGCGGTAAAGGCCCCTGTACGATCGAACTTCTACTCACTTTGCCGGTGTATGGCCTGCGCAGGCTATCCTGATCCTCTGTTCTGCTCTGGCCGTTTGCGTCACGGCTGGCGGACTGGGTGGCTACGGAGGCGGCTACGGCGGTGGCTTCGGATACGGAGGCGGCCTCGGCTACGGCGGAGGAGTCGGAGTAGGCAGCAGCGTGACGCTCCTGCGTGGTGGTCCTGGCTTCTCCAAGGCTGTGGCAGGACCCGTCTTTGTCGTCAGGACGATACACCACGTGGACAAGGTGCACGGAGGAGGCGCCATCGTGGCCCACAGCGGACTCGGAGGCTACGGGGGCGGACTCGGGTTCGGAGGAGGACTCGGCTACGGAGGAGGGCTGGGCTATGGAGGTGGCCTGAAGTATGGTGGCTACGGCCTCAAGGGCTAGGCGTCAGTGCATGCAAGCGGTGCAGCCCTGAGAGAGCCCGTGCTAAGACGTGCGTTCCGACGACACGTTTGCATCGAAGACTTCTGACGGGAAACGCCATTGAAAGCTGGGAGCTGAGCACCGTACAAACCTACTACTTTTCTCCAAAGATTGCTCTTCTGATCCTGAGCCTGTTCACGTCTTGCTGCTGGGTTGTTTCAATAAATGCGCAAGTCAGAATTTTAATCGAGAGATTACTCATTACTGCACACCGCATTACTATATTTTGAATCTCTTCATAACTACCAGGCCAAAAAAATCTTGTTTTTACATATGACTGGACATGTTAAGTTGGATCTCAGACGCTAAATCTTATGAGTTGCCGTCGAATATGGTTTGCTTGCTTGATAGTGGTAGTCGTCAAGTACCTAACAGCCCTCACAACCCGCAAAGCTGGAATTGAAAGATAGAATTAAGGATCGTTCTGCTCTACACGAGAAATACAAATGAACAAGTCCGTGAAATAGCACAGGAATGGGTAAAGACACGCAAAACTTAGTTGCAAATGCGAAAGTTTTCTGTAGTGGAGTCGACTAAATCTCGCGCTGGTAAATAACTGCCGTTCCAGGGCACCAAACTTCTTATCAAGAAAGCTTACGTAAGGCATATATGCGAATTACGTGAATCACGCAACGCACGAAAGTGCTTTGACCTCCTTCATCATTGCGAAGAAACGCCAAGTGACGTCATTAACGCGCTGATGCGGTATAAATGGAGCACTGCACATTGAGCTCGTGCCACACTGCACCTGTCCTGCTTGCAATTTGTGTTGCTTTTCTGAAGACCAGCTTACCCTTTGGTTATGGCAGACACGCTAACAGCGTCAGGGCTGGCACATGGCCGTGTCGAGCTATGAGGAGGAGGTTAGTATTTTTCGTAGCTTGAGCGCGAGCTTGCGATCTTGAAAGATGAACCGTGCAATGGTGGCATGGCTGTTCCTGTGAAGAATGAGGGCTTGAGCCAATGGGTGAACGCCGTTTACAACATACAAAAAATAAAACCAATACAAAAATCGACAATTTGAAGAAAACGGCATGCAGCATCGGACTGTCGCTGCCGAAATATTTGATGTCAATGGAAAGACCACAAGGAAGGCGGAGAGAAAATGAGGTACAGTATGAACACTTAGTTGTGATCACACTACGGCACCAAAGAAGAAATAATAGTTTAGCGTGCCGCCTTGAAGGTGAGTTAAATGACCAAGAAAAAAGCTGCCATAAAAAGCGAGTAACTGCTAATAAAGGTCAAGGTTAGAAAGTGTACGCTATTTAAGCTTCCATAGATTGTTAACGTTCGAAACGGCGCTTTAAAGAAAAATAAAAATATGTAAGCAATAAACGGGAAGCAAAAGAGAAATAAAAATTCGTAGAAAGTAAGTGGATCGAGCCATTCTGTCTGAGCATGTCGTTTCGGTAAAACATTAACGTTTTTGCACAAAGCGATTGAAATAACTGATGATGATGTCATGCTGCTGTGCGCAAGGAGTTTCGTGCACTTGACCAGTAAGAACACTGACGGTGTAGATTATTTTCAGTCAGCATTATTTTCATGTTGATTTACAAAAAAAGTCTGACTTTTGCCGAAGCATGAATCGGCCGAACTAAGCGGCCTGCATAGCATTTAAAGGTTGGTTTTGGGGGCACCGTTTCCTCGTTAGCATAATGCTTCAGTGTTTCCTGTTCATAATTCCATTTTGGAAGCATAGTGCACCCTTTCATTCATCTTTTGCTTCATGTGTTTTAGAAACTCACACATTTTTGACACTCCCCTTGTTTTTTTTTATTCCTCATAGGAGCGAGAAATGTTCCTGACATAGTCTTCATGAGCTAGTGCATTCTGTGTTCTGTTTTGATTTCTTTTGTGCATCACATTTAGCTTTGCAACCCATACCCCAGTGCAGGCAGTGTGAGTGTTGTAAAAAAATAGACATATAATAAAGAAATAGATTTCTTTATTGTCTCTTAACTCAATAAATTTAAATATACGACGCCATTATTACCAACGACGCATTATGACAAGCACCACCACTCTATCTTTGCATCCTTGCTAATAAAAAGGGTTTCTTGTCTCGTTGCTGACGCTATTTACCAATGCCAGCTTTTAGCATTCTTTAGCACATTACCGAGCTCAAGCGAAAACACGTAATATGTAGCCGGTCAGCTCAATTATCTGGTGCTGGAGAGATTATAGAAAAAGTATATTACATGCATGAAGAAAAAGCGTCCACTCCAAGCCGCTAACTATACACTTTCCCGGAGTAAAAATATAAAGACAGCATTTGCCGTGTCCCGACATCAGCTGTGTTTTCTTGGGTGCAACCAACTTGTAAGAAACGAAGAAGCTCTTCAGCTTTGCTTGGAAAACAGTTCATAACAAAGAATACACCGGGAAGGAAAAGTGAGATCCGATGTTTTGGGCTTGTCTTTAGCAATAATGGGAAGCTACAGTGCTGTAATTAGAATCACAGAAAAACATAAAAGCTGTCAAAACTTAAGGTACTATTTGAATAAGTCCCAGTGTGTCGCTACCTCATTTATAGCAACCAGTGCTGTGACACCGCTCTGGGCGTCTAAGGCGTAATAAACGTTTGCTTTATTACTTGTATATTCGTCCACCAAATGAAGATTTCTGGGTCGAGTACGAAGGCAAGATATTGCGACAACATGACGAAATAGAGTCAATATTTTGGTATGCTCCCCAAAAATAAATTGATAAGTGATAAACATTGTAGTCCCTAAAAGAAGGCGAAATGTTGAATTCCAACACTGCTCAGAGTGCTCACAAGCTTTCAGTCCAGTGTTGCTAGTGTAGCCTGCCTCGTTGCTGCTTCCTCCTTGACTAGCCTAACTAGTGCGGAAACAATGTACGTATGCAGCCAGCGCAAGATGGTATTTCCTGAGGGTAGAGCGTAATGCGAGAGGTAGCGGAAAAAAATAGTCAAAATTGGGTCGCACCGCTTTTACCAAGGCTATACGCGAAGCGCACGTGTCGAAAGCTTTCCGCTCGGATTCCCGCGGCGCAGAGGCGAAGCCGAATTCTTCCCTTTGTTGCGATTACATCGGAGAGGGGTGTTGCGGTACTTGCTAAGTGCGTGCAACCGAGCCCCGGCACGGAGTAACGAGCGCCATGGAAGGTGGTGCCTTTATTGAGCTCGTCACTTAGAGTGAAAAGTTTATATCTGGAACCACTCATTTGCAATTGCTGTTGGTGTTTATTAATAGAAAGACAATGTTTCGGATGCTCAGGAGACCGAAATTACCCATAGTAGCACGCTTCAAGATATGAGAGCGGTTATAATAAGCCGCATGCATGGTCCAGAGCTTGTGATTACTGAAGCGTTGTGTGTTCCCGGAACTGAGAATGAGGAAAACATTTTTATTTCTACTAGAGGTCCCAACTCTAAAATAATCTTTTTTCAACACTGTTTGGTGAATATTTAATAAAATATTTCGAAGAAATAATTTATTAGCTTCGAAGAAATTTCAAAGAAATAATTAATTTCGAAGAAATTAATAAAACCTGTAGCAAATCGTCGCAGGTGCGCTGCAAAGGAGTTTTCGGACTGAGCATTGGTTGGATTATCGAAGTTTATTCGGCGTCTTCCGTTACTCTCAAGTAGAGTTTTGCATTTTGCCGCAAAAATTATTATTTATTCAAGTGTTTTTCGGCTTTGTTTAACTCCCAACATGCACTTGTGCGCTTACGCAGAAACTTAGCCATATAGCATTCATTTAGTGATAGTGATCAGACTACTATAATGCTTGTTCCTTTAAAATACGGGCTTAACGTATATTTTCTAAATGTTTACATACTATGTCTATAGTGTTCTTTTTTTTTACTTTTGCACACGCTGATATTATTGAACTTACTATATTTACTAGCGTAATGAACGCGCTCACAGAAAGAACGCACCCCCGTCTTGGGCTGTTACAGAAAACTTTTTTTTTTACTATCTGGTATTAAACGAACTCGTTTTTTTAATGAAAATGATAGCGAATACAAGCAATGCTGGTTGCTGAATGCATGCCAAAACATTTAGCCAATACTGCAAGGCCCAGTGAAGAGTTCAGACTCAAGACTCGTACGCTCTAACCAGCGTCAGGTTCAAACACTATGGTCCTTCGTCAGAAGCGATTCAGAGTATCACTACTACTACCATACCTCTACAAGTGGGATAAACAGCCAATAAGAATGTCCGGCGTGGAATCCGAGAAGCAATTGAAACCACACCTGATCGCAAAAGATTTATCATTTGACCTTACGTATTAATGCTTGTAGTACCTTGTTACGGTTGGGTTTGCACTGAATGCTGTAAGCTGGGCCAGAACGAGCTTATTTTTGCTTCCTTTGGAGAAAATTATGGACCGAGAAGCCAGTCATACCTGTATGTTTCGCGTCAAAAAAATTGACACAAAAAAGCTTTTACATTTTTTTTTGAGTAGTTATAAGCTCCTCTAAAAGAATATGGCTCCCAGCTTTGCGTTTCCTTCTTTGTGTTTCATTCTTTGCCTCAAGCACCGCTGCTGGCTTTTTGTTTATTGTAGAGTGTAAGCGAATATTTTTTACTTCACCATCTCCAGCTCGCATATCTTAACTCACATCCCTGAGCTGCCCACAGCTGTCAAATAAGAGGGGCAGTTTTTTCGCTGATGCTGCTTTCCCCGTAGTCTAGAAAGAAAAGCCTAAGCTCAATATTATGTCGGTTTTTGGCTCATCAGACATCCAACAGAAGAAGTCCTATGTTGTGGCTGCGCAGGCGTGCCGACATTGAGCGCTCTGAGCAACACCTGTACTTAGTTTTAGCGAACACCTATAAAGGGAGAGATAGTATAAGGAGAGAGCTTTAACATTCCCCCCCCTCCAAAAAAAAAATTCTGTTCCGCAACAAAAAGAAAACATCCAGACTTATCGCTTTAATCCAGGGCAAATCAGTAAACACTATATAGATGATTTGTCGAAGTGTTTTTGCAAAGAATGTTTTGAGGTGTGCGGTGAAATAAACGTAAAGAAGTGTTTTTGCGAACTGCCTGCATACATATACCTTGGCTGCATAAATATACGACAGGGTTGAAGCCCTGTCGGGTTGAAACCAAGAAACCGCCAGAACTCCTGAATAACCGCGGTAGGTGCATACGTTTTTTGAGAGTCCAAAAAAAGTTATCACGAAACCCACCACGAGGTAAAAAACATTTAGCGGTATAAAATAAAGCTTTACAGCGCCCATGCTCAAGGTGATCGCGTGTCTGAATTAGTTCAGTTGCAAATTCATGCTGGTTATTTTATTCGGCTGACAAAGTTCGCATCAGTGATAAAAATTCAAGCTGGAGATATGTGCATTAGTTTACATATAAATTCTTGCTGATTATTTGATTAATTTAAAAGAAAAAAGCATCAGTGGAGTCAACTTAAGCTTATTTCGGAGGACCGCGAAATATGCCACTGAATTGCACTTAGGCAATAAGCGCCAGCATTTGGACCAACGGAAGCTCTTACAAGCGGAATCAAATCTTTACGCCGGACAAGAAGAATTATATATCACTTTTCACAGTGCCGTGATGTAGGCGATTCTGTTACGTTGCACAAGCAACGACTAAGGTGCCGCACAGTAGCTTCAACCACACCAATCACCAATCAAAGGAAACAGCCGAGCTTCCTTGTGTTAACAATCATTTCTTAAATAACCTTCCTTTGTTTAAAATGACCGCGTCTTCTAAAATATTTAACAGGAATGGCATTGTTCAGTGTATCTGACCAGTTACCGCTCGTGTAGAGAAAATTAAACTTGAACGCGGCCGCCGCTGTGATTTCGCTCCCGCCTTCGCGTGCCAGGTTATGCATGCTCTAGATGCAGTCCGAAAAACAAAATACAAAAAGAAAAGGTCAGAATGCTGGGCTCCGTTCTCCCAAGTGCTTTCCGTGCCTAGAGGAAGAAATAAAGGGGGATGATGCTCTCATGCGGGACGGTGTGTAAGGTAAGCATAAGGAAATAAACATAAGAAACCTCGCCACTTCCTCTAGGTTGCACTTGTGAATAGCTGAAGCGCTGTACTGTGATCCGAACTACTCTCGCTGCGCATGCATATACTCTCCCCTTTCGTATAAGAGAAGGGAAGAAAGCAGGCAATTTTCGTGGGAATTCTTACGGCAAGGAATAACACCCGGAGGTGGCAAATGACTTCCTACGCTAGCGCATACGTCATGGCTGCGTAACTAGAACAGAAATAAATGGGTGGGGAAGAGGGTATATAAAGAGTCAAGAACGAAAGGCGGATCACCGCAGTGCTCAAGAACATCGCCATGAAGACTCTGGTATGGCAAAATTTCACCTTTCGTTTGAAACTGCTACGCTTTGACTCGTGCGTTGTACGCGAAGCAAAAATTATGCAAAAGATTTTAGCTTACTGCTGGATTTCACGGAAAGAAACAAAGCAATGCATGCTGAAAATTTTAAAATTATCGTTATTGCGTGTGCCGAAAGGATGCAGTGCAACTGTTATTCAGTTATTCTTGAAATAGCTTGAGGGGGTAAAAACAATTGCACGCATGAAATGTTTTGTGCCATAGTTACCCTCTTCATTTTAATTTTTTCTCATGGGTTGCACAGCGGGAACAATAATGATTAGTGTGAAAATATATAGAAAAAGGCTTGAAATCTGCTTTTTTTCAACCAGCATCAACTTCAAATTCTCGAGTTTCAGCTTAACCACAAAGTCTGCTGTACAACTTGTTGCATTACAACCTTGTTTGCTCACCAACATTACAAATTTTCAGAGCGCGTCCGGTGCACATAGCTTCTTGCAGAAGGCTTACTCCATATAGCGGGGATAGTACAGCAAAATGTGACGCAAAGGCAGTAAATTAAGCACAACAAAGAAAAACACAGTGCTTTCAAAAGGATGGCCTTTCTCTACTTAAAATTGTTTGTGCCGCAATTCCAGCACCTGCGAATATTCCTTCTGCTCAGAGGATTATAGACAATGCAAATGCACGTCCGCAACTTGTGCATTGTTGAAACAGCATGGCAGGACGAGCTAGCGTTGGAAAGAAAGCGCATACGGGACTAGCGTTGGTACCGTGTACAAGTGTTCTCTTTTGTCCGTTTTGTTTTATTTAAGCTGTAGGCGTTGTGAATTCAACAACGAAAATAAACTTTCTCAAAAAGCCTCATAGTGACATTAACCACCACGATATTACTGCACATTCCTTTGTGCTGGTTTTTCTACGGGAGGTTTTAATTTCCATTGTATAGGCCTATTGAAGCTACAGTAAAGCTCGGTATTGGTTTTTCCTTTGCACAAAATTTTTTTACATAGCCATGCAGTTTTGGCAGGAGTATTAGGCAGGATTAGAAGGTGCAATCGGCTAATACACTAATACGTGTGAAGTTAGAACGTTTATTCCCAACCAATGCTGGGTACCAGAGCTGCGTCAAGCCGTGTGGAAAATCGGAGCGGCAAATATCAAGTGCTGCTAGGCAGTGTTAGTACCTGCATTATTATGGGCATCCACTCAGTGTTTTATGGGCATTGATATGGGCATTGATAATGGGCATTAATATGAGCATCCACTAGGGCATCCACCAGGTTCTGACAAAAAGTCTGCACCTGGTTCGAAATTTTGGATTCCTCGCCTCCGCTTTATAGTATTTAAACTTGGTTCTCAACAGAGGGGTTCGCGCTGTCGAGGTTTTAGAACGCTCTTTTATGAGCCACAAGGCTGCAATTCCACTCATGTGCTGATATATTCAATTCTATGTATTCTTTACAGCCCGCCCTTCTCATCGGGTCTGCTCTAGCTGCTTGTGCTGCGGCCGGCGTGATAGGAGGCTACGGTGGGGGTTACGGAGGCGGCTATGGTGGTGGCTACGGCGGTGGCTACGGTGGTGGCTATGGTGGGGGAGTTGGAGTTGGCAGCAGCGTGACGCTACTGAGAGGCGGTCCCGGATTCTCCAAGGCTGTGGCAGGACCCGTCTTCGTCGTGAGGACGATACACCACGTGGACCAGGTGCAGCGGGGAGGTGGCATCGTGGCCCACAGCGGCATCGGAGGCTACGGCGGAGGAGGCGGATACGGCGGAGGACTCGGCTACGGCGGTGGAATTGGATACGGAGGAGGCATCGGTGGTGGTCTGAAGTACGGCGCTGTTGCTATCAAGGGCTAGCTGTCACGCAGCTGCGACCGGTGCCTGTCAGCTGGTCACCGAGGGTTCCCTAGGGAAAGAAACATTTGTTCGTCTTGCTTCATCGTCAAGCCGTCTGCCCCAAAGAATGCTTAGAAGATACTCATCCCGGTGGCATGCAACAGGAAGGAAGTTTGAATTAATGCACTATAACAAAGTATCACGTGCAATGCAGATCAATCATTTTCCTGCGATGGCGCAATAGTTCTAATTCTTTTATCAACTTCGCAGCTCGACGCTGCCAGCACCACCGGTAGTCTGCTTACTACAAGGAAAACTGAATTAAAACATTACAGCTGAAGTTCTGCAGGGGAAAGTGAATTGAACTGTTAAGAATGATGACTTTTAGAAACTTTCTTTGAAAAACAAAGAGATTAAGTGCATTTTTGCTATTTTTTTATCGTGCGCTGCACTCTAAAAGCTGCTTCTATAGTCGGATACAACTTAATACTGCTGTGAAGCGCCGCCCACATTCAGAACTGCCGCATAGAATCCCTCCACGAAAATAAAGTAGTCCGCTGTTAAAAATTTTCTTATTACCTAAGCAAGAAGCTAATCACAAGATAAAATTTAAAAACTCTTGAATTTTGATACCTGACTTGCTTGATCAAGTCAGACATTAAAAAGCTGATTTCGTTTACTGCTGTGATTGGCTAGAGAATTAATACAATACGCCGCGGACCGTAACCCTCTGTTAGCAACTGCTGTTTTCTGAAGTTGTGCCCTACTAAAGAAGTGAGAATGAGACATCACAACACCGAAACTTCTCCCGCACAATTTAGATCGGTAAAAGAATTATTGACGGCATAGAGTCATTTGTGTGTAGATTTTGCCGAATCATACGTTTTCACGCAGTCGAAATTCATAATGAAGCCATCCGATGAAAGGTATGCAATTTTACGGAAACAGTTTGATAAAATAACGTCCTGAAAATTCATTTCGAGCTTTTTCATAAGTTTTTAAAAATGCGTTATAGCTTAAAGTGAAGCGAAAATTGCAAATGTTAGAAGGTAACGCGTACACCCATTTCAAGGGCTTGGTTGGTTGTAATCGTTTTGTAAACCGTAAGGAGCTTCTTTTTCAAGTGAGATCATTATATTTGTCGCGTGTAACCAACCAAATCAAATTTTTCGGCAGATTGGTGCACGCCAAGTAGTTAAAAACCTATTTTTGAACCCATAGAGCAATGCGAAAAACTTAATTTACTAACACCCAGCTCTAGTTCGCAAGCACCTTTTCTGCTTTCTGGCCGGCCTGTTCTAGCTTTATATCAAGGGAACAACTCAAACTCTTACATACCTGAGAAAAACGTGATTATTCTAACCTCCTGAGCTGTTATACTTTCTAAAAGAAACTTTAGCAGCGGTAGGAGAAAACGTATTCCGTGAACTTTCAAAAGCAATTTAGAGCCTTTTTATACCAGCAACAACAGCAACAAGCCTATATACTTGTTGCTGTAGTTGTATAGTTTATTTCTGCAAGTTTACGAGCAACCACAATGACGTATCGCAGCTGGAAAATCATACAAAATGATGAAAACTTGAATCCTGGTGCTTCTTCGTCCACAACACGTAGACATGCAGATATCGTGGATAGGATAATCGTCATTAAGTTTACGACGGTATTGAGACCATGTTTCAAACGTGTGTCTTACAAAATAAGTTCAAATATTTTCGAAGCTTTATATCACTACGTTTCAACCACCTTATTAACTGAAAATAATATGAAGACGGCGCTACCCACCAGGATAGAAAAGGCACACAAACGACAGGAACAGAGCATTACTTCACTCTCATTGCGAACAAACTAGCCCAATCAAGAGTTTTACCAACTGAAAAACTGGCAGATGACCTGCCGATGGTTTAAATTGTCCATGGCTGTTTCTAAGGAAGGCGGGTGTTTACTGCGAGAAACCTATACCCTGATTTCTCTGATATCAGCCTGTATTTCAACGGACATGTTTGTTCTACTCGCAATAAGAAATTGTTGGATCTGAGTTTCATCCCGTTTAAAATACTCACGCGGTTACTGTGAAATGCCATGGACCGTAGCTTATTAGGTTAGATTCATTTACTTGCATTGTCCCTGGACAGGAATGGTTACGTGGGTAGACTCTTCTTGGATTTTCGCACTGTGTTATATCCTGTAGTGAAAGCAATTCTTGGATATGAGTTTAATCCCGTTTAAAATACTCACGCGGTTACTGTAAAATGCCACTGGCCGTAACTTATTAGGTTAGCTTCATTTACTTGCATTGTCCCTGGACAGGAATGGTTACGTGGGTAGACTGTTCTTGAATTTTCGTACTGTGTTATATCCTGAAGTGGAAGCACACATAACTGGACAGCGCCTAGACGCCAGTGCTTATTCGGTCAGTTGCGGTAATAAAAAGAAAAGTAAAGGCGCAGCGCGAGTACTGTTTACAGCGGTAACAGCCTGACCAGTGACGTCATATGAAAGCACGCTTTAACGACAATGAAACAAATATTGCGGCCCTTACACAACAATTGAGTTGTTACGAAGATGGTTAGTTTACCGATATCCCTCAAGAAAAAAGTATACGACAGCTATATCTTACCGGTACTCACCTACGGGGCAGAAACGCGGAGGCTAACGAAAAGGGTTCAGCTCAAGATACGCACAAGGCAGCGAGCTATGGAAATAAAAATTATAGGTGTAGCGTTAAGATACCGGAAGCGGGCAGAGTGGGAGAGAGAACAAACGCGGGTTAATGACATCCGAGTCTAAATCAAGAGGAAGAAATGGGCTTGGGCAGGGCATGTAATGCGAAGGCAAGATATATAGATAGATAAATAAAGAGGAGGAGGGAAAGGCAGGGATGTTACCAGAAAGGGGTTCCGGTTGGCTACCCTGCACTGGGGAAGAGGGATTAGGGGACTAAAAGGAGGAAGGGAGAAGGGGAAAAGGCATAACACACACACACACGCACAACGCTGTCACAATTTGTCACTCAATACAGTCGCTCTCAAGTAGGCAAAGAGTGCCTTGTATGCCTTAAGGGAAGTCGACTGCTGTGGCCACAGACCGAGGATCTTTTGCTCTGTTAATGGGCGAGGATCCAGGCGGTCCAGGGCACAACACAGCGTATGTCTTGCACTCGCAAATGCAGGGCACTCACAGAGAAGATGAGCGATGGTCTCCTCACAACCGCAGCTTTCACAGGCAGGACTGTCGGCCATCCCCATCCGGAAAGCATAGTGGTTGGTAAAAGCAACACCGATCCATAAACGGCATAACAATGTTGCGTAGCGACGTGCTAAGCTACGTGGAAGACGAAGGCGCAGTCCAGGGTCCAGTGCCTTGAGGCGGAGGTTGCAAAACTCTCCCGTGTTCCACGCTTAAAGTGTGAGCTCCAGCGCCAAATGGCGAAGCCCACACGAAGCGTCAGGTCTTGATATTGGGATCCTCACTGGAAGTCCGTCGTTGTGAGCAGAACGCGCCGCCGCATCGGCCTGGTGATTACCGTTAATACCACAGTGTCCTTGCAGCCATTGAAAAATGATGCCATGACCTTTGGAAACGGTGCCGTGGTACAGTAGACGGATCTAAGCAACAAGTTGTTCCTGCGATACGCGGCGTAGCGCAGCTTGCAGGGCTTGAAGGGCTGCTTTAGAGCCGGTGAAAACCGTTCAGTCATGTGGAGGTTCTTGACTGATGAACTCTACCGCAGCCCGTAAGGCTGCGAGTTCCGCACCAGTTGAAGATGTTGGATAGGTCGTCTTCACTTTCATGAAGATGGAGCTGGCCGGTATCACCACCGAACCCGCAGAACTGGTCGAGTGAACTGATCCATCTGTGTAAACATGTATGCGGTGACTGTGGTAAGAATGCAGGTGATTTAATATCAGTTGTTTGAGAGCGGGCAGTGATACACCAGCTTTCTTCGTAATGCCAGGAATATAGAAGTGAACCAGAGGTTCATGAAGACTCCATAAGGATGAATGCGAAATCAAGATAGCCGCTGGTCTATAAGGGTAACGGAGCAGGGATTGGCAGAAGTATAGGTTGGCGGAGGAGGGTAAGAAGTTATCAGGGATACGTTGGGCACAGCTGGCAAAGAGTATGTTTAATTGGAGAGACACGGGAGAGGTCCTGCCCTTCAGTGGGCATAGTCAGGCTGATGGTGATGATAATGAAGATGAAGATGGGTAACATATGAAGGTCGGCCCTCATGTGGGTATGTGCTATACCTTAAGAGGACGAAGAAGAATATGGAGCTCGGCGACTCGTTTCTGGCGGAATCGGGATCTTCTTATTATTGTGCTGCGAAATCTGAGGTGACAGAGCCGTACTGGGCCTTGTCGGGGACAAGGATTTTGGTTGGGCCTAAGCTTTTTCCTCGAATGGAGCGCCTGTGTCTTTCGGTGTTAGTGCGGTGTCTTTGAGTAGTGCAACGCGAAGCACGCTGGCAGGAACATACATATGGGGGTGGTCGCATAGTCAGGTGTCGCATTCTCCTGAAAAAGTTGGTGGTCATCGGCGTGAAGGTAACATTGTTCATTTCCCACGCGAACCACGTATAGGTCTGCGCTCATCCGCATATATTTTTTCCTACTTCCCGTTCGTCATCACTGACCGGAGGCCCTACAACCAGCCGCTGACACCGACTTCGATTTATCTCCAGAATCCGAGGTTTAGGTTTTATGACTGCTTTAGATGACCCAATTTGCATCTTTTTCTCAGCTCTTGGTCACGGTGGAGCACACTCAGCCCCTGTTCTAGGCGTCCATGGCAGGAACTGTTACGCTTGTGTTTCATCGGAGTTTGGAGTATTTTCCTGAAGCTTTACTTATATCCCATAAAAAACGTCCTATGGTCGCCTGTGGAAAAAGCTATGTCCGCCTATGGCCTTTTATGAACGTCTGTAGGCACCCACAGAGGTGCTTATTGACAGCTATTGAAAAACCTATGCCACTAAAGCTATAGCTTTGGAACCATACAACTGTCTTAAGCTCTTTATAGAAAAATATATCAGCCTGTATATACAGCTATAGACAAAAATAGGAAAGGTCTATAGCTATTTGGGCCAAAATTCTATAGCCGGCCATAGGACATTTTTGTATGGGATATACAGTGCTTAATTGGACTTCTCTTCCCTTTGCGATGACCGCCCAGAATCTACTCTCAAGCATATTTTTTTCATGGTATGCAACAGTGCCCTGCACTCCAATTCGAGGTGGGTGGTATACGGAGGAAACATTGCGTGCCAAACGCTATTCCTCCTCAAAAACGTACGTCTCAACATGGAGTGAAGAATACTACGGACCATTGTCTGTGACCGCCGCTTCCGGTAAGACGTATACGCGGCATACACACCACGCAGTTTGTGCACCGCGTTTTCACATGTCTAGCCCTTCAAATACACTTCCGCTCACTTTATATCCACATCCTCAAACACAACAAGAAATAAAGCAACAATAAAGGAAAGTACAGAGTATATCACACTTGTCTAGAGTGCTCGAGAGGTGTCATTCGGGGGAAATAAAGCGAAATTCTAAAGCAGGTATTGACTTTCACTGATAACGGTTGCACTGGAGAGCAGCAGAATAGACACGTGAACTGCACAGGTACCAGCGCCTTACCGCAAGCAAAGCAGCAGCGCCTTACCGCTAGAAAAGAGCTTCATTTGCTCCTCAGCACACCGCCCGAGTGCTCTAGACAAGTGTGATCGACTCGGTACTAAGTCAGGCCAGACTATAGGTTAGCGGCACGTGAAAGAAAATATGTCATTTTTAATGACAGCAAAGGTTTTATAGACCAGGGAACTGCTAAGAGCGAAGCACACTGCGCCGTCACGCACTGATTCGTACCGCTGCGACTGGTGACGTACTCACGCGCTCTCTGCGGGGACGCTTTATCGCAACCAATGGGCAATTTTTGTCGAAATACGAGGAATGCAGCGTTGTGAGAGAACCATGAATGCCAAGTGACTCATGTTAAAACAGGGCAAGAAAGACGGCGGGATGCATTAAAGGCTAGACACAAAACCGAGCGCTGAACCATTTGTCTCGCTTTCTGTGCTCTAAGGCTTAAGCTGGACGTTGTAGAAAGTTCAAAACAGCAAGCATTCAACGCTGTTCAACGTTGGTTCGTGCTGTGTGCGCTTGCTACGGGGTCGATGGAGCGGTTTCTTTCTCACTTCAGCTGTCTAATCGACAACTTTGTGCAGGCTTCGAGCATTCTGAAGTTGCAAACGGTCAGTTTTTTTTTCTTGGTACAAGCTGATGCAAACGTGCTCACGTGCATGTCGTCAATGTGTGAAGTGTGATGCGAGTGAATAATTCCTGAACATTGGAATGGGAGACATGCTGACAAAAGCGCGAACATATTTGAGAAGCACCATACCCAAGCACCTACACTTCTCATTTGGCTCATTAAAAAAAGAAAAGTATCCAGCATACCCCACCCTGCTCACAACAAGCGTGATGCCGGCATGGAAGGCCTGATTTTAGCGCCATTTGTTTGAGCGCTCGTTCTCTAATTCAAATTCGAGGCTGTAGCATGCAGATCGAATGTGCAGGTAAACAGCTACAAACGATACACACGCTTCGGCAAGAAAAACGTTGAACCAACTGATGTGCACTCAACTTTGTGCGTAGACTTTCTGACGAAAGCAATAGATGAATGGCGGCAGGATATGTATTTGTGCGGAACGTACCATGATTTTTTTTTCAACTTACTACTGACAGGAAAATCGACAACCGTAGAAAATACAGCGCTCACAACATAGCCCATCTCAAGAGTCGTCTGCGATCATTCTTACTGTGTAGTTCGTCAACAAACACGTGACAATCGACAGCACAAAGCGCCGTTTGCTGGGCAGTGCGTGTGCAATTTTTCACTAAGATGAAATACGTTAGAACGCGACTGCGGCTGGCATGCTTTTGAGAATAACTCGAAGCTTATGTGTACACTTCACGACAGCGCACAATGCACCTAAGGCCTTACGATAACGTTATCGCCGCCGACTTAAACGTGCGTGAGCGAGATCAGCAGTGTGTTCTGCAGTCTACGTCTGCCCTCGATAACTGCACGTATTTTCTTTCGCACCAGCGTAGTCCATCTCTACAGTACGCGCGCGTTGGGACGAGACGCAGCAGGACGCGATGCAGAGAAGGGTATGAACCGTTCGGTGGGCGTGTATGTGGGGGGGGGGGGGGGGGAGGTGGTAAATTCGGAGGGCAGGGGAGGGCTGCACATTTTCAGTTGCCGGCCGCGTTTCCGCTCTTCGGAAGTGGCACCTCTGATTACGCGGGGAGCTCCACTGCAAATGCTCCTTAGAAATGACGAAACTGTATTTCGGTTTCGCAGGAGGCTTGAAGGCGAAAGGGAAAATCGTTCGCGATCTTCTCGGCAATGCAGGTGCCGTTTCACACAGAAAAAAGAATCGGTAGTGTTCACCAGGAAAAACCTAACCGCCTTGCCTGCTTTGATATCGCCCGTTGGTGCCACTTTATTGACGAGACTCAAAACACACTCTTTCGCAACAACCTGTGAACCAGCTCCAAAACAACAAACACAATTCGTGCTACAAATGAAAAAAAATTGGCATGGGTTATAAAAACCTTTCCAACCAGCCTGAATATTCTTCGTTTAACATTGACAAATTTATTGCACTGATGAGCCTGGTAAAACGTCAACACATATTTTCCCAGGTTACAAATCTAAGCTGAGGAAAAGTGATCTGCGGGGAAGAAACTAGGATGTGCGCAGAAGTATTTTACGCTCGCAGAGCATCCGGAACGTCTGTAAGTGAGCATCTTCGACAGATCCTTGCCCTCCTTCATATGATTTCTTTAGCAGAAAGCGGAACTTCTTCAAACAGTAAGAAGAAATGCACGCAAAGCGATTCCTCTCATGGGTTTTTGAGCGGCTCCCACGACACTGCGTCAGCGTTTGCGGTGTTGTTGGACGTACCACAACCGCTCCGGTGCCCGTAAGCGGCAAGCTATAAAGACCAAAGCTGATTACGGGCAGCTGGCATAGCGGGAATCAGCTTGTCATGCCTTAAAGGGGGCTGATGAGCACATTTTACGCATAACCTTAGACCGAAAAAATTTCGGAGTAGTTTCCTGAGTCTTAACACCTCTTTTTCGATCTGCGCATAGACTTGGTATGCTTTGCTGACTTTTTTGGTGGTAAAATGTGACCTTTCAACCGAACTTATTCCCTGAGAAAGTATCGTGCGTGCCCTATACTTCCATGCGTTACTGCTGTCACAAAGAACCAAAATTCTTCGTCCTTTAGTTCAATTCCTCCTGTTTCCATTCTTTTCAGCACTATTTACAACATCTGAGAGCACTTTTCACAATGTTTTCTCTGCTTTGAGTGCATCATATACATGCACTTCAGCTTATGATCCAACACATACCGAAAACTGAACATGCCATTTTATCCCGTACGGAAGCCGAATGTATTTAAACAATCTGGCATGCATATTCATCGTGACAAGCCATTGTGAACACAGATAGTAAGTTGAAAGATCCTGCGCAATGAAGCACTTTCGCACATATAACCTTGCAAACATGCCCTCCATAAGTGGAAAAGGTTAGTAGTAGGTTGTGAGGCACGGATTTACAGTCAGTTTATGAATCGCATATTCTGACTTTGTCGCCGGCTGCAGAAACCACTACTGAGTCTTTCACTCAGTCCACTGTATTGCGACCATATCTCGCGGTTGTGACAATGACTGCAACTCGTTTATTTCGGTGTCGAGCATCGTTAGTGGTTAGCGCAAAGAAGACAAATGCGCTTTAGCCTTCAAACAGCAGCACGTAACCGGAATGCTGTTTATTAAGCTTAATGCTGGTTTAAGCCCTTGCGAGTGCCTGCTACCTTGTGGACACCGATGCTGCACACGCTCATCAAATCTAGCGTAAAAGCTTCCATGCGACACAACGACCCATAGTATTATGTTTCTGAAGTGCTTAAGATAATACAAGGCAAAGAAACTTCGCCTGTATTGTCTTTTCTATACTGTTTAAAGGGACGCTCACATAAGATCGTAACTTTAAACGTAAATAGCTTGGAGCTTAGGCTGGTGAGCACAAGTGATAAACGTCTTGGAAATGGGCTAACCACACTTGAAAATACGCACAATAGGAACTCTCCGTGTTTTCTACCGCAGTTACCTAATTTCCAAAATGAGCAGCCACTATCTAGCCCAGCCTGCTGATCTGACAAACGGTTTCGGCCACAACAGAAACCGTAACACCTGTATCAGTTTGCATTGTTGCATTTGTGCCCACCACTCTTATTACAGTTGATCATATCTATACGGCATTTTTCTGAATATGCGCGAGCTGACATAGATTCTGTAGGCATCGAACTGGGTTCTTTTCATTAAATATTGCTGGTTTCCGTCTTCTAACAATTCATGACGGTCAGTCGGATTAGAAGTTACAGTAAATATATATTTGATGGGCGCAGCTCGCTTTACCTACAATAAGTAATGCATGCATTCTGATGAAACGTAAGAGTTGCAGCTATTAAAATGAGGTACAATCATGGACAGCAGTTCGAAAAACATGAGCTGGGGAAACAAAAATTACTTTTTCACTCTCTCAAAACTCTGGCATTGATAAGCGTAGATTCATAAACGTCGGCATGCATTCCATAAGCGGGAACTAGTACTACCGGAGTGCCTAAGGAGGCAACGCGAAAATTATTGTTTCTTTGAATTCTCATCATGCAAAACTTTGTTCCTTACTGTGCAACATCGGTCAGTGTGACTGCGTAGGTGCTGTTAAGAGGTGGCAAGGTGAGGTTACAATTTAAAAAATTTCTCTGCTATGGGAAAGCCCGTGGTACATAATAACTGGAAGAGACTGCAACATTATGACCGCTTTCAAATAATGACTCCACTTCTTGCTTCTAGCTTCTTTTGGGCCTCCATCCGCATAACAGTTTTGTATCTTTCGACAAGACAATGAATTAAGAATCCCAAATCCTATTTCACACGTTGTTACCTTTGGCGCATTAGAATCATTGAGGGTGCGTATTTAAGTATCTTTTTTTACAGTAAATTTCCTTAACGGGAGGTCTCATTTCAGCTTCTTGCTTGTGGGCCTCCATCCGCATAACAGTTTTGTATGTTTCGACAAAACATTGAATTAAGAATCCCAAATCCTATTTCTCGCGAAATTTTGCCCAAGAAAGCATCTTCCAATAAGCGTTAGTTATACACTGTGAAAGTGGTGATGCACATTGAACAAAAATTGCGGACTTACAAGCTTATCGTGAAATTCTGATCACCTTTCATTTTGTTTTGCACGTGACTTATTGCCTGAATGAAAAGCGCTAGCTCCTTGGGTAGAACAGTCATCCGTGTGGGATGCTCAGCGACGATTGCTTTGGCTACGCGGGTCTCAACGTTTCTTTCGAATGCATACAAACAAAGAAAAAAGAAGTCATAAGAACCACAGTCTGTTGTTTAAACTACATTTACGCGCGTCCTGAAAAAATTAGCCCCCCTCCCCCCCTCCCCCTCCACTGCGCGTTTGTTCGCAACCCGACACGACCCGAGTAAACGGCATGAACCTCCCGACTTCCGCCTGGATAGACGTGAGAAGATATAGCTCGCTACCGCATGGCCGTATTACGCACGCCAAGCCTGCGCAACCTCTCCACTTAAGTGCAGACTTGAGGAAGATAGCCCCCAGTTCTCGCTTCAATTGCTCGCCACGGAATGAGATCGCGAAACGGCTAATGACTTCCCACGTTAGAGCATACGTCGTGATTGGCTGACAGAGAAGGAGTGGGACCGTTGAGTGGTATATAAAGGGCCGCCAGTCCCGCCAGAACACGACAGCTTTCTCAGTCCACAGCGCTCTTCAGCTTTGCGATGAAGACTGCGGTATGTCACATTTTATCTTCTCGGCGTACCTGCTATTCGTTCACTCATGCATGCGAAGCGTGTGAGATGACGTAAAGGTGAATCGTTCGCTCCGTGTACACATATGGAGCGATATCAAAACTTATGCAGCGAAAGTTTTCAAATTACATTTCTGTCGCTTGTCAAGCTCATGACTTTGTATTGAAACGAGAAAGTAAAACTCTTTGGCCAATCAGCGAAACGCTCTAAAGCGCTGAAGTTTTTTATACGCTGAAAATAGAGTATTACTTCAGCTTCTTGCGAACGGCTTCTAGGCTTGAGTTGCAGGAATTGGCCTCAAGAACTCTTGAAAACAAGTTCAGATTCTAGTTTGTGTTAAATCAGATCGAATATTTGTATATCCTCCACATGCTGGAAAGCAAACTTAAATTTCCAGCATATTTTATACACGTTGTTGGCTTAGGCGCATTAGAATCATTGTGGGTGCGTATTTAAGTACGGTTTTTTAGAGTAATTTTTACGGCCTGGAAAAGCGTCATTACTGCCTTATAGGGTGAAAAATAATGAAATGATCGATAAGTATGTAAATCGAAGACACCTTTTTAGAAACGCCCTTATATTATCCAATTTCGAAGCAAGTGGGAAATATATATGTAGGTATTATTTTTTCCATGTAGAAGTTGTTCGCCTGCCTAAGGCGGGAAACGCTTAATGGGGGAGACTTTGCTTTACAAGGAAAGTAAAGCTGCGACGAAAAAACTCAGAGAAATCCGGGGCACGAAGGAACGATTGCACGGTTTTGTGTCCAAGTCGTTCTGCGGAAATTTGGTTTTATTGATGTAGACCGAGCAAAGTGTAAGCGCAAGTTGCTAATATTTGTACTATTGCAAGCGTGCCATAGAAATAAGGTTTACAGAAAGAAGTGTTCTCTTGATGTACAAAAAACGTTATTAGGCTGTGCAGCAGTTTCGGCTAAATTAAGGCATGTGAAAGGAATGAACCACGGTAATAGTTAGTGTTGTAAGTTTAGAAAATATAGTCGGATCAAGCTTTCTTATGGGCACCAATATAACTGTGTCCTGCTGTGCAGAAAACGCGGCCGTAAACACAAGATGTTGCAAATTATTTTGTGTATTTGCATCCATGCAAGAAGGGAAGCCAATAAGAAGCGAGCTTGCACATGTCGGCAGTGTGGTTCATTATTCTATACTTCTCGCTCCATCGCTCACCGTTAGAGCGCTCTAGAAATTACGAGGTCATGCGGACGAAGTTTTTGAATACACATATATTAGTCCCCAAGGGCTCTTTTTCTACACTTTTTCGATAAATTTAACGCTCTGTATATTCTTACAGGCCGTCTTGTTCCTCGGGGCTGCACTGTTTGTTAATGCCATGGCCGGCGGTCTAGGAGGCTATGGAGGAAGCTATGGAGGTGGCTATGGAGGTGGCCTCGGAGGCGGCTACGGTGGGGGCTACGGTGGGGGCTACGGAGGTGGCTACGGAGGTGGCTACGGAGGTGGCCTCGGCTATGGTGGAGGTGTTGGTGTAGGCAGCAGCGTGACGCTACTGCAAGGCGGTCCCGGATTCTCCAAGGCTGTAGCCGGACCCGTCTTCGTCGTGAGGACGATACACCATGTGGATCAGGTGCAGCAAGGAGGCGCCATTGTGGCCCACAGCGGACTCGGAGGCTACGGCGGAGGAGGCGGATTCGGTGGAGGACTCGGCGGCTACGGCGGTGGACTTGGATTCGGGGGAGGACTGGGAGGTGGTCTAAAGCACGGCGGTGCTGGTATCAAGGGCTAGCTTTGTATCGCTCCGTCAAGCGGCAAGAGTATGCAATACATCGAGCGCCCTGGAAGGTGCGTTAATGGAAAACGCCCGTCGAGAAACTACGACAGGAGGCTTCAAGCCGGTCACCTCAGCTTCTCAGGAGACGGAAATATTAGTTCTGCATCCATCACCATCAAATTTCTTCTAAATATTGCTCTGAAGATGTTCATGTTGTTCACGTGTAATATAAAGGAAGACTGAAATAAATAATCTACGAAGAATTCTATCTTAGTAGAGTTCAGGTGCTAAAAAGTAAACTGAGCGCGAATGTCTGCAGAAATTGAGCTGTTTTACACGGGTTGCTGTCTAGGAGAACATCAGCAGTAAGGAACGGGCCAGCCGGGTGTGCGACACGCCACCGCAGTATGCATGCGCATCTGTCGGTTGAGCTCATCACGAAGGAAGTTTTCGTCTGCTCACGTGCTCCTTTCTCTTTTGGGCCTCTTGTGTGCGTATGGGATGTTTCTTGGCCTGTTTGTGATGAATGAATAATTACAGTTGTGTATAACATACGATATCGGACAAGAAGGTGGTCACAAGAACTACATTCTACTGTTTATTCGCAGGATTGACGCATGACAGTTTATAGGCCACGGCTATTCTTCTGATAAACTTTTTGGTTTTCAGCTGCTATTTCGAACACTCCTTGGAAGAACTCTTGCTATTGTACCGAGACGATGAACGGCACGAATTCAGGAAACAATGAAAATGGTTTATTGCAGTCCGTACATTTATAGGGCCGTGGGGAGAGAAGGTAGGAGATAACAAGGGAGAGAGGAAGGGAGCACGTTGCACTCGACGGGCTGTTGATAACACTTGATATGATACAGCAATAAGGCATCGCTGCGAACAGTGCTCTGAAAAAAAGTAAAAAGTGGCGTCAATGTCTACTCCCCATCTATTTTACCCATATATAGGCGGGAGTGTATCGTTTAGTCCAGTAAGCTGCTAAAATAGTGTTTATGATAGTCTTGTTGTGAACTAATGTTGTCGTCTTATTGTATCAGTCAGCGCCACGCTATCAACTCTCGTGAGAACGGCAGAAACACTTAAAAGACGAGAAAAAGTGTGATAATAAAAGAAATTGCCAGAAGATCAAGCTCTAGCTGCTCTCGGTGAAAACGCATACTGTGAACTTTGTAGCACGATTTAATCTGTTGTTCTGCCAGTTCTTTTTTTTAAGTTGTGTGCCATTGTTAGTGTGGTTGCACAGTTCTTTTTGATGAATTCCCCGACTGCAGCAACGTCGTTCAGAAGTTCAAAAGCGTGAAGAGAAGAGAAAAAATGAATTCCGTCTGTTCTTTCGTTCGCAGTGTATGCCATTAAGGCACTGTCGTAAATGGCGCTGTGGTTCGTCAATGTCTTTACGGTTATAACCTGAAGGCATTCCCAGCCATATCATCGACGATATGTCGAATAGCTAGGCGGGTTTTTGACCAATTGTTTGGGCACCACATGCAGCTGGACAATTGCCAGATGGCTAGTAGCTACTTAAATTGCCCAGAGAAAAGACTGAGAAAGGCGATAGTTTGCTGCCAGAAAATTCTCACCCAGTCTGTTATCATGCGGCAGTAAATTGATTCAACACATCGTGCTCGCAAAGTCTCTTGTAATTCTGCAATTTATTTATTGACTTATTAATTGTGATGTCCCTCCTAACAGCCATTGGACGTTTACAGTGGTGCACTCGCATCAGTGACCGATAAAACAAGAATAAAAAAATATGAAAGCATTAACAATGATAGAGATGACAAAAAAAAAACGATGGAAACAATTCATATGGTGTAGAAAGAGCGTGAACGGAGCAAGTACCTATTAAGTTATGTCATTGTTAGTTATAAATGTGTTTTTTCGGAATAAAAATGTAGTTGAGAGTCAGCGCTGGTCTGCGTGTTTCCTCGTTCTCGGTCCTTCGTCCGTTCGCGCTGTTTCTACACAAAATGAATACTTACCAAGTCGCCCAACTGATCATTCTACGATTGGAAACAATGCACACTCAAAAGGTGTTAGATATGAAACGAGCTGAGCAGGTTTCGCCTGAAGGAGTTAAAATCCTGTTGACATATATAAGCAAGGCATGGTGCCCTGACGTTATCTCTGCACACCATTCGAACAATGATGCTTAATTTCAATGGCGAAACGTAAGGAACACCGCTCAGACTATCCAGGCATCCGAAGCCTGATCAAATAGGCTGAGTGCATACATCAATGTGTCCCTGTAAACACTTGATGTGGGAGAAAAGTTCGCACGACTGCCCTCTAGTCACCGAGTCGGTTTGGCCCAGAACCCGCAGAGTGACCTTCTAATCATCGGGGGACGCAGACAAGCAAACCGCACGGCCCATGGTATTCCTCACAACCTCTTTCTGCACATTTCCGCGGATTTACAAAGAGGTGCGGCAGAGCGAATTTTATACAACAGAAGCATTCTCATTTCTGGTCAGGACGAGGCGTTGGTACAGGCCGAGTGGACAAGGACCGCACTATATTAAAATTCCTGGTTGCTGTAGGAAAGCAAGAACGATGCCATTACACTCAAACACCAGCCGGCCTGTCTGCAAAGCAACACTTTTGATAGAAAGTCCCCCTACCGCTTTTCCAGTTCGATTTCCCTGCAGAAGTGAGAAAATTCATCAATTTCACCGAATAAATTAACGCACGCGACTGTTCTGCTTGGTTTCTTGACTGCAGTCGCGACAATCCGTGTGCGTTGACGATCTATTGATTTACGATAAACATACCAGTATTTGTAGGCGGCCAGTAATAAAGCACGATGCAGAACACTGGCCGCTGACATGGCGGTAACCAGTTTGTCATGCCTTCAAAGACCTACACTAAAAGTCGATGATAAGTTTGTAGAGAAAAAGTTGCAGCAAAAATCTATTTGTCTAATTTGCAGCAAAAAAAACTATTTGTCTAATTCCCTCAATCTGACTACTACAACAAGTGCTTCTGTCTCTTCTGTTTGGATCTCCTTACAGCCTTGGTCTATTTTGCTTGGAGTCTTTGACGCGCAGCGACCGGTCTGCCTACCAAACCTGTTTCCTGAAGGATTGCCCTTACGTCATATTCCGATGTGCTACAGCTTCGCCCTACAATCTGTGCGGTGTTGTAATCCGTTATGTAATTCTGTAATGAAGCGCGAACATTCACGTTTCGCACTTTCCTACTTTGTAGCAAAATAAGTTTTTAGAGACAGCTTATCAATAAGTACTTTGGTGGATCCTTTCACTACAAACATGAATCATACTAGCTTCATGCACAGCAGGTTTAGCTACATGGGTAAAATTAGTAGTTGTTGTTCAGAACGCTGTTCACATTTCATTACGGCTTGACTCTATGTTAGTACATATTCAGCCGAAGCTATCTTTTACTTTTTTCCACATTCCTCTACTTCAGTTGCTCATTTCCATGAACGGTGTCAATTAATAGCTCAATGAGAACTCTTCAGCAAACAGGTTTCGATTAAGCTTTCTGTAGAAATTTATTGACCCGAGGCGTGTTCGGAATTCCTGTTTCACCATGGAACTTGACGCTTTTTTTTTTACCGGTATCACTTTTCAGCCGCATATCCCAGGTGAGTTGCTGGTTTATGAAAGAGTATTTTCCAATCTGTACTTTCATTCATCTTGTGTTAAACTTTCTAAAACAGTTGCCACCATCTGACAGCAATCTTCCCACGTTTTTCCTTCGATAAGAACATCGTAAAAAATAGCAGGACAGGCGATGCAAGAATTTCGACATATCATTCATCATCATCACCAACCTGAATACGCCCACTGCATGGAAAAGACCTCTCTCCCATATCTCTCCAATTAACTGTGTCCTTTGTCATCTGAGGCCACCGTATCCCCACAATATTCTTAATTTAATTCGCGCACCTAACATTCTCCAGCTCCTTGCTACGATTACCTCTTGTTGGGATCCGCTCCGTTACCCTTTAAGGGACCCAGAAAGGTTTTCTGAATAAAGGTGCGTTATGTGTGGGAGGTTAAAAGACAACGGTTCATAATTATCCCCTAGCAATAATTATTGTAATGCGTTTTGTGGAAGCTGAGATATATGCAGACAAAATTTGAACTTCCTCGTCTTCGCGCCTTTCCCTCTCCTCTCGCACGCCAAAACGGCGGCGCTCCTTCGCCGGCCCCACTAAAGTCACTGGAACGTTCCAGTGACTTTAGGCCCCACTCACTCGGCCCCTTCCCTACCTCCGCCGGCTGCGGCGCGCTCGGAGTGGCCTCAGCCGCAGTAGCGCGTGACGTCTGAGAATTTGGCGCTGTGTAACAATGATAACCCCCGGCTGATGACGTCATTTGGAAGAAGGGAGGTCGTCTGCCAGGTTTTCGTGCGAAAGCCCGGCAGCGCACGTCGCCGCGATGTGAGAAAGCGGGAATTTTTAAAAATGTATTGTAAATATCCCGCCCGCTTCTGAGGTCTCGTACGCGGCATGTACTACGCTCGGTGGCCTGTACTCTACACAGAGCAAGCATTTTAATGCCAAGCTCAAACACCCCTTTCTGTGGCCCTTTAATGACCAGCCATTATAATGCCTTCGCATTGCACGCCTTGCCCAAACCTATTGCTTCCTTTTGGCTTAGACTAGAAACGGGGCTTGGGCAGGGCATTTTATCCTGTACAGAGATGCGTGTATTTAAATAAACTAACACGTGCATTTACTGTGGCAGGCGACTATGAATGCGGGCGCAGTTATAGCTGTTATGGGGACGTTGAAAGAAACCACACAGTGATAAATTGACACCTATGTAACGTTGCAAATATATGCTTCATTACTGGCACCAGGTGATCGTCGGTTCTGAGACGAGATCTTAAAGTCAGTTCACTATGTCCACAGTGGACTCGATACGAATACAGCCACTTCTGATTGCAACAGCTTCTGCAACTCGTTTGCCTCGGCATAGTGCAGCGCGACGGGCGCCGGTCGCTGCCTAGGGAACAGAAATGCCCTTCCGTCTTTCAAGAGCAGCCTCGCCGGAATGCTCTTTATAATATTAGTTCCGGCTAAAATGCCCGCTAGCATTTGACACTAGGGCTGCTGATTCTCCACTCTGGTGTGCCGTACACGCCCATCAGATCTAACGTCAACGCTTTCAGCTAATCGCGACCCAATGACAGTCTGGCATCTTTATAAATTTAACACAATAGCAACAGTTAAAATAATCCCTGAGTCACTACATTCGACAGAGTCATCAAGATTTTCTACAGCGTATTCAGCAACGCCCTTCTAACTTACATTTTATTCTAGAAATTCTGGACAGTACTTCTGGTAAAAGGATCCTGGTAGAAAAAACAAAACAGAACAGACCCAGCCTTATCAGTATAAATTGTATTATATCTACTGACCACTTCAATGTTCACTCTGCAGCAATAGCGATTACTCTCGCAAGAAAATGCGCGCGGCAGTACAAGGTCGTGGTTACAATTCATTATTGTTTCCCTATCCATGCTATTTCCCAAGACTCGCACGAAAATTGATGAAGCTAGTCAGACCTTCGTCAACTATCCCACTCGCTTGCAGATCAACATCGGCATTTCTGAAGCGGGCAGAGTGGTTCGGCGAGGGGTGACCTGCAATGCGAACTACTGTGAGCTTTGCTTCAGTGCACCGTTCTTTCCGCCTTTGCAGCAGCTTTGCCCTGTGCTACGGGCTTCCAATTCGTTTTGCGCTGTTTAAAAGTGTGCACTTCCTGCTGTTGTCGTTCGCCTCCGGTGGAGTGGCACATGACCACACTGGGGGATTAGCCAGGCTGCATTGCAAGTAACAACAGGACAGACACATTGACGTAATTAAGTTAGTCACTGGTGAAATTTTGAGTTAAAGGTAAATAATTTTCGAACATTATAACTAACAAGGAAGATCTCTTACGCAGTGATGTGACCATGAAGACAATAGCGCACTGGTTTAGGACCTATCCCCTGGCGCTTTCTCCAAAGGAGCCGGTAACCAGAATTGAAGGAGGAAACCTCTGCGGTTCGTTAGGAGCTCTTTGAAATCTTTTTTGTCCCTGTAAGAGCCAGTCCGACTCTTTCGGCGAAGTCACGAATGGCTGAAATCTCAAGGGTGCTTTTATTGGGTAGTTCTGCTTGAGTAACCTGGTCTCTCGAAAACTCTACAATACGGTCCCGCAGTGCTTTATCCTTGAGCTGCCCACGTTCGCAGGACGTGGCCTGACGTTTATGCTCAAAATAAATTTCTTCCACTGCGCCGGCTTGCAGCTAGGTTCGTAGATTAATACCCCTGTGACACGGGCATTTCGAAAGCCCTCGAACCAATAGTCTATCGCCTCAAAGGCGATCGAGCGCTACTACATAGGCAGTTTTAATGGCCATCGAGTCAATAGTCTATCAGTCAACGGAGCAGCGCGGAACTCCATCGAGATTTTGACGGCCTTCGAGCGCTGCCCAATGTTGCTAGCGTTGCTACGAGCGGAAAAATGAAAATGAAAATTGGTTTTGGGGGAAAGAAAATCGCGTATCTGTCTCACAGATCGCTGGACACCTGAACCGCGCCGTAAGGGAAGGAATAAAGGAGGGAGTGAAAGAAGAAAGGAAGAAAGAGGTGCCATAGTGGAGGGCTCCGGAGTACTTTCGACCCCCTGGGAATCTTTAACGTGAACTGACATCGCACAGCACACGGGTGCCTTAGCGTTTCGCCTCCAACGAAACGCAGCCGCCGCGGTCGGGTTCGAACCCGGGAACTCCGGTTCAGTAGCCGAGCGCCCTAACCACTGAGCAACAACGGCGCCAAGCGCACTTTCGTACACGATACATTCACGGTAGAAAAACATGAACAAACATTATTCTCTAACTTTAATGCACGATGTCTGCACAATAATTTTAAAAATGTATCAGTCTTGTTTTGATAGAATTAAGCGCATTAATTCTTACGTTGCGGTCTTTGCTTTGTTTGCGTACGTAGCGTTGACAACATGGCGGAGGCCTGCCCGCCCGCTTAGCAGCGGTGACAGCTTCGTCGCTAATCTCTGAAAGCAATATCATGTTCTAAATTGTTGTATTCGCCTTCGATTTGCCCATTCATACCTTCGCATAAAGCTTAAAGAGACAAATAGCTTTTGTTTTTAATATATAAAGGCGATTTCTAAGGTGTTAAGCCTGACGAAGCAGCGCTCCGACGCAGTTCGACTGGCTTGGTTTTGACTCGTCTTTTATTAGAGTGGCTAATGCAGTATCTGCATCTGTGAGTAGACGGCGCTAGGAACACCGCGCGGTGCCCGCCGCGTACGTGAAGCTGAAAGGGTTTTAAACGGCATGCGCATATGCGTGCAATGCATCATTTAGTATATATTTATAAAATATTTTTGGTATTTGCCTCAAAATTCAAAGTACCGATTGTGCGCCACACAAGCTCGGCGTAAGACACGGGAACTCTTTCAGTGGCTATTGAGATTTGCCGTGTAGCAGCGACACAACTCGTTCGACTTCGATGACGATTGAGAATTTCGAGCGCCCTCGACTCGATGGCCATTGAAGCTGGCGGTGTGAAAGGGGTATAAATCTAAACGGCTCCGCTGTGACAATCGTATTGGACAGCAACGCTTTTACAGCGACAGCTGTTACGCGCCCGTCCCTGGCTTTCTCGCCGTCGCCGTCGGCGTAACTGGTGGGAGCGGTAGCACCCACGTGTTGCGCCGGTCAAACTGGGTCGCATAAGCCTACGGGCGCTTCCGTTTGGAAGAGCCGCCTGCCAGTGCAGGGGTGCATCACGTGACCACTACACCAGTGCGCGAGAACTATATACCCAAAACTAGATGCCTAAACTGCTATCGCTGAATCTCACATTACACAGTCGTAACCGCTCTGCGAGTTTTGGACCTCCTAAACAAAGTGGCAGCTGTCTTTGTCTTCTTGCTTCCTGGAGCTAGCCAAATTTTCGCTTTTCGGCACGTATTCTTGAAGACGACCCTAACAAAAGTCACTACGGGGAAGACGTCGCTCATATTGTTAAATTGCAGTTAATAGAAAGATTTTGACTCAGGTTTTCAACTATTTGCTCTGGTCCTCGGTAAACTCCTCAACTGGCGGAGCTTGGCCGATCCGCTGTCCTGCGGCGAGCTTGGGCCGCCGACCTGGACTACTTTTGTTTGAAGCCACGTCCCATTCTCGTCGCTACTGTTGTATCCTTAAGATAGCACCCATTAGAAAACAGCGCTTGCACGCCTGGGCTTATCCTATCACTACTGATAACAGAAACAAGAGTGAAGGTTAAATGCAGCTGCTTTTTTAAGGTAACACCTTGACCGCGGACGTCACATGCCAGCACGTTGTAGCAGCATTGAGAGCAGATAAAGGATTCATTGATGTTCTAAATGATCAAATTATTTAGTTGGTCAGGTCGGCCGCCCTTCGTCAAACATCATTTTCTTGGATTTTTTCTAACATACAGGACCTAAACAATAACTAGAGGGTGAGGGATAACAATCGGTTTTTCAGTTACTTCTAGAACACATCAGTGGAGTATAGTATTGCGATTACTATAGTGGCGTTATAATAGTGCTCTTAAAGACAGCTTCCCGGCGTTCAGATTCGTTTCGTTGAGGATTAGTGAGGGTTGCTTCGTAATATTGAATATTATAACGGCCAAATTCGCTTCAATGTTCTCACTAACGTCTACTGATGATGCGAAAAATTGGCGGGCCCCTCCACGCAGACAATATAAATTTTTTCGCATGGCATAAAAATAAATCGCTTTTTCATACAAACCAATTAAGAGCATTAATATTGCATCCGATATTTATCTATAAATGTTAAGCCTTGACCCTGCAGAAATTTATCGCTGAATTTGTGTTCCAAGTGTGTTCAACAATTCCCATTTTTCAAGCTGTAGTTTTTACTAAGCACGTTTTGGAACTCCTCATCCGATGCTGAACGACTAGCTTGCCACTCATTATTGAGGAAAAAACTTGTCCGTATACTGAAGTCAATGTTAATCTACTTAAGAATTTATCATCATCTTCAGCCTGACTACGCTGACTGCAAGACAAAGAGCTTGCCCATATCTCTTCAATAACCGAGAACGCTGGTATAGAGACCAGCAATGGCGCCGAGGAAAAGAATCCGCTTCGCGTGTAAGTGAACCCCGATTCGAATCCCGGCGCCGCGGAAGTCTTCACCGTATGAGAAAAAAATCCGCGCGTCGACGGAATTGCATAATGATTGCTGGGGCAGCGACGCAGGCCATGGCAGCGGTACCTGCGAAGCGGTAGCACATCGAGCCAAATTATCTGTTCGTTTGTAGGCGAAACGTATGAAAGCACTGCAATCGCTGCGAGCAAGCGGGCATGTCACGTGGTATTTTTGGTATTTCTCAAGAATCTACAGTCAGCGGAATAATGTGTAATAGATGGAAAGTAAGAAGCTGTTCAGTAGGACGTCAGTGGACCGTTCTACAACTTCCTGATTGGAATTTTTCGCCGAACTTCATTGCTTGTGAGGTTGGCTAAATGATCTCAAATAGTTATGCAATTAAGCAAAATAGAAACTATAACCTGACTTGCTCCATACAAAAGACAGCAACATGCGTTTGGTAGCGTCGTCTCAGAGTGCATCGGTATATTTTTAAACCTGGCTAAAGTTAGCTGGGACACCCCGTGTATATGTATACACACATGCATTCTTTATATGCAATAACTGGAAATGAAAAGGATCGCGTGTTCATGCAGCAGCGTATTCAAATCCACCGACTTCCGCAAGGATACAAGACAGAAGAGCAGAAACGCCGCCGCGTGCTCTGTAAAGCTCTTGGCAAGGCTGTATATCCTCGATAGTTTTGAGTAAGCGTGAGGAAGGAAGCCCGCAATTTTCGTTGCAGTTGTTGGCCTGGGAAGGAGACCGCGATGCGGCAAATGACTTCCTGCGTTAGCGCATACGTCAGACGGCGTAGGTAATAGAGAGAAAGCTGGAAAGGGTAAGGAGCATATAAAGGGCGGCCTACCCAAGGCAGAATACCACTTTTCCAGGGCCACAGCGTTGAGCAGCATCGCCATGAAGACTCTGGTATGATTCGTTTCATCATCCGTGAACAAAAGAGTTGGCGCAAAACGGTTTGGCTGGAAGAAGGGAGCCTTATTCTCTCTCACGCAGGAATTCGCCGGGAATCGGGAGAATTAACGCTGAAGCTCAGCGATGAAACTTTTCCTGTGATTGAATTCTTGGCCACTCTGGGAAACTATCTTAAGCACTGAAAGAAACTCCACCCCCCCAAAAAAAGATATTTTTCTGTTGTAGTTTTTGAGATGTTCATGAAGTTTATTCTGAATGGTCGTATAGCGCTACCAACAGAATAAAGATCCAAGAACGCTGGAAAGGAAGCGCTATATACAGTTGAGACTAAAACAGATCGATCATCAATCTCTACGTGTCATGCTGTAAACAAAACTTTAGTCAGGGCAGGCGACAATAACTTGTTTGCTCTTCGACATTGTAATCTATAAGGGTGTGCATTAAAACTGAGTCTTCTTAGAGTGCTTGTTACGTTATAGAGGAGCTTAGTTACTGGTATATGTAATGAGATGTCTTTAAATGGTTCATTTGCGTGTACAAGTAAGAGTCCACTTCAGAAATGGCACTCTCTAGTGTACATAGGAACACTAGAAAAAAACATCTCTATACACCATTATTTGTTTGTAGTTCGTAACCATGCCCCAGAACACGAAACTCTTGGCTGGAAATTTCGGTCTTGATGGGAAAATGAACGACCGCAAAAAGGAATGAGACACAAGTGAGACTCGATGAACTGAATATACTGAAGAAGAACTGCTGATTTCGCGTGTTGGCAGCAGTTCATGGTTGTTCAAGAGCGGAAACAAGCCGGGCAGAGTTCAGCGCCATTCTGTGTGTTCCGTCTCTTACTCTGTCCTGTTTGTTTGCGCTGTTGAACCATCATGAATAGACGGGCTTCTTCCTCAGTCTTTATTTCGCCACTTTTATTTTTCTTCACACAAGCCAATTTAAACACCCGCACCCGTATTGTTTTTCTTTGCGAGAGCACTCGGAATGTAGACATTGAACAAAGCATGTTATCTTGAATTTAAAGTAAAAATATCAGAGTGTACTATGAGTACCCACGGGATCAATAATGCAGAGCAAAAGAATTCAAACCTGAAGACACTTCGTTGCCAGAAAATTGGGACACTGGTCTAGTTCAATTCTTTTGCAAACAGGTGACCTATGGCAAGAACTCGACGGTGGCATTTTTGATCGGTTATCCGAAAGCTTACACGATCCCTGTGAACGTGCAGACTACGAGAAGCACTGCACCGCTTGACTGCGAGGACTGCGATGCGCCTTTTTTTTTTAATTGCAAACTGGGCAACTACATGGCGCATAAAGGCGAGTTGATGCACTGGCTCGTTTGGCGAGGTGGTCGATTTTGGGCAATGAAGAAAAATGGACAAAATGGTCTATTTTGGACAATTAACGACCAACACGTGATTAAATTATTTACAGCGTAGTCTATGTTTTGTTTGAAGCCACGAGAAAAATAAAAATTTGTATATTTAAGAAGTCATACGCTTGTCAGTTAAAAAATTCTAAATTTGAGGTCCTTCGAATCCCGTTACCTGAATTCTAATGGGTTTTGAAGCAGATCTCAGGCTAGGCATCAAGACACCGCTGCCTTTGACTTCCGCGGGAAGTACCAAAAAACTTAAATCCTGCGGAAAAAACGGCTCCTTATTTGCTACATTACTGTGTAAAAGAACTCGACATTTTCCTTTGAAATAGCTCTTGCCATAAGGCTTAGTGGCACCGTTTGGAAGCTGTTGCAAATTTCAGATTCCAATAGGTGCTAGGTAATAAGGACTGCCTTTGCCACAAGAAGTCTTGTCCGTTCCGCTGGGAGCTTTGTCCAACACTTCAGAGCACCTCAAAGTAACTATAAGACGTTGAAAGACACATTTTCTGTATTTGTATTTACATCTGGGGATAAATTTGTTGCGTACAGAAACCACCACAATAATTCAATTCTCAAAAGTTACGACCCGATCCAAGTTCAATGTGCACAATACAGGCTGATAGAGTAGAAATTTTTGGAAAAAACATTTCTGACGCACTAAGGGTTAGTTTTCGACAACCTGGCAGTAAACTGACTGCTATATGCTCCTTACAGTCCACCTTGCTGATCGGGTCCGCGCTGGTTGTTTGCGCCATGGCCGGTGGTCTAGGAGGCTACGGAGGCGGCTACGGAGGGGGCTACGGAGGCGGCTACGGAGGCGGCTTTGGAGGGGGCTACGGTGGTGGCCTCGGCTACGGCGGCGGAGTTGGAGTAGGCAGCAGCGTGACTCTACTGCGCGGTGGTCCCGGATTCTCGAAAGCTGTTTCCGGACCAGTCTTCGTAGTCAGGACGATACACCACGTGGACCAGGTGCAGCGAGGCGGTGGCATCGTAGCCCACAGTGGACTCGGCGGCTACGGTGGAGGAGGCGGATTCGGTGGCGGGCTTGGCGGCTACGGAGGTGGACTCGGATACGGAGGAGGTCTGGGAGGCGGTCTCAAGTACGGCGGTGTTGCTATCAAGGGCTAGGTGTTTTTCACTGAGCACAACCTTGCGGCAATATGCGCTTTGGCAGCCTTGACCAGTTGTTTTAAAGAAAACCTTGTCCCACAAACGCGGCAGGCGCCATTATGCAGGTTACCAACTGTTCCTGCGGAGAAAGAAACTTCAGTTCGGCTTGCTTCATCATGAAGATGTCTTCTCCAAAGCATCACCTGAAGATACTCATTCTGCTGATGTATGTAAAATAGGAAAAGTTTGGAATAAATTCTGAGTGATAAATTTTGCCTGCATTCGAGATGAGTAGGTTGTCTGTGATTGAAAAATCCCTGTTACCTTCTTACAAACTTGGCAGTCTGTTTCGAGGCTTCTGGTAGTGAATCAATAGTTAGAATCAGATGCAATATAATAAAGGTATAGGAGGAGGCGTAATTTCTAGCGCCCCTTGTACACTTTCAATTGCAAGAAACAATAAAAGCTTACTTTCATGCAATATAAATTTTGCTAGGTAGATTCTGACAACGTTTTTTGCACAGAAGACGTATTAGAAATACTTCTTTATGAACCCTTGCGATGAATCACCCCGGTGAGAAGTGCTTGCTCGGAATAACAAAGTAGTATAAGTTTGAAGTTCGGTGCATCTCTGTGACCTCTAAGAGTAAATTTATCGCTTCAGCTGATAATCGGTTGGTGTCACGCATGTGATCGTCGTGTAGTCCGATGTGTTGTCTACGTCGCACTTTGTTTTATATAGATATGTACAGCCTATGTCAAAAAACTATATCCCAAGTGGTCCGCTTTCAAGCTGTGTAGCGGGGCTCTTTAGCACATATGACACTTTTAAACTTGGGATGGTTGAGTATTAAGTTCCTCCCGCATTCCTGAGACTAAGGTCCTTCAGTGTGCAAGAGAAACCGCGCTGCATGGCTCAGAAGCAGACGCCTCGGACTACATGTATGCATTTTACAAAGACTTTACCTCCGCCTGATGAAGGGATGAGGCTGAGCTCTGTCCAGTTCTATGGCGGAGATGAGGGCGATTGGAAAGTACTGCCATCATCAGAAACAACTTAAGGCTTTATGTGAAGATCCGAAGGAAAAAGGGCCCTCCTCCGCTACAATGAAAATGATCGAGTTAGAACGAAGAAGTCTCCCTTTTTCGAAGCTTCAATCTGCATTTGACTGGAGCATACCTCTAACATTGTGATAATCATTTTTAAAATTTTTGTAAGCCGTGTATCTGCGTTAAAAATAATCATTGATGCAGCAAACACGTCGTAAAAAATGAAGTAAAATAAAAGAAACTCGGGAACTTTGAGCTCATCGTTAAAAATGGAAGAATAAGCGACTTCCTTGATGCGTTCTTAGCATTACCTTCTTGTTGTGTAGTGCGCCCCGCTTTTTTCCATTACGAATCCGTTTGATATTTCAGCGAACCACTGCTCTCTGCGGTACATACGCCTTTCACTCCTCAGCACTGCCTGCTGGGCACCACTGCTTCATTCCGAGAATTTTCCCTTTTTTCTCGGAATTTAAGGAACAAAATTTTGCTAAAAGGGAGTTTTACAGATTCAGAAAATTTGAAGAACGTAACTTCTCTAAACTTGTCTGCATTGGCCGAGTTTTGAAGGACCTTAATCACGTTCTGGCATGCCTAATAAAGATAAATGTGCAGAAAAAAATTCTGATTTTGTCAAAAAACAACGAGACAAAACACCTTTAAGGGATTTTCCTTTAATATACTTATCACCCACAAAGGAACCTAGTTTTCAAGGTCGATCATTGTTTGCCCTCTTGAAACGAAGAAAATTATTCCTCACTTCAGAGTGGCGCGCAAAGTGTTGCCACCAGCGCATAAAGAAAATGTTTTCTACGACTGAAGAAGTGAGGAAAAGTAATTTTACAGTGTTCATGCTCTTGCTTGGAAGAATCTTACGCCGTTTCAGGTTTGCCTCTTGAACAACTTTTTGGAAAAGCACCAGACTATAAAAAAAATCTCTCGAACACTTCATGATGCTACCGTCCTGAGCCGTGAGAGATATTCTACGACAAGCTCAGGCTGCGATTGGCCTAAACACACTACCTGACCTTCCAAAAGCTACTCTTCCAAAAGTGTTTTAGAGCTATGGGCTTCCAGATTTACAGTTGCCAATGCCGGTTATTTTTATTGTACAGTTACTTCCGCGAGTTTCCGAACAGCCACAAAGTCGTTCCGGCGTTGAAAAACACGCTGAAAGACGAATGTTGAAAAGCTAATTGTCGCTTCCTCCGCAGTTAGTAGCTTTAAAGGAGTTCTGGCGCGCGTATTTGTAAAAAAGTTTAGAATTTTGCTCGTACAATATTTCGAACGTATTTATTTGAGGGTGCTTTGAATTGGTTGCCAAATTATCTGTTGTCATGTTTGGAGCTCCACTTGTAACAAAAAAATCGAAAGAAGACAAACGCAGGCGAAGTTTTTTTTTTCTTCAAAACAAACGAAATCGCTGACTGCTAGAATAATGTCTTTTGATTTCCCTCCTGGGCATATATCTAAGCTTACTGCATCTAGCAATTTTGCGTGAAAAGACAAAAACCTCCAGCTTTCCTGGACGTCAGCCACTTCAATCATCTGTCGTCCGCCAATATCGAACACCGCGTAACTGAAGGGGCAATGTACATTAGTAATTCAGAGCAAATTAAAGCCACTTGTGAAATTTCATACTCAAAAATTCTGGACGAAAGCATTTTTGCGGGGTAAACCATTTATGAACGCAATTCTATCATATATTGCTAGAATACACAATAACAATCAATATATGTACAGACCACCCGACCGCATTCTTGCATTTTTTCTACTAACCCTTTTGCTGTCGTCAAAACCGGTTTTCTGTGCCAGTCCTAACTGTTGATGCGACCAATGGAAACACTTTAACAGAAATGTTTTGCTATGTATCAGAAGAACGGACCATTACCTTCAACAATAAAATAAAGCCATCTTACAATTTTCAAAATTTTTGTACGAAATTGCTGGACATATGTTACAGTGGGTGCCTGAATTTGACTTGTTAAATGATTCCTGCGTTTGTTTTGAAGAGAACTGACGGCCATACAAATTATGTGGGATGAACCAAACATTGAAAATTTCAGCGATTTTTTTTTTATGTTTGGCGTCTTGCAACACGTGGTTGGAGTCGCAGAAAATTAAAGCGCTTGTGTAGGTTCCGTGGTCTTGATTGACAGCGAGAATTTTCAACATTATACGCATTGATAACATAAGATTTGATTCTTCACCACATTTTTAGCTTTATACTTGACGTGGCACGCACATTTCGGTAATCAGGTCCACAATATCCACGAGTTCGCAAGGGCCGAAACAAGTCTCCTTTTCGGGTACAATAAAAGAATTGATTTTTTTCTTGCGGGAGTCATTCTGTTTTCTTCCTGCTACCTTCTTTTTACTTGTTGTTTCCCTTGCATGAAAGTGTAGTGTGATCGGGAGTACACACAAAAATAATGCTCTCACTTGGGTGAAAAATGGTAAGTACAATTTTCGCGCACAGCTTTTTGCCTGGAAAGGTGTAATTGAATGAAAGGTATGCGCCAGATAAAATTGGAGATGTCTGTAAGAGTTTGTCACGTGGTGCTATCGAAATTTGGAACGCCTGCATATACAAGGTGTTGCAACCAAACTGAGACATGTATTTTAAAGAAGGCACAAACCGCAGGTGGATCAAATTATCAACATATTGTTTGCCGTTATGTGCGGCTCCACATAGTATCTTCTATATACTGGTGAATTTTGGGAATTAAGTATATTAGCTGTGCAAAAATTTTAATATTGCCTTCACTTCCAAGTGGGTCGAATTAAATTGTAGAGGTGGTTGAGAAAACAGAACCAGTTTTTTGTCGCAGCGTGCCTCCTGCGTGTTTAATTCATATGGAATTTAAAAAGAGAATGAGAAACGCGGAACTACAACCACGTGACCACGCTTTCACCCGCCGCGGTGGTTAAGTGGTTAGGGCGCTCGGCTACTGATCCGGAGTTCCCGGGTTCGAACCCGACCGCGGCGGCTGCGTTTTTATGGAGGAAAAACGCTAAGGCGCCCGTGTGCTGTGCGATGTCAGTGCACGTTAAAGATCCACAGGTGGTCGAAATTATTCCGGAGCCCTCCACTACGGCACCTCTTCTTCCATTCTTCTTTCACTCCCTCCTTTATCCCTTCTCTCACGGCGCGGTTCAGGTGTGCAACGATATATGAGACAGATACTGTGCCATTTCCTTTCCCCAAAAGCCATTTATTATTATTATTATTATTATTATTATTATTATTATTATTATTATTATTATTATTATTATTATTATTATTATTATTATTATTATTATTATTATTATTATTATTATTATTATTATGACAACGCTTTCGCGCTGCCACACGGCAGCACACCCAATCGTGATTTGAACTAATGAAAAGTGCTAAGCGAACTGAGCCGTACCCGCTCTCTTCAACAGGAAGCGCAGGGATACAATTATCGAAAAACGGAGGCTACCTTGAACAAGACGACTTCCCTGCTTTCTGTATTTTTAGTTCGCTAGCGCTAATCCAGATGTACTAACCCCGAGAAAGAATCTTGCCTTATCGGAATAACTCCGGTGAGCTCGGGTTAGTTCGGAGGGACGTCGCGCCAGCTGCAGCCAATGAGAGGCAGCTCGGGCAAGGTTGGGAGGAACGTAGCGCTAGCTGCCGACGAGTGGAGACAGGTTGCTGCGATGGAGAGCGAGAAGCACGGTTGCGTGCACATGCAGATGTCAGAAAAAAAAGATACGAAGAATAAAACATGCTTTCGCATGTGTGCTTGGTTTAACTACTTTAAAACCGGACCAGTTTCTTTGTTTTGTATGTGTCATTTTCAATAAAGGCTCTGCCTCAATTGGCTGGGGGTGGCCGGCCTATCACTTGTTCCTAATGGCGATGTGCACTTTCCGTGCTCTGGAAGAATACACTGACGCACTTCGAACACCATGCTGGGAACCTGAGAGTTGACTGACCGGGCTAGACTAGGGTGGAAGGTCAGAGGGCTCTTGGACTGAGGAGCCCTTACGGGAATGTTTTTATGTTTGCTGTGTAAGAAAGTTTATCCTCCTCCTCCTCTGCAAGTAAGGAATGTGCGTGCGGCACAGTGCTAGGTGTCTGACTCCATTTAGCCGGCGTATGAAAGTTAAAAACCGTAACGTGCGCACCCTACGAGGAAGTTACGGTACGCGTTAACAAGGCGGGGCGCTGCTCCGTTTCTTCGGAAGAGATGCTTGTGTCCGCTGCGTTCTTCGGCGTGAGAGCTTGGTATAAATGGCTGTGGTCACTTTTATTTCACACACTTTCGCCCAATCCCCCCTTACCGGCGAATTAACCAATGCCCTTGAAGCAATCCAAAATCGCTCCGCACGTTTTATTCTTGGCGACTAAGGTCGTCTATCAAGCGTCACACTTATGAAAGAAACTTTATCAATAGCACCTTTGTCGATGCGCAGAAAAGTTTCTCGTTTGTGCCTTTTGTTCAAAATTTACCACGCCAATCCAATTCTAAAAAATGAACTGATCACGTCACCCACATATGTATCGTCGCGCATCGATAATCCGTGCAAAGGAGGCATCCCCCACTTCCGCACTACATCCTATCAATATTCATTCATTCCTAAAACAGCAACAGAGTGGAATCGTCTGCCTGCCGCGCTGGTGATTAATAACAATATCGAGCTATTAAGGAAAAACCTATGTTTGCATTATAACGCATAGAAATTTCTTACAACTCATTTAGTTTCACCGTTTTCAGCTATATTGTTGTGTGTTTTATGTGGTTTCATGTCGTCCTTCGTTTTTAACGACAAATACTGACGAGTGTTGCCACTTATTAGCTATGTTTCCCATGCGATGTCAGTACTTTTTGTTACCCCGCGTTACCATGTGCTTTTCGGACTTCATTAATCCCCAGCTCACTCCTGTATTCAAATTTGTCTGTTCCTTTCTTCTTTATTGTTGTTCGTACTGTATCACTCCCCTCTATAATGCCCTCTGGGCCAAGATGGTAACTGAAATAAATAAATAAATAAATAAATAAATAAATAAATAAATAAATTTCATGATTTCGAAGCGCTCAAGCCTAACTATATGCAGCGAAGCAGTTTTCCAGCTTTTTGTCAGCTTTCATAATTTCTTTAATTACTTGTTTCTTCAACATGAAAGGCTGGCAGTGCAAGCATATCTGTCATAATAGTTACGGATAACAGTTTCTCTGACCCACCGCTAACGTGCTTTGAGTTCTTGTCAATAGATGGCGCCACTGTGTGCGCAACACTTGTGGGACGCTACGGCATGGCAAACCAAATGCATTGTGTTTGGGCCATTAACAGCGCACGGAAATCACTGAGCTTACAAGCGAGGTTACGAGCACTGCAGTGCAGTATCAGGCGGGTGCAGTCACGCAGTTTTTTTTTTTAAATTTCGGCTACTTTAATCTTTAAACGTCGAAAAAAACACGTAGAGCATACGTCGCTGCAAAAAGCTATATCGGTTCTTGCTTAACCCCTTTCTACCCCTTAATAAAGCACACCCGACCCCGTATTCAATACTAAATATTTCGCCTAAATAATCTCAACTGATTAACAAATTAAGCTCTATTTAAAATCAGGTTCGCAGCGCCCTCCATAGTGGGACGCAGAATGTGGTTGGTTTAATCCAGCTGTGGTAGACCACATTTATTTAATCCTTGGGTATAGTTATGTGTAACACTTTGCATTTATTTGCACCCAATACCTAAAACACAAGAGGTCAGGGGTTCAACTACTTATGGCTGCTCATCTCATGGTGCCAACCCCGTCCACATTAACCGATAATGTACTGCACCTTCGCTTAAACAGAGCACGCCGTCATAGGGCTCGGCGGGAGTCATATCGCTCCTTTTCATCACATATTGAATTTAGCCAGCTTTCGGCAGACGCCGTACAGCGGCTACAGAACGCATACTGGATCCGCGCTAAAGAAAACACGGATGTAGGTGGGAAACAAATTGGGCAGAGCCTTCCTACGACCCTGTTTTCTTTTGGTGGTCCCAACATGCACTCTAATCCTAATGACCAAATTGCTCGCCTTTCTCTGCATATACGCTCAACATGAGCACTGGCAAAGTTTTTATTTCTTAGTTCCCGAAAATTATAGAAGTGAGAAGTTTTTTTAAGAGTTCAAGGGCGCGGTGTGTTTTTGTTTGAAGTAGAACCAGTATGTGGCGCATTCTTGTAGAGCGCGAGAGCTTGCGCTATCAAAAGGAGGTTCCTCGTCCGCGACCATGGTTGGGTAGGCGCTGGTTAGCGCTGTGAACGTCAGGCCACATTTAACACAATTACCTTCGGCGAAGTGTAAGGCGAGGAAGCCGGCGCTGTAGCTTAGTTGGACGGCTTGTGTCTTTTTTTTCTTTGTCAATTTTTTTCTGTAAAATGTACATTTAATTTCTTTCTCAATCTATCAATACAGAAACATACGTTGCAGACAGTTTGCGCATATGAGCAAGGAGGCTTAAAAGAGCGTTGGTTTAATTATTATTTTCCTATTTATATGCGCCCGTCATTTGCGTTGTCGGACTTCGGCACCTAAGCAATTTTTCACAGAGCTTTCCTGAATTCTCAACCAAACACGTGCACCAAGCTAATCGCTTACAATAACTTAGCGTTTGCAGTTGAGCTTTGCGGGTTTCGCTACTGCTCAATTGCACACACTAGAGAAAGGATGCTAGTCGCCAGAGTGAAAATCTTGAATTGCTAGATCCTTCTTAAAGACCCTTACAGCCATGATCTGTCCTTACGTCATTAAAACTGGAAAGCGATTTAAGTCCTGTATAGCAAATTGGACAAAGCTTGGACAGGTCAGAATAAGCAACTAACAGAGCCTGTTTAAGAAAAGCGTCATTTTAAATCATGTGCCTTTTTGTTAATTTTTTTTGCACAGCTGGCCGCACGGAAAGCATGGAGTGTAAGGTAAAGCGATGAAACTACTTTTTAATGACATTGTTTATAAACGCATTTCAGTCAAGCCTCCCTTTTCTTTTCTGATGTCATTGCTTTATTGAAACTTTTTTCTTCTTTGCGGTTAAGCCGTCACTGTTGGGCAGTACAAGCGCATAGTTGTCTTCCTCACTAAGTTACTGTGACGAAAGAAAAGTATGTTGCAGATGCATAGTATGAAAACAACACTGTAGTTTAGCCCAAAATGTCCAAAGGAGAGAAAAGAGTCCCAAATTTTTACCACTTTTAATTTCATTCCGGTTGATTCCTGCACGAATGAGCAACCCCTGTCTTGTGAGTTGGGCGTTCTTCATGCAAGGTGCCGAGTGGCAGTTGATTAGAATGCATTGGTATTTTCTTTCATTTTGAAAGCATACCGTGAATAAACAAAATGGTAGCCCCAATTTGATTCTTTACGCACATTTACACATGCTTTGCATGAAATTAACAGGAATTGCGCGTTCATGATGGACCATAATCACGGTATCGACGCGGATAGACTTTTCAGAACTGCCCACTTCCGAAAAGGTACACGCGAGAACACTTAAGAACGCCGCGTTCTCGTCATGCCTGCATATTCCATCATATTTAGAGTGAGCGTGAAGAAGAAATTCAGCAATTATCGCGGCAATTGTTCGCCAAGGAATGAGATCGCGAAGAGGGAAACGACTTCCTCCGTTACACACACGTCATGACGGCGTAACTAATAGAGAAAGAACTGGGAAGGGAGACAGTATATAAGTGCCCACCAGCTCAGGCTAAATCGCCACATCTCTCCTGGTCTACAGCCCGCTACAACATCGCCATGAAGACTCTGGTATGCGCTTTGTCTGCAACTGCTTGCTATCCGTTGAATCTCGCTGCGTATGGGCTTAAAAGAACGTCGCAATTTGAATTTTTAGATGCGAAGTTTTGCTGTAAATGCTTTCAAATGTGATTCCCGGCATTACCGAGATTCGTGAAAAATCCTGAGGCTCGTGTTGCTCCGGAAGTGGCATAGTAAATCAACATCCTGGTGACTCTGGGAAACTATTTAAGATGACGAAAGCAATTGTGTGCACAAAATACAAAACAGTGGGCTTTGCTGCACTTTAAAATTCTTCTAGATGGTGGTGCAGTGCAAGGACCAGTAATGTGTGACCCGAAATGTTTGGAAAAAAGTAAAAATTCTACTAGGGTTTGAAACAGCTCAGTCATGCTCCAACGCAAAAGTCCACTTCTTTACATGGTGCATTAAGTATATGCTTTCTCAGACGGAATAAAAAATTTTTAGGACGCCCATTTATTGCATTTCCTTTTCGGCAAGACTTACGCGAAGACCCACAAAAATACTGTTGAATATTGCGGGATGTCTTAGCAAAACGCCTAAGCGCGTAAATGTCACAGACCACGTTATAAACAGCTGTCAGCAGTTTATCTTTGAGGCATTTTGGCCGCGAGCAAAGAACTAGTGACAACTTCTCACAAAAGCATCACGTTTTTTTTTAAATAGAGCCCTCAAATGGCATAAAAACGCGACTAGTCTTGCTTGCTTTCCACACGAAAAAAAAGTGAACTAGAAGGACAGCGGTAAAAGCAAGAAGTAAAAGAAATTGACTGCATCACCTTTTCTTTCAGTTCTGCTTAATTTAACATTCTTTGCTTCGAGCCAGCTTAGGCACCAGAGCATATTAATATTCCTCTTCCCCTTTATTGACGCCTCTGATATATTTGCTTTTGAATCGCAAAGTGATTTTTCTCATTTGAATGGAAATGTTTTATTGGGTTAAGCTTGCCCTGTAGGGCAGAACCACAGGGGAGAATCCGATAATAATTACCTTGGAAAACAAGCGAGTGATAATGACCTCGCTCAAATCAGAATTTACAGACCCCTAGAACCCTTAACAGGCGAACATAAGGACCGTTGCCGCCGATTCTTAGGAGGGTGCTTTTCCTTGCACGAAAGCAAGCACCAGCACTATCTATAAAGTCCTTCCGGAACAAAGAGGTCTTCTTGTATGCCTAGTCTTCCAAGACCAGTCATCCAAGAATCGCTGACAGCCGCCTTCTCTCATGAATGGAATCAAATTCGAAATAGTGTTTATTCTTCCGATAATTCATGTCCCGTGTATCAGAGGGCCTCATGCTGGAGAAGCTTTCTTAAGATATAGGCATGGTCTTTGTCGGACGTTTAGAGGTCGGGGGGTTTCCTTTTAGCCAGTGCAGTGGCTCTTCTGCATAATTCCTGGGATTCCTACTAATTGGAGGGGCCAGGACCAGAAATCTTTACCTTCAGTATATTCGGAACGCCTAGGAAGCATGCAAACGTTATGGTGTGGCTTGGAAATAAACCCCCGGTGCTCTAAACGTTTGACAATGTTGTACGTGCTGAGCAATAAGGATGTTTTCACTGATTCAATGATTTTTGTTGCTATATGTTGCCCACAGATTATCTTGTGCCTCGAGTCTGTTGTTGTCGCTTGTGCTATGGCCGGAGGTCTGGGAGGCTATGGAGGCGGCTACGGTGGGGGCTACGGAGGTGGAGTCGGAGTAGGCAGCAGCGTGACACTACTGCGCGGTGGACCGGGCTTCTCCAAGGCCGTGTCCGGGCCCGTATTCGTCGTGAGGACGATACACCACGTGGACCAGGTGCAGCGAGGAGGCGGCATCGTGGCCCACAGCGGACTCGGAGGCTATGGCGGTGGAGGGGGATTCGGCGGAGGTCTCGGCTACGGTGGCGGGATTGGATACGGAGGAGGAATCGGTGGTGGTCTGAAGTACGGCGGTGTTGCTATCAAGGGCTAGCTGTGTATTTCTATACTTCGCGTTGCGAGAGTTTTGACTGAAGACGTTGGACAAACTGCTGGATCATGTGGTTCAAAAAAGCTCGCCTACAGTTCCTTAGAGAAGGAAATTTTTGCAGTTTTCTTCGTCTTCAACATGTGTCCTCAGCAAAGAATACTCTGAAGAGACTCGTCCTGACAGGTACCCTCTACGGAGCCTTCAAATAAATGTTGGAATGAGAATTTCGTCATCATTTGACATCTTGGTTACTGAGATTATCAATATGCCTGCTTCAGTTGCAAGAATGTTGCGGTGTAAATATAAACTAGCTCCCGATGATAGGAAGGGGCAGGGTGATGAGCTGGTGTGGGCAAGTAGAAAATATACCGTTATCCTTTTAGTTGGCCATGTTCGAAAATTGAAGCATGTGCAACTTCATTATTATGCCCTTTCAAAATAGACCCTTCTTCGAAATTTTTGTTTTCGCTTTCCGAATCATAATTGCGGAAACAATCCCAACTATAGGAATTATTATTGTCGTATATGTGTTGAATTAATACCGCTAAAAGGATATATTTTGGGCGTTCCTTGTCGATGTCGAGTGTTTGTGGAGCCTTTGCTGGGAAAAAGAAATGTTAAAATGAAATGCACTTAACAAAACAAAAGTAATCACAAGTAGTTGGCGGTTTAATTAAAAAAAATATGAAGCTTTATACCCTGTTTGCATTTCACAAGGCGTGAATTTTACGCAAATGCTCCTTGTATGGAAACCTGGCGTTTGGCAATAACAAAATTCAAATACAGCTGATACCTCAATCTTGGAGTCCCGCATTACGATGATTGGTGGAAGCGCTCTCCCATTCAGATTATCAAATGTGTGGGCAATCTTCGACTGTTATGGGGCACTGCGCTGGTTCCCAGCGTCCCAAATGAGATCACAATATCGTCAACCTCAAAAACTTTATTATCAGTTAGAGGAGATTGGAGCACGCAATCTCTCGGGCCGCCGCTGGCCCCACTGCACTCAAGCGTTTATGTTCCTGCGGTCCATAACGCTGGCAGTTCAGTCGGTAACGATGATCTGCACAACCGGGTCCTCGGAGTAGCAGGGGCTCCCAGAAGCAGGGGCTCCCAGGTCTTAAGGTGCTCTAGACCACGCGGGGAAGGATCCGCCAGGCAATGAGAAAGGAGATGGGGAGCATAAGCGACAGGTCTGGGACAGACAGTAGAGGATGAATTGTGTGAATTGAATACGTTGCATATCTTCGGAATGTGACCAGCCGGCTACAAGTGGCGTCTGGGAGGAGTTTCGAAGTGTCTAGGACGTCTCGCGACTATGCGTCCCACCCAATGACGCCAACATTTGACATAGCGAGAGGCGAGGGGCATGCAGGGGGCCCTCGTGTACCATCACCACAACTCCCCTCCCCTCCACCCCCATCCCTATAGTGTTCAAGTGGTCACGGGGTGAAGTCATGCATGGCTCGTCCTAGGACGTGCCTATGTTAGGTAGTTTGTAAAATCTATTGCTCCTGAAATGCGTTCCTGCCTACCACGGCTTCCGCAGCGCTGAATGCTATAAAGCTCGCATGGTGAAGGGAAACTTGATTCAAGCATAGGGCTTTTCTCTATAAATGGCGAAGGCAGCTACACAGTTGTCTACAGATAGCAAGAAGAAGAAACTTGTACTGCAAAGGCAACAAAAGCTGTTTCAGACGACATTACTATTGTGTATATGCGAGACGCCAAGATTCAAAAATGAAGTGGAAAAAAACGTGTTTAGTCATTGTAAATGTGGCTACATTTTTTCACGCTTCTTTTAGAAAGTGTTTGTGAATTGCGAGTACGATTTGTTGTCTTCGAACTAATGCTTCATAGTGCAGCGTTCAACACGTTCAACACGTATCTTAACCTCATTTATGGGAAATAGAATAGGAGACATTTACACACCTCTGGGAAGACCCATATTAGGTGTTACATTAAGCGCAAAAAATGTTTAAGGTTTTATAGGTGCGTTTCTGTAGGTATTATATTTGCTCCCGTGTGGTTTCGTGTTTCTACTGGCCAACGGCGAAGAACCAAAAAAATAGGTTGATGTTAAAATATATCTTAGTTCATTATGGCAAGAGTTCTAATCAAACGCCCCCTCTTTACATCCTCTAAACCTATCTTATAGACAATAAAATCTTTCATTGACACATACACTTTGACTCGTGCTCATGCTTTGTTGATATTTGTACGTTTGAGCACATCAACTTCTAAATGCGGTTCGAGCTTTTAATCTAATCTTGACCCTTGACAAAACTTATGCAGTGAGAAAACAATGCTTCAAGAAAACATAATAAAAAAGCGCAGCAAAATGAACCAGAACCATTGTCGGCGACAGCTGAAATAAGGCTGCCTTTGTGTCGCTATTCCTTGTGTTATCCATTCGTTCTCGCGCTGTGCACTTCGTTTTATACCTTAAATGTTAAGACGAAGAGGTTAGAGGTTAGAGTTCAAGACGAACCACTGTCTTGGTCACTATGCACTACAAGAAAATTTGGTCTCTTCATGCTACCGGCTGCTCACTGGGTTTTGCGTACGCTTAGCAAGTGCTATACCTCAACCGCCGTTGGGACTTACTGGGGAGGCGAGGCATTAGCGGGCGTAGAATCAGTGGATGTTTTAAAGCGAATTCTTTACTACGCTATGTTCCGCGAGTTTCTCCGACTCCGTCGCTTCGACCTTCAGTGACCTTCAGCCTCTCCGGTGCTGCTCTGGCTCGGCCATGGGACTAGTCAGGTCACTCGCCGCAGGTGTTTCCGCTGCTGGCGCGCGCGCTTTCTCCATCCGCCGCAGGTGAGGGAGAGCTGTACTACGTCACTCCAAGAATAATACGCTGTATTACGTCACTCCAAGACGAAACACCATAGTGTAACCAGCAACGAAAACCGAAACAGAAGGAGTACACAGCAAGCGCTATCCTGAGTACTTCATGTGTTCCCGTTTTAGTTGCTTATTACATTAAGTTTGATTCACACCAACTAGCCCGTATGGTTACAGAGTTTTTTTGTTTATTCAATTTTTACACCCCTTATCCCGAAGGCGCTACAGCAGGGAGGTTACGATGATTAAGAAACACATCTTCATTCATACAACACGCTTGCTGACCTGAAAGGCGATTTCATTCATTGATAGAACGTACAAAAAATGAATTTGCATAAATATTAGTTCTGGTACGGTATTCCCAACTCTTAATTCAGTGATCAATACGAGAACAGAAATAATAGGGCCTGTGTAAATATTTTTCCGTCTGAATGCCAGTTTTATCATTAAATATTTGATACAGCAGTTCAAGGCACAATTTTTTTCTTCGAGAAGGAAGACTCTCCCACTCTAATTTGTTTTTCATGTCGGTACAGCTATCACCTCTGGAGTATCGACGTAGGATGAACCTTGCAGCCCTGCTTTGCATAATTTCAAGCTTATTGCTGACTGTTATTTGCCATGAGTCTCACAGCGTACATGCGTATTCGAGCACAGGTCGAACGTATGTTACAAAAAACAGTTGATTTTAGGTGAGGCGGTGCGTGACCAAGATTTCGCTCTAAAAAGTAGCGTTCTTTGCAGCCATCGCGACCACCGTGTCAATATGAGTATTCCAAGAACAATCGGCCGAGGATGTCACACCTAAATATTTATACTGTGACTTTTGCGTCAGTGTATTGTTGTTGATGGTGTACTGAGATGTCCACTTCGTTTTTTACGTGTTGAGGTCACATGAACACACTTTTTGGCGTTTAACTTCATTCTCCATCTCGAGAACCATTCAAGAACACATGATAAATATCTTTGTAACTGGGCAACATCACATGAATTTCTAATTCTTCTGTATGAAACACAATCGTCGGCAAACAACCGTATACTAGAACCGATCCCTGAACCGATGTCATTTATGTTAACTAAAAACAGAAGTGACTCCAGAAATCTACCCTGTAGGACACCCGACGTAACGTCTACAAAACTGGATTGCTTTTCATTCAATAACACGCACTGTCGGCGAGACGATAGATAGTTTTTGATCCAGGCAAGAACTTTACGGTCAATATTTAGTGCGACAAGTTTACTTAAAAGCAAAAGACTGGAAAACAGTAGCAAACGCCTGTGAAAGCTCAGGAAAAGGTAATCTATTTGTCCGCCGTTGTCCATATCTGATGCGAGGTCATGATAAATTTTAATAAGTTGTGTTGTGCAAGATAGACCCTCACGGAAACCATGTTGTTGTGAAGCCAGCAAGTTTTTTCTTACTAAGTGTGTCATTATCTCTTTGTATAAAATGTGTTCCAAAATTTTAAACGGTATGGACGTAAGCGAAATTGGTCTGTGGTTAACTACATCCCTTTTTGATCCGCTTTTATGAATGGGAACAACATGTGCACATTTCCAGTCGTCTGTAAGGGTACAGGAAGAGAGAGACCTGATGTAGATTACATAGATATAGAGGGAAATCGGTTCAGCATATCTCTTTAGAATTCTAGGGGAAATTCCGTCAGGTCCAACTGCCTTACCATCACCAATTTTATTTAGCAATAATTATGATTTAGTTACACTAAAGTAAACAGCTGCGTAAACTCGGGACGACTTCTTCACTAATCTTCGCCCCCCTTCCTTCGCACTTAAGAAGGTTTGTTGACGAGTTGGTAGCGAAAGTCGCGAAACACACGTATACTATGAGGTTTGCAAAAAAATGAGTACTTTAAAATGCGGCTGTCTCGAAGTTTGCACACTAACCACTCTTGCTAAAATGTTTATTATTAATTTTAGTAATTGGGAAACTAGCGACTATTATCGTCAAATATGTCCGTAATTCAATCTATAAAAATTTTATTGTTTTGACGAATCATGAATGCATATAATGCTAACCTTATTGCTTTTTTGTTTTTCTAAATGTGTACTTTCATTCTGCTGTGTCAGTACTGCTGCCTACTTGTAGAGCAAGTTTTTGCTGAGACAAGTGCACAGTCAGGCGATCACCGTTACCGCCTTTTGCATCTGCCCCATGAGAGTGCTTCTGTAAAGCACAATAAACAAACTACACGCCCGCCATCTCGCATAACCTTTTCGCGAAATGTAATTTTCTCTACGGATAATTGTTTCCCTCGAAAAATTTTTGAACGCGCAGTTCATGAACGCCCAGTGCACGGTATGTGAACTGCGCATGGGGTCTCAGAATAAGGACTTCATATCTCTTTCTCCCCTCGAAGTGCGATACCACCATACCACCCATTTGGACTATGATTTGAATAATATATTCTTCTTCTAATTTTCATTTCAGTGCCAATTTCAAGTGAGAATATTGTGATGGAGAAGTGTACTTGCATCGTAGTACCGAAATAAACACTTGTATAGTTTTTGAAGATTGCATTATCTCTCAGTGTGTCTGGCTCCTGATCGTAGTTGGGCTGTACCAGCGTTTTTAAGTGTCTTCAGTTACGCTCCAAAATGATACTTTATCCTACAAAACTGCGCGGAGGTCTTTTTCTATAATTCCTGTACTCCATCATAGAAATGCATATTAATCTTGCTGGTAATTCTGATGCCCCATAACACATTTTCAGCGCGGGTGCGAGCGGGGGAGCATGCAAGTGTTTCCTATACAACACCTTTAAGACAATGAGAAATTTTCAGCTTGTAAAATGTTTTCCCCACAAGATCGAAAGCACCGTACACCATTGAATGTGATTAATAATAACAACGATCTGGAAGCGCCATCACTTAGCACCACCGGACAATGAGGTTTGAATTTCCACCCTGAGAAGGCGGTACAGTTTTTAGTTATTCCTTAACCCGTTGTGTTGACTTTAGCACAGTACGCACATGATGCCATGAATAAAACTTGGTAAATAGAAGAAACGAGCTCAAACATTTTTTTATTTCCGGAGTTAGGTTTGAAACTGGTGATTGTGCGAACTCGAGCAAGAAAACAATTAAGAGGTACACGAGACAGCACAAGCGATTGAACCTAAATTTTGAGGTTCTCAGGGTTAGCTAAATAGTCTGCCTACTTTCGCACGTCGGACTACGCAATACCGACAATCGTGTCTGCATCTCCCTTGACGTTAATCCTAGCTTACGCAACACTTCAACTATTAGCGTATTGTATAATGGACCACAATCTAGTATTTTAGTGAATTGAAGGTCATGTACTAAGTTAACGGAAATGGGGTGAGGACGAGTTGGGCTGTCCACATTGTTAGATAATAAACTGAAATCTGCGTTACGCTCCAAATGGCAACGCCTCTGTGGCGCGTTGCTACTGACCTCAAATTGTGTGCTTACCTTCACAACATTCTGCTGCTTAAGCGAGATAGAGCACGTTTAGAAAAGCTGCTTTTTTGTTCGCCATTTCGTGACGAGGTATATGGGTAGTTATTTTCCTTTCTTGTTCTGCCTTTTCTCCGTGGCAAAAAACGCCCCGAAATGTTTTGTTTTCGGCACTAACAAAGAAATGAATACTGTTTTCTGTGACTAGTAATTATATTCCTACTTGCAAACATCACCGCCGTTAGTTAAAAGACCGCCTACAAATACTGGGAAGTAGTCACGAAAGTTCAGAGCCCACATTAGCAAAGTGCTGATAACTCTGTCTCTATGAAATCGTAACTTGCGAAATAAATCTCAATCATGACTGATGACTTGGAAAAAAGGAAGTCCTAAGTTATGCCTGAATGATAAGATGTTGATTATTAAATAATCTGCAAGTAGGCTGGCTAAGGTACTGCAGTTCTCAATAGCTAAAGATGAAAAGAGCTGCAGGGGACGCTGTGGAGTGACGACAGGTCAGGGTCAAGGGAAAGACAGGAAGGAGAAAAAAAGTATGTTCGAGTGCATATCTCTTAGCCCGCCGCGGTGGCTCAGCGGTTAGGGCGCTCGACTACTGATCCGGAGTTCCCGGGTTCGAACCCGACCGCGGCGGCTGCGTTTTTATGGGGGAAAAACGCTAAGGCGCCCGTGTGCTCTGCGATGTCAGTGCACGTTAAAGATCCCCAGGTGGTCGAAATTATTCCGGAGCCCTCTACTACGGCACCTCTCTTCCTTTCTTCTTTCACTCCCTGATTTATCTCTTCCCTTACGGCGCGGTGCAGGTGTCCAACGATATATGAGACAGATACTGCGCCGTTTCCTTTCCCCAAAAAACAGTGTTGGCAGTAACGCGTTACAAGTAACGGCGTTACGGGTAACGCGTTCCTTTTTTCGGTAACTTAGTAACGTACTCGTTACCATTCGAGAACTGTAACGGGTAACATACTTACGTTAACATTTTTCGGTAACGTGAGGTGTCACGTTACTAGTTACTTTTTGTTCCAGTTGTCCCCCCCCTCCGCCCGGTTTTTTTTTAGAAAAAAAGCGCAGAGCCCCTAAATTGATGTTGCAAGTAAACAAACAGGCGCTCTCGACGACCTCTGTTGCGGCTCGCATGCATGCCAGAAAACGCCTGCTCTTGAAGACGCAGCCAACTAAAAAAAAGGACAGAACAGCCATAAAGCATGAAACACGTGCACGAGCACGCATTCACACACTTGCTTTCACCTACCTCCCCTTCCCGAACCGCTCACACACACAACTGTGGAAGAATGCCGAGCATTTTTGAACATCACATTTTGCAGAATTACTGTGAATTTTTTTAGAGTTCAGCGGTGTTTTCTTCGTGAAGTTAGAATTGGTGATGAAGTGTAATTTTGTGTTTAATGTCACATTGGGAAAATGGCTTCACTATGTGCCACAGATAGAATCCATAACATGTGACTCTACAGGCAACTTTATTCCATTATTACATTGCTAAGCTACTGCACATTTCTGCTAAGTATTCCCGTTAAATCAGGATTTCGCGTAAAATCGTTGTTTTGGCTAGAAGTTTTATGTGAAATATGAGGTTTATGAAATTGTTATCGTGAGTTCTTAACGCCAAGACGCACTAATTAGAACTTATGATCATATAGTAACGGCAAAGTAACGTGCGGTACTTTTTCTCGGTAACGGTAACGGTAACATGTTTCTTTTTTTGTAGGTAACGTAGGGCGGTAGCGCGTTCCTTTTTTCTTAGCGTAACGAGTAACGTATTTAGTTACCTTTTTTCGGTAACGCCTACAACACTGCCAAAAAAAACAATTATTATTATTATTATTAATACTACATATCTCTTCCGCACTGGCGTTATGCACACACTCTTACCGGCGTTACTAGAGGTGAAAGCATGCGAAATATGTATCCAGTCGACACTGACCTATGTGTGCGAAGTAGCCAGAACCTCAGTTTAGATCAAGACCAGCGCCGCTGGCGATAAAAATACAAAGCACAGGACCGCGATAACAACACAACCCAGGGCCTAATGTTAGGAGACCAGGCGCTAAGAGCTGTGCTTGGTCCCTCCATCTCCCGCCTATCACTCCGTAACCATGGAATAGGGAAACCAACCTGCCCCAGCACCTTGAGGCTTTTCTCTCTTTTGTTCACTCTGTGATTATCAAGAACCAGCTGCCCAACCTCTCTATAACATGCAGCCCAACAAGTTGTTTTCTTAGAGGGAAGCAGTATATCTTTCTCTCAGTGTTCGATGGGCTTCAAGTTATCGAGTTCTTGGAGCCGATAGGGAGCCCCGCCGCGGTGGCTCAGTGGTTAGGGCGCTCGACTACTGATCCGGAGTTCCCGGGTTCGAACCCGACCGCGGCGGCTGCGTTTTTATGGAGGAAAAACGCTAAGGCGCCCGTGTGCTGTAAGATGTCAGTGCACGTTAAAGATCCCCAGGTGGTCGAAATTATTCCGGAGCCCTCCACTACGGCACCTCTCTCTTCCTTTCTTCTTTCACTCCCTCCTTTACCCTTCCCTTACGGCGCGGTTCAGGCGTCCAATGATATATGAGACAAATACTGCGCCATTTCCTTTCCCTCCAAAAACCAATTATTATTATTATTATTAGCCGATAGGGAAAGCATGCCACGTTTTTAGCCGCACGTATTTGTAATAGCAATGTAATTAGCTTTTTAAGCGGAGACGCTGTACAGGCTTCTTGCCGCACCGGGGCGCAGGGTTAAGGACCGCAGTTGATGATGACATGGGAGTTGACGTCAGCGTTACGAGCGATTAGACTATCGCTGCACCTGCAGGCGAATTGGCGTGCCCCGACGAGCGGAGCCAAGCAACGTGGTGCTGGCTGTACCACAGAACACGCTTGCTTCTTTCAAGGGTTTCTGAAAGCACCTTTACTATTTGAAGTGTACCGAATGACAACAGAGGTGACCAAGCCTGACAACACATGGCCAGGAAAGAGGAACTGCTTTCTAAAAAAATAATGGAGTCAGCAATTTACCTAGAGTTACTGGTCTCAATAGCTGAAGTAGAACAATAATTTTAGCGAAAAATAGCCACGAACCAATATCGTACGTGTGATTGCAAAACATGCAGCCAGAAAATGCTGTGCAACACCAAGAACAACACCAACACCAGGCCACCTTACAACGCCAAGCTCCGCAGCATTGCACCGAAACAATCCGCGATTCTTAGACATTAGCTTTCATTTTGAGGCAACTGCGAAATATTTTAAGGTAGTGTTGCAGAAATGTTAAAGGTAATGACCCATTCTTCCGATGCGTAGGAAAATATTTCCAGTTAAAGTTTGTACGTCACTCGCGTCGAGTGAAGAGTTTCATAGAAAGCCAATAGAGAACAATTTTTACGGCAGCAATCACACTGATAGGTAGAAAAAAATGGAAGCCTTCCGTGGGGAGATTTGGGAATATATTGATTGTTATAGGGGAATCTTTCGATATATTTGAAAGTTGCTTTGTTAAACAACTTTCCGTTGAAAAATGTGCAAATTCATAATTTCTGGGCATAACCTTATTTGTTGCGGCAGCTGGAGCATGTTTACTGTCATAGGAACTATATTTTGACAGTTTCAGCACGTAAATCACCCTGAGTAGTAATGCGTACGCAGTGATAGTTCGTGCCATCCATCCATGCGGCATTTTAGGAAATTTATCGTCATTAATGACGTATTCATAGCAATCACATCAGTTCGTGTCAAAGAAAAGCCTTTTTCACTTATCTCAAGATGTCCCTGTTTTGTGCCTCTTTATTATGTCCCACGATTGTCCACTGCAAGGTAACGCTTTCTTTTTACCGATTTCTATTTTCAAGTCCTCAACAGACCACACATATATTTAATTTGTGCATCATATACTGTGTGCATGTTATTTTGCTTTTGTTTTTATATCACCTTGATTACCGGGATGTCTCGCAGTCTCTCTGATTAACGATGTTTCAGTTGTCTTATTACACTAAACCTACTATTTTCTTTACCATCGCTCGCCGCAGTGTTGTCCGCCTTATTATCAGACTCTAGGTTAGCATCCAAGGCTGCTTTATAGTTCGTAACAAGATGCGTTTGGTTTTATATTTCTCTTTCATGATTAAACTGCGTGAAACAAACACGTAGAAACACACAGTGCAGACTTCCATCTTTTTTAGAAATCTGCGCTCTGTGTATGCACGTGTTTTCTTGTCTTTGTCCCTGTTTCTTTCGCACAGTTTAATCATGAACGAGAAGCACCAACAAGCCCGCCAGAAAAGCCTTCTTGATTATATTTCTCTTTGAATATATACTCAGCAAGCAAGGTAACGTTTCGAATGAAAACACCACTGTGGGGTTGTAACTTGATTTACGGATGTTCTTCGAGAAGTTAACACGGATGGTGGGCTCATGCTGCAACGTTTATCCGCTTTACTGGCGCGAATAAACACTAGAAGCCCCCCCCCCCCCCCTAATCCCTCTCCCCCCCCGCGCACTTTAAGACTTCCGCTAGGATACACACGAGAAGAGGTGGAATGTGGCCCACCCTATTTTTGCCCTCCTTTTGCACCGTCTTCGCAGTAGTGGTGCGGGAGGAAGAAAGTATCCTAATTTGCGTTTGAATTCTTCGGCTTAGAATAAGACCGCAAAGCGGAAAACGACTTCCTTCGTTCGCGGATGCGCCAAAAAGGTTTAACTAGAACACAAAGATCCGAGAAGGGTAAGGGTATATAAAGGACCACCGGCCAACATCAGGACACTGCAGAGGTCTGGGACAACAACGCCAAACCACTCCAAGATGAACCCCGTGGTACGAATTGCATTACTCTTATATCTGCTATGCCTTCCAGTATGCTTGCGTTATGAAAAATTACATAAAACTTATGGCGCAGAAAAATATTCAGTAGTGAACGATGTCTATAAAAGAATTTTTCATTAGCGTCTCTGCAAATGTATCGAAAAGAACGTAGAACAAGTATTGATGTGGCCAGTGTGAAGAAGTTTAAAATCTCTTAAGTTGTTGAAAACTATAAAGTTCACCAAGGGTGTTCCAAATTTTACTCATTTAGCGGCAGACTCAGTTCCTGTGTTTCAGAGCGTTGGAACTGGAACTGTAAGCCACATAATCAAAAGTTTACTTCACGACACACTATACTGAGGCACTGTTTTCTCCGGTGTTTAAATCCTCTTGTGCTTGCACCTATAAGCACATATACGAAAAGTGTTATGAGTAGCTAGAAAAGTGCAAATCTAAGAGTAAACGAATAAGCGTGTAGAATTGGCATAACTGTCCATGGGACTGCTTAAAATATTAGTGTCCGGGAAGCTTGCCAGTTGTCTTGCCGAGAAATAGAAAGTGTAATTCAGCTATACATCATAAAACTTGTGACAGACTAGCAAAATAGAAGTCACGCGTACGTTTAGCTTTTATTTTACTTATAGTGTACCTCTAACTAAGGAGGTAAGCCACTCCGGCTGATGGCAGTAGACCTGTGCTTTAGGCGAGATAGATGTGACCGCAAACGTCGCATGTTAAGTGTGAGTGCCTGCCTCCAATTTCACTCCTGGATGCATACAGAGAGCACAAATACGAGCATAGTGCATAACATCTGTCAACTTGTTTGAAATGTCAGCTTGTCTGCTTCGGCCACATTGCTCGCGCATTGTGGACAAGACAGCTCACTCCAAGCTATGGGCCACACATTTCAGTGTGAAATTTGTTGATTTTGACGGCAATGCAGCGTTAATACCATATTATGTACTCTCCACAGGTGTCCTCGCTCTTCCTGTCTGCTGTGTTAGTGTGCGCAATGGCTGGTGGACTGGGAGGCTACGGAGGTGGCTTCGGAGGAGGCTACGGAGGAGGCTACGGAGGAGGCTTCGGCGGCGGTCTTGGTTTTGGTGGTGGCCTAGGTGGTGGAGGCGTGGGAGTAGGAAGCAGCGTGACGCTACTTCGCGGTGGACCCGGCTTCTCCAGGGCAGTCGCCGGGCCTGTATTCGTAGTGAGGACGGTGCACCACGTGAACCAGGTGAACCGAGGCGGTGCCATCGTGGCCCACAGTGGACTCGGAGGCTACGGAGGCGGACTAGGATTCGGTGGAGGACTTGGATATGGTGGAGGACTTAAGCATGGTGGCTACGGCCTCAAGGGCTAGGTGTGTGCCCTTGTGTGCTGTGGTGCAGGAATGTGTGCAACGTCAAAGTGGAAGTGCGGTCTTGATGACGTCCACAGGCAATGGCGACACCTTCGCAAGAAAAAGTCATCGAGAACGCCGAGAAGAGAAAAGGCTTTCTTCATCACCACCATGTCGCCTCCATGTGGTTGCTCACAAGAAAGCTATTGTAGGAAATCGTCCTGAAGGGAACTTTGTAATAAATGCAGAAATTTGAATTTGTCTTGTGGTGTGTATCAGCGATTACTGGCAATGGGGGGGGGGAGATTTGAATGAAGCTACTACCGTCTCCGAATGCAGTGGCCTAGCCACTTAAGTGCTCACGAGGAAACGGAAGAGGAGCGTTTCGGATTCTATCCGGTTTTTGCGAAAGTTGTGCGTGAATAGGAATTCTCGAGGTTCATTTGACTCTGGATGGATATTTGCGAACGGTCTAAAGGCTGCAATCAGACCACGGTTACTACTTGCGTGAGCCTCAGTGTGATGTCTAGTAGGCTTTTCATTGCGGGTTATAGTTGAGTGGCCCTAGGAATTGGCCTCTGTGGAGATGCCGATCTGCGGACAACCAATTTTTCATGTATCCATTTCCCTTGTAGGTGAAGCAACCATAACGTGAAAACAAAAGTTCATTGTATATAAAGCGCAGGGCTTCGAAAAGAACTCAGAGCAAACCTAGCTGAATTCTTTGCCGCTTGCCCTTTCGGCAGGTTCATATTGTTCCTAAAAACTGAACAGCCTTTACGTTATGCCCCGCCGCGGTGGCTCAGTGGTTAGGGCGCTCGACTACTGATCTGGAGTTCCAGGGTTCGAACCCGACCGCGGCGGCTGCGTTTTTATGGAGGAAAAACGCTAAGGCGCCCGTGTGCTGTGCGATGTCAGTGCAAGTTAAAGATCCCCAGGTGGTCGAAATTATTCCGGAGCCCTCCACTACGGCACCTATCTCTTCCTTTCTTCTTTCACTCCCTCCTCCTTTATCCCTTCCCTTACATCGCGGTTAAGGTGTCCAACGATATATGAGACAGATACTGCGCCATTTCCTTTCCCCAAAAACCAATTATTATTATTATTTACGTTATGCTGCCTCTTGGTGTATTCATTTTTGTGATACATTCAACGCCAGACCGCAAATTAAGTTCATAACCTGACAATAATGCTTAGTAGCTTTGTGGTACACAGCGATGTACAGAAAAAAATAGTAAAGAGAACGTAGAGACGCAGTGTACTGCAGTTGAAAAAAGACATCTTGATTTTTAAGCTTCTCACGATGTCCTGTTGTCCTGTCGTTTCTTGCGCTGCTTGCGCATTTGTATTTAACTAATGTGTATCGGATCGAATCTCACTGTAACCGTATAGTCCAAGCCCTGCGCTAAAATTAGCAAGAGCTGCAGTATATCCCAATGTGCTCAGTTAACATTATCTCTTGCTGCGCCGCAGTCAAGCAGAAACGGTTCCCTGAACCAAACAAAACTTGCCTCCTCTTTACATTTCTCTGTAAAAACACAACAGAATTCTTGCTGGTTTTACACCACAAATTTGTTTGAGACGAATAATGTGCATTCGTAACAACGCCTTCAGTAGTTTTGCGCAATCGTGTCAAACGAAGCGGCGCAATGTTACCAAAAACTGTCGTTACGAAAGAATTACATTTTTGTATTATTTTAGGACAGAATCTCTCCTAATTTTCGACTGGGTCAACTGTAACAAGTAACACTGTGATTCAAGTTTCATCGCAAAAGTTCCTGCTAGGAATGTACACAGACGATGACGTATCGCTGTCGCGCATTTTTCTCGGTGCACGATGCACATACATTCGCACTAAAGCATCTATGACGAAATCTGTTCATATTGCATTCCCATCATTAACAAAAAACAGATAAATACACCGGAGTCACCGAAAGCGGATAGTTTCACCACTTGCAATTTTAGTGAGGAAATAAACTCTAGAAATAGTGACTTATTGAGGTTGAGTGGCTGGCGCTCGTGTCTCTACGGTGCCAGTGGTCATTCGCAGATCAGGTAATGTGTGAGAGTGCCTTATTAATGGCTTGAGACAGGCGCAGGTAGTCATAAGCGGGATCATTCTAAGTTGTGGGTCTAGGTAATATGGCTTAGAAATGTAGAAATCGTTTTAGCGTTGGGAACGTTTCAGCGCCTGGCCAACTATACCGGTGACGAAAGATTGGTGCTCCCATAACTACTGCTTTGCTTCTTAGGTAGGCCAGTAGGCATGTGTTGCGAAGTGCCGCCGCTGTGGGCCAGTGGTTACGGTGCTCGGCTGCTAACCGGAAAAACGCTGGTTCTATGCCGGCCCCGGCGGTCGCATTTCGATGGAGGCGAAAAGCTTGAGGCCCGTGTGCAGTGCGAGGTCCGAGAACGTTAAAGAACCCCAGTTGGTCAAAATCCCGGAGCCCTTCACTTCGGTGTCCTAATAGCGGAGTCGCTTCAGGGTGTTGAACCCTATAAAATTCGAAAATGTGCTAAGAACTGCACCAATGTGACTCCTGCAAAAATAAGCAATTAAAAGGCCGTGTTTGCAATTACAGAATAGATTTATTTAACACAAGATGTATTCTTGATAATGTAGCACAAGAAGAAACAGCAAGGCATGCACATCACGGTCATGCTCACAGTACTTAGTCCGCAAAATAGTCAAGAAGAGCTACTCGTTGGTAGAAGGCCCGAATGGCTATGTGCCCATTGCGCGACGGGCGATCGTTACAATATGCCTCAGCTGCAGTTAGCTTTAAATCGAGGATATTGAGAAGTTTTCCGCTTGTAATAAAACATAGAGCCCACTAGATATGAATTTTGGTGCACAGATTGGCTCCATCTGCGTTGTGAGCGTTACAAATGTCTTGAATGTGAGATGTACCCTCGCCTTCATCACATTGGAGCCAAGGATTTACAGAAGAGCCCCACAAAAAGGCTCAGAGGCAAACCGTATGAGTCGTATAGGTATGCAAGGGCTGTGCAATCAGGTGGGAATGAAACGAAAACAGGTTATGTCGGAAAAATAAATTTAGATATCTACATATTTTGCGTTGTACAACATGCCTGATTGATGTTCCTAGATAACTGCTCTACTGAAGTACAAATTCATAAAATGATTCTGAAGGAATATCTCGCTGCAAAGTAGGAATGTATGACATATGCGTGTTCGCGTTCCTGGTCTGACTTTATATCAATAATAGGCCACGTGGTGCGTTTCGAAGCTAGAACATCACCATGCATTGCCAAGGTTGCGTGGTTTCTTTGGCCTGTACTGCACAAAAGTGATAGAGTGCATTAAGCCCAACGTAGACTGGGAGGTCTTGGAAACAAGAACAATAATATATGGCAACGTTCACACCGCATTCGCCACTGAACACGGAATCACACATCGTCCGTATAGGTCAGTCTAACACTTGCATATACCACGAATGCTCTGAAACGGCGCACGGTGCGTTAAAACTCACAATCCCAAGTTTCCGGAGATCAAGGCAGCTGCCAAAAACATTCTTTACTAACTGAACGCCGACATCACATGCGTTGGTTTTCTTTACCACACCCATTGTTCCTGGAATACTTCGCTTCACTCAGACTCGGCGCATTACAAACAGCTCTTAGCTCAACAAGCATTCATTTTCATTATTTACAAAGTACTTTATTACTTGCCTCGAATGCAGTTTCTTTTCCTCTTCCACACCTTAGAAGTAATGATAATATTTTCCTTTAGCGTAGCTTTAATATTAACATCAAAACTTAATTTCTCGTTATCTTTAAAAAGTATTCACTGCTCACATCTGAGCACCAAAGTGGTCAGTTCTGCTGTTGGACACATTCGTAGCACTGAAAGAATTTCCCAGTGGTCTTCCAAGTGCCCACTTCCTTGCTTTTCCAGCCACTTGAAGGGACATTCAGAAATACGACCTTCAAGTTTTTTCCCGTCGTCAAATTTATTGCTGCTCTATTTCCGCCTATAATGACGTTTACATGACTAAAAAAGATGCATTTATTGATGAAAAAAGTTGGATTTAAAGATTCCAATTTTTTTCTGGCCACTGATTTGGAGCACGTGTCATCATACTAACAACGGCTCCGTGGTCACCCTTTCAAAGTGGATGGCAGTGCAGCCGAGCCTCAAAGAGCCACATAAAAAAATGCAATGATGTTATCGGGGTTTGCTCGTGAAAATAATTTCCCGAGGAAAAATTGTATTTCATTTTTTTTAACTTTTACTGCTCATGAACGCTCGATTCTGACTGCGAGAAATTCCAACGCGGCGATTTGTCAATAGCAGTGAACTTCAATTTGTGGTTCACTGTCGCTTTAATGCTGAAATCATATGAGTGAACGCGTTTAAATCACGTTCCTGTTCATTTTAACTTCTCTTTGTCTATTAGTTAAGTTTTGTTATTTTTTCTCGCTATTTTAATGCTTTGTGTACGGCGTCTAAGAAGCAAGCGTTTGTACAGCAAGTGCTGAATCTTCTGGCTCGTCATAGCTATCAACAGCGTTGGTTATCATCTTTTCTCATTTTTTTTGTTTTGAGAGGACAAAGGCAATTTTTTAGGATGCTTCGGATTTCACCTGTTGAATTTTGTATCGATGACATAACATGTACACTAGTTTCCTTTTACCGACCCTGTTACTGAACATTTTCTACGCAGCTAACGAATTTTTCATATGGACTCCAAATACTACGCCATTACATACCACGCCTTAACAATACGGGGGATTATAATGCACCGCTGCATTTCAGGCATAAACTGAACACGCCTTATTTTGGAACTATCATGTGCTTTATTCCTGCAAAACGCATGAATACACATCGACCAATCATAATATGAAGCTCTCGTGCTGACTTCGCGGTCGATGAGAATGTTTCGGAAGTCGTCATATGATCCATATTTATGGTCGGTACATGCATAGGAGAGGGCGTTATGAGAGAGGAATGATGTCGAGGCCATTATAGCGCGTGTCGTCACTTTATCTCGCTTCCTATTGCGCTGTGAGAGGAGGAACGGTCTGGTAGGCTTTTCGAAAGTAACACATCGCATGACTGACGCACAGGAAAAAAAAGGATGAAAAACGGCTTAAAATTGGGTAGCAGCAACCCTTTCGACTAAGACACGATGCGCACGTGCCAAAAGATTTCCGCTTGGATTCCCGCGGTGAAGAGGCGTTGCCGAGTTCCGCCTCCAGTTGCGATTGCATCTCGACGGGGTGCCAGTCTATTGCTCACTGCGTGGAACCAAACTTGGATCCGCAAACACCACCGGGAGAAAAGCACCGCTCGGAGCGCTCTCGTCATTTTGTCTGGATCGTTTATAGCAGGGACGAGTAATCCGGTTTTCCTGAAGTTTAATATAAAAAACTACGTCATTCCGGAAGTTTATCCTCGCCAGTCGGTAAATGTAGGGCAGAAGTTATAATGCACGATATTGTGGCGACTTTAATATGCCGAATGTTTGCATCGTGGTCTCCGAGAACAAAAGCAATATACTTTAAAATTTGTTCACAAGCAAGGTGGCATGGGTAATTTTATGTATAGAGACATCAACTATGTTGGTTAAAGGATTTGTGTCTCTCTGTTGTTAAGCTCGCAATACTATATGTGCTTGCATGAAAATGTGCTCTCAGGCTGATTGTTTTAAGCGACTTACCTCTAAATATGTCTCAAATAATAAGATGGCAGTGCTGTAGAAAAGGCGATGAAATGCTATTGTGGAGAAGGACACTGTAACAGACTTACTGCAGTTGGAAAAGAGTAATCCCTAAGTGCCGACTGAGAAGCATGAAGGGCCTTTCAAGAAACAAGCAGCAATGAGTTTTTTATTGAAGAGTAGTATTTGGTTCTTATTTCACTGTTTTAACTGTGAGCAAAAACAAGCGAATAACGACAATGATGAGGCAAACAATCGAGCTGACTTTAAATTTCAGCCATTTCGGAAAATTTGTTGAGTTTCGCGGCGGTTAAGTGAGGTCCCCATTGTTGTCAGTCCTATCATCTGCTATGTTCAACACAGAATCACATAGAGGGGGGACAACTCGCATCTGTTCGTGCTCGGGTATACTGGTGTTTTGGAAACTGTAACAGCATTTGAAGAGAGCGAACTGAAGAGCGTACGAATTAGCTTGTTGGCATGATCCTGCGAAGGTGCATTATCAGCATGAATGCCGCATAACGGCCTCCCGCTTTATCAGCATGAATGCCGCATAACGGCCTCCCGCTGGGGAGCCACATTTTGTTTTTTGGATTTCACAAGTTATAGACAAGAATGCAGCATTTTACATTTCACAGTCATTAAAATTTTTCATGCTAGGCTTTACTGTAGTTTTTACTTTAATGCATAAGAAACCAGTCCTTTACCAGTCTGTCAGAAAGAAATTTGTGGTCGTGTATTGTAGGCATGTGATGTATAACCGGTAGCTGCACGTGGACTAGAAGGGATATTGCATTAGAGAGTTTCTGATTAATTTAGATCTCCCGAAGGTATTTACGGTGCAGTGATATCGCACGGCATATGGACGATTTTTTCTGTTATTGCCTTCATGCAAAGGCGACAACTGTTGCGGGAGTGCATGGAAGGTATATTACACTGCCACAAATCGTCCATTTTGTTGAGAAACTGTCTTGCGGGGAAAGCTAAAAAAACTGCTAATGTGCTCTTGGAAGGAAGGAAGGAAGGAAGGAAGGAAGGAAGGAAGGAAGGAAGGAAGGAAGGAAGGAAGGAAGGAAGGAAGGAAGGAAGGAAGGAAGGAGGGAAGGAAGGAAGGAAGGAAGGAAGGAAGGAAGGAAGGAAGGAAGGAAGGAAGGAAGGAAGGAAGGAAGGAAGGAAGGAAGGAAGGAAAAGAACTTTAATAGAATAGGAGATGTCTACCTGGTTGTCGGCCTGGCATGCTACTCCAGATGTGCTCTTGGGTTGATTGGTCTAATGACTTTCCAACGTGATGTCATCAAAAAGACAGATTAGAACGACCAAGAAATATGACGTACCCTGAATAGTCGCCGGCATGCATTCGAGCAGAGTTTGTTATTTGTCGTGAGCAGGTCTTCCACGCGCACATACCTCCGCATTACTGGCACATGAAGGACATAAGGAGGAGATTCTTCTTGGCTACACGTGGGGATAGCCCTCAGTTAATCCGCCCGGCAGAACCTGCCTTGCTTGTCGGAGGAGCGGGATTTGGTCCTCAGTGCCGCCGGGTACCCACCGGTCGTACAATGGGTACGAACGCTCCGATGGCATCGTGCTCGTCTAACTTACGAATCACTCCTTGAGAAATGGGTCTGTGACCCACCTTGAGTAGGCGGAAGCACTTTGGCTCGCGGCGCTCGTTGTCCGAGATGCTCTTGCGCCATAAATAAACATCACAATCATAATCCGGCCGGTTATTGTGCCACTGTAACGACACATTAAATAACAATTAAAGGTAAGAATCTGCGGTACAGTTCTGCGGACTCGAAGGCACACAAGCACTCGCAAGAGTGAAAATCTCACTGTGCCCTTTAGTACTCAAACTCTGAACAGTGTTAACGTGTCAGTGGTCTTTTGAAACTCATGTTGACTAGGACTACTGGCTCAAGTTGACACTCAGATACTTTGCATGAACCGGGAATTTTTGTTAGTTTTCTGAATAAGTGCCTCTGTAGACTTCCACTGCTCTGAACGCTGTCAGCTCTGAAGACTGAAGGGAAAATTCATTAAAGGCACTTAGTGAATAATTTCAAGTTTGCCTGTATATATTTATGGCCGCATTCTAACGACAAAGACGGTAGTTCTATAACACAACGGTTGATCGACACCGTTTTTTCGCTCGAATTTTATAGGCGACGCCATAATGGCATTCACTTCAAGAATGCGATCACAGAGTCCTTCAGGGTATAAACATCACTAGTCTGAATCGAGAGGCGGCGAAAATTTTGAAATGCAATTTTGTGGGCAAAAATTCTATTTTGCTGGCGGACAGGCATTAACATTGACGGAAAAGGCCACAGAATAGATGTTTACCAGGAACAAAACTAAAATCTAGCACTTATCAATGCCTCTTCCAGTCAAAGGGATTAAGAACGGGGCAATATGCAGTGGGATTGCAATTTTTTTTTTCGAACAGCTTGGCTAAACAGTAGAACTAAGCCCCACTGAGCCAGTTATGTGCACGTATGGCGCCGTAGCACCATGTGGTCCTGATATATTTTAACAGGATTTTAACTCTTTCAGACGACACCTGCTGCTCTTCCTGGCGCTCTGACACCTTTTGACAGTTAACTCTTTCTGTCACTCATTGTCATTGGCTCCAACATTTTCATTGCCCCTTTGTTATTCTTTTTTTATTGTTTTCATTGTTCTTTTATTTTACTGCTCTGAGAGAACCACTGTAGAATGTCCATGGTTGTTAGTGCATACATTAAAACAAGTAAATATACACTCAGAATTTAATGATGATGTAACCTAGGTGTGTGAATACCATATAGAATTTTTTCCTGTTTTTCTTGTGTGATTTGTTTTCCTTATCAAATGTTTTATTATTAAAAATGCGTTTCAGTTATATTTTCATTTCTGAAGTCCTACCGCAAAGCGCGAACTGGTTAAGCACTATTAGCAATACATTTTGTTTTTTTTACGTTCTTAAAATCTCTTTTATTTGCTAGCCTGCCCAAGCAAATGAATAAAAGTTCGCGAGTGCGGAGTGTTGGGCAGAACGGCCCATGTTTAAACAGCAAGCGTATTTTCATTGAAAACATATAACTAGGGCAGGAACCTTTTATGGTTCACAGGAAGAGCTCCGATGGCTGTCCGGTTATAAACCTTTTCGAAACTTAGGGGAGCAGCAAGCATCTGCACAGCCGCCAATATCTCGCTCGCTGTGTACGCAAAATGGACGATGACGCTCAGTAAGGTGGTGCACAGGTGCACGTGCAACACGTAATTGTTCGATTGAGAGATGCTTAATCAGTACTGCTTTGGTTAAATGAATTAACTTCGTGCAATTTCATGCATACGCATGTTCCAACAATGTAATCTCGAAAGCGGTCATTTATAAAACAGTGTTTAGGACGTGTCTTGAAATCCAATAAACCTTAATACGCCAGAATTATGAATAATATTAAAAACAGAATATTCCTTGCTATGCAGCACTCTGCACTGAAGCATTTACTATCTGTTTTTAAATATTGATAGAAAAAACGAATGTTAGTTATATTTATTCACCAGATTGGTTAATGAACAGTTGAAAGAAAGGAAGACAGTCTAGTATTTCACTATCTTAAGAAAAAACTAATTTAAAAGTTTTAGCTCATATGATTCCTATTTTCGCTTGGAGACTCATGCTTACAGTACAGCACGCGTTGTGTTTTCACTCACGTTATCGGACCAGCAATGCCGCTCAGAGGATTATATGGCTTTACAACTTCCTGCGTCAATTTATGCAAGCTGTGGCCGCTTCGATAATGTCCAACCGCCAGAGTCCGTTGCTCGCTGTGCCAGTACAAAAGGGCTTGGAGAAATTAAAAGAGACGGTTAGACCAGCCGAAGATACTATCGGCGGTACCAACGTGCACTAACCGAAAGAGCCTCCTAACTTCCGCTATAGACTATGCGTGAGACGAGTGAAAACGCTGCACCGTTGCGCGCGTACTATTTCCACCGCGTCTGTGCATTCTTTCCGCCTCCGGCGATGCGTGAGCAAAAAGCGAGCATATTTGGGTTTGACTTCTCGGGAGGTAAACAAAACCGCAATGCAGCAAATGACCCGGATGCGTCATGACGCCGTAACTAGATCCCGAAGATTTGCGACGGGTAAGGAGTATATAAAGGCCGGTCGGCCGAACCCAGAGCAGCACAGCTTGTCGGAACCGCTCCGCTCAGCAGCATCACCATGAGTCCTCTGGTATGAACGACAAGCTGCTTTTTCTTTGCTATTGCGATGTAGTGACTGCAGTGGAAAAAATGACTGACTCATTAATTTTTATTTCTCTCGTGCCTTAATTGCTGAAGCCACCCAATTTTTGTTGTTGCGTAATAATTTGGAATGACGCTGTGTCGTTCCTGGCACCAAAGGCCTTTACTCCTGTAGTGTAAATCGGTTTGAAACTCATAACGCGACGAACCACATTCAGCGTTCAAACAAATTTAATTTTCAGCCATAATTCGACAGTCCCGCATTTATCTCTCTCCAGGCTCCTTAATATTCTGCAAAATTTATGGCCAGCACAAATATTCATAACTGGAGCTTTGTTCAGAACTGAATATCAATATCCACGCTTCTTGAAATCAAACCTGGGACTCTCCGCTGTGGCCTGAAATGAAATATTGCGTTTGTTGAGAAGTGTCCGAAATTATGTATCTTTGGCCAGTTTCATTTGCCGATCTTTAGTCAGTTTCCGGTTTGCATTAGCTCTGGTCGTAGCCTCTGAATGCGGAAACTGAGATAGTAAAGAGAATATAGCAGGGGGCCTTGCCTAGCTACACGCCGAGAATAAATTCAGTTAAAATACTAGGCCATGTAGTTATTATTAGGAAAAGGCAACGAGCTGCGGCTGCAATTTTTATAACTGATTTATGAATGGGATTTCATATCTTTTTACACCACCCTAACATGTTCATAGTTTTGCGCTCAAGCTCTCCAGTTTATATCTCAGATTATAGGTACAGATTGAGCATTCCATTGTAGAACAGAACCATCATCAGAGAGAACAGAAAACGCTATAAAATCAATTTATTAAAATACCAGAAAAATAAACCCTGTTCACGACAAATAACTCAAAATGCGTGCCCTGAACGAACGCCGCATCAAACAGGATAGCCTTGTGAAAAACCCCAGAGCGGTGGGCTGGCATAAATTATGTGTCACCAGGCCGTAACGGCTACGCGTACAGACGCCGTGATCGCGTTTTACAGAAACTTAGGGAACAAAGGAATAAGCTTAGCTAAAGCATCATGCCTGCGACATGACATCTGGTTTGAGGTATACTGTTCCTGACTAATTAATGCACCACTCATGATATCTGTCATGTATATGTGATTTTTCTTCTGGTTGGTAATTTGACGAGAATTCAATTCCAATGCACTCTTTTCAGGCAATCCTTCTCGTCGGCGCTGCTCTGACCGCTTCCACCATGGCCGGTGGACTAGGCGGGATTGGTGGTGGCTACGGTGGGGGCTACGGAGGGGGAGTCGGCTATGGAGGAGGTCTTGGCTACGGAGGTGGTCTTGGCTACGGTGGCGGCCTGGGTGTTGGTGGTGGCCTGGGCGGTGGTGGCGTGGGTGTAGGAAGCAGCGTGACCCTGCTGCGAGGAGGTCCCGGCTTCTCCAGGGCAGTGGCTGGACCTGTATTCGTCGTGAGGACCGTGCATCACGTGAACAAGGTGCACGGTGGAGGTGCCCTCGTGGCTCACAGCGGTATTGGAAGCGTCGGTGGTGGACTGGGATACGGCGGAGGACTCGGATATGGAGGAGGCCTCGGCTACGGCGGTGGACTCGGATACGGCGGTGGGCTCGGATACGGTGGTGGCCTCGGAGGCGGCCTGAAGTACGGCGGATATTCTCTCAAGGGTTAGGTGTGCGTCTCCGTGACCACCATGCTAGAAAAAGTTGTACAATGTGAGCCTCGGCAAGATTTGTTTATACGTGGAGCAGGCCTGAAGCATCACCCATACTTCAAAGAAAGGCAAGAGGCAGAAATCACACGGTTTCTTTCTGCGGGAACACTTCTCCAAAGATGGCTGTCAAGATTTTCGCTCTGCGGACATGTAACAGCGGAAAATGCTCAATAAATACTCATCTCGGTATTCTGTTCGAACTATAAAAAGTCCCTACGTCGCTTTATTCCAAGGCCAATACACAAAGAATGGTTAACTGATCCATAAAAATTTATTTCACGAGAACGAGTGCCAGCCCTTCTCCGCGTCTTGGGTATGGTTTTGCGTGGTACTTCGTCATGCTGGGTCCACCTCTTAAATCAATAATTGACAGAAGTTTTATAGACACTTTCGTGTCCACTCAACACAATGCTAATGCTGAATCTGCAAATTTGCATCGTTTGAAGCGTAGAACATCTAAAAACGATTCAGAAAACCATTGAACTGTGCTAAGCATTTTGGCGCTCGGTGAATGGGGGAGTAGGAAGTGAACGGCCCCTGATTGTAACGCCGGTCATGAGTGCTCAATATTACCACCGCCAACTGAGGAGTACCTGGAGATTGACGAAGTGAAACGGCTGGATGTGTTCGTGTAAAACGTGTTTGCATGAAACAGCGGCACGGTAAGCACAAGAAGACACGCAGCTTGCTATACCATCATCGTTCCTGCCACGTCGGGCGCATATTTAGCTCACTTTCAGTGATCCCCCTCTTGTATGTAGCATATGCTAAGGTTTGACTGACCACCCGTTCGACTAGAAGCATAGTTTTTCAACCGGGACCTCATTCCTTTCTATCTGTATAAGGTCCTTGTTTCTTCTTCCCCTGCCAGTGAAATCAATTATAAAGGTTGAATTGCCAAACAATTTGTTCCAAATTCAGTGCACATTTCTAAGCACTTGAAGCATGGTAAACTCAGTTGCCTATTACCTCGTCGTTGCGTACGATTAATGTCTGATTCATTCTTGGGTACTTCGGTAAGAGGGCAACAGCAGCCACTTTAAGAGACAGTAAGCATACGAATAAACCAAAACATTAGGCACAGCCATTTGTATTTGATTTTTTAAATGATCTGCTAAAAAATAAATACAAGATATTCCAAGCCCACTTGGTTTCTTCAAAAGTATGATAACAAAAATAGTCCTTAAGATGTTTTGATGAAAGGAACTGAGGGAACGACAGCAGCGTCGAAGCCAAACCAAGGTCAGTCTGGTTCAACAGACATATTCACGATGACAGCAATGCGGCGGAAGCAAATGTCCATCTTTTTTTAAATGATCTTTGGGAGAAAAAAAGCAGTCTTGGAGACTTCTGCTGCGGCAAGAAGACGAGGTCGTAGTATGGCCGCTGGCGCTCAATATGAATACTCATGCCACACAGTGGCAGAAATCAGACAGCGTCGTGAGGGGTTCGACAACGTATACTGAACAGGAGATGTGCAGTCAGGGACGAAGTAGAGCCCTGCAGTACTCGACAGGACCCACAGCCACCTAAGAGTGCCAGAAGCGAACTGCTGTACTGTGTGGCGTGATAGTTGTCGTGGTCCCATTTAAGCCAATCCTGGGTTTAAATCGTGAGTGAGCAGGCGAATGGCGGCTGTCGTCTGCATGTTCCGCGACTTCAGAAACAAGGGTACACATGGGGGCGTCAGTTTTGTAAGGGAGAATTGCATTTTTGTTGCGCATACTTCGCGGTCACAAAGAATAAAAGCCAGTAGTCGACTTCTGTAAGAGTATGTGAGACATGAAAGGAGTAAGCGCACGTGAGACATGGAAGGACGTGATCCCGATTTGAGTGGTTAGACGTGACGTACGTATCATGTCCTAAAGTGTGCGGTTAAATCGCTCTGTGAGGCGGTTTGTCCGCGGATGATAGGCGGATCTTGTTCTATGACTTACGTCGCACTTGATAAGCAAGTCTTTCTCGACGTCAGAAAAAAAGACGAGTCCTATGTTACTGAACACTTCACCAGTGGCAGTAATCGAAACACTGACCATGTAAAAATGGCCATTCCACGTCCGTCTGGTGCTCTGTCATTCGTCATCAGATGCTTTCAAGCATCTGTTGAAAACTGCATGGTCATTTTGTTTTGGCAACCGAACCTTACCATTGGCTGGCATTGACTGCGATATGCAGCTGCTGGTGATGTGCATTGCAACACTCTGTCAACAGCAGGCGACTGGACCTGACCACTGGCCGCCATTGGCTGCAATTTGCAGCCAATGGTGTGGTTCGGTCATGACCGCCGGCTGCCATTGGCTGCCATATGCAGCCAACTGTGAGATCTGGTCACCTTCCACTTAATGGCCAGGTCGCTTCCCACGGATACTTGGAAACCGCAGGTATATCTGAGTGACAAATGACAGAGGACTAGAAATACGCAAAATAGCCATTTTAAAATGGGCAGCTTATAGATTACGGCCTCAGAGCGCCGTGATGAAGAACGAATCACTTCAAAATGAAGAAAGCGATGTCCGTATGCTGCGCCGAAGGCGTGTCGTTGATGTGGAGTTGCGGTGGTGATGCATTGTAGGTGGAAAGGCTAGCGATAGCAACTGTAAGTGCGCAGCGGGACACGTCATGGGCGTCTAATTGCTTGCGGCCGGTGCGGAACAATACACGGATATCATATTGCCGCAGACGAATAGCGGCACTAGGGAAGAAGCCGGTTCGGTCTTTCAAGGAGGAAAGCCAACAAAGCGCATGTTGGCTCGTCATGACATCGAAAGGTAGACTAGAAAGGTAAGGGCGTTATTTGACAAGGCCCCAAACGAAGGCCAAGTGCTCGTTTTGAGTTACACGGAATTAGATTCTGCCAACCTGCGCGTACGGCTTGCATATGCGACAACGTAATCATGGAAGCGAGATGGGCGCTAGGCAAGTATTGCACCAAAGCCAACACTACTGGCACCCGTGAGTACCATAGAAGGGGCGAATGTGTCAAAATGGCGCATTATGAGCGGTGCACTGAGGACGCAGTGCAAGGTATTTTAATGAGAAAGCATTACTGGTCCCATTACGTGAAAAGCCGGCGGCGTTAGTGTATTGTTAGTGTATTCGCTAATGGTACACAAAATCTCAGTGATGGCAAGAAAAATAGGATGACGTCATCAAGCGGCCATGTGGTGCACACAGCAAGCCGAGAACCACCGCTTCAGTCAATCACATACATGTGGTTCGTCTATATATACTTCACATTGGCCGACCTCAATGTGGTGCCAATATTCCTGACATTTCCACTAAAATTGTTACGCAACCATTTGTCGCGCGGTGTTCCGGTAGGTGTCATGCGATTTCTCGTTGCCTCTAGCTTACAGGCGGTAGTCAAGTTGGAGGCAAGCCTGCGACAGGGATACGATCCCACGACATATGCTCCTTCAATTCTATGCCTTCCCAAAATTCGCATCAAAATTGTGATGGAACCGTTCGTCGTACTTCCTTCCAGATTGTGCCATACGCCCGCGCGCGTGTGTGGGTGGTGCTGTTCTACATGTAATGTTTTCGCATTGCCACTCGTAAGCCGTCTTAAGTGCCTCAGCCAATTATTTCCCCCGACTCACTCTGGAGAACACAGCAAAAAACCGAAACTTCCGGGTAGTTGTTTCGAAGGCGCCGCAAAGGAAGCAAAGCTACGAATAAACTGGCAGCAGTAAGAGCACAAACCTATGAAACTGTGCAGGTCTTTGATACAAGCACGATTGCGAAAGGCGGCCGCAGCGAATGGGGCAACTCAACTAAGAGAAATTTAAACAGGCTTCTAACCATATAAAAGCGAATAATTCGTCATATTGCGAATATAGAACCAATGGCCACTACAGAAAATACCTTTAGATTCTTTTAAATACTTCGTGTTGAGGATATTTATGAATTTCGACTATTGAAAACAATTTACATTTCCTCCCTTACTACAATGAACCAACTAATGTCATTAGCATCTCTGCAGCGCCGTGACACTTACATACCCACAAGAAATAAAGATTTGTGGGAAATCCCACGGTTCCGAAATTTTTACAAATATCAAGCGTTATCACATAACCTCCCACTTATACTAAACAAAAATACTCACACTATAGGATTGAGTAGAAGTCGTTTGAGATCTTGTTTTTTGTAATTTCTATCCTCTGGTAATACTGGTTTTGTTATACTTTGTTTTGTTTCACCTCATCATGTTTTTTTTCCCTTTCTGTTCTTGTGCGTCACTTCATGCAAATCAATTGTACAATGTTTTTGCCACGTTTATATAAATGTTTTTTTATATCTGACCTATGTTATTTACCTGCTATATCTTTCAGTGCTCCGAATATTGTGCAAAATTTGTATATACTGTTGAAAATTAGAGGTAACATGTCTGTATTAACTAAAATATAATGTTACTGATACTGCTATGTATCGGTCTTCTTGGCCTTAGTCAAACTGCATGAGCAGCTTTTAGCCAGGGAGACCCTCCAGGCGCTTACTGGAAAATAAACATTGAATTGAAAAATCAAAAATTGAAGTTAGGCCGGGTTGGGACACAACGCCGCCCTTGGAAACAACGTTGCCTATAATGGTCAGCTGACGTGGGCAAAACGGCATTTCAATGTTGGTATGCCGGCCAGCTTGATAGAGACAGATCAAGCGATTTCAAACTAGAGAGACGGGTTCCATGTTTTGGAGAAAAGATGGCTGTGTGATCCAGGTAGGAGAGGCAGGTCCTCCCCTTCATTGAACACAAGCTGTTATCCATCAGCCGCTCGAAGTACACTGCTTGCAAAGCAAGTGTCCAGTCCTTGGAACGCTAAATGCCTTTGAAAGTGAGCTAGTTGCCGTCATAAGGTGTGTTGCTAAAGGGATGCAAGGCCATAATACCGTCAAGCATGCGCCAGGAGCTACTTCGAAGAATTCACGAAGGCCACCTTGGAATAAGTAATTATAAATCTTGAGCGTGTAAGTTGCTGTTTTGGCCTGGCTTTAAGGCGGAGATTGAAGCCCTCATTAAAAGATGGGCATTTTGTCAGAAGTACGCATATCGACAACAAAGTGAGCCACTCATGCTCATGCGTAGTGCCGGAACATGCATGGTATCGAGTCGGTGTAGATATTTTTCATGGCAAAGGCCTGAGGTAGAGGAAATTCATACTAGACTTTGGGGATAACAAGGCTGCTTTGGGGCTATTGGCCGCTTCCATTGGGACCTGCAAATACCCGAAAGATAGATGTTGCGAAGAAAAGAGTCCTGTACCTCGAAAACAGTTTAGAGCGTTGTCTATGCGTGGGAGGGACTAGACGTCCTTACTCGGGATCTTATTGTAACTGCAGCAATCCACATATAAGAATATGGAGCAATATTTGTTTTCGCAAGCACAATAGACGGAGCCCATGGCCTGGTTCAGTACTGAATGACACCATTTCTAACCATTTGGTCGACTTGATCATCATTAGCTTGGCATTCGGTTGCAATTACGCGATAGGGACGCTGACGCAGTAATGGTTGTGTACCGTTGTTTGTCAATGCAATGCGCGGCAGGTGAAGTTTGGCCCACTGATCTGTTGTAACAGCCGAAAAATGAGCGGAGGTGGTGAAGTAGTTCAACAATGTGTTTTCGCTGCATCGGAAGAAAATCGGCGTTTCTTGAGGGATGCAGCACTTAACTAGAGGCAGGATCGGCTGCAGAAGAAGGTGGACGTACTGTCAGTTTCCTCAGGGATGAGAAGAGGTGCAAAGCGTTGGACACTGCCGAGACGTTCGCCATGGCGCAAAACGGTAGGGTAGAAAAAGAGGATAAGGAACTGTAATACAGAGAGGTAAGCGTATGTATTCAGTATAACATATGGCAGTGGAAGACACTTGCGGCGAGATAAAGTATCAATGTAGCAGTTTGAGCAAGTTGGTGGATAAACATGGCGCATGAGGATGGATAAGCGGCATTTGCGGTGTCTTCTTGCTGTTTTGTTTCTGTCTGGTTTGTGCTGTTTTTCATCATCTGGAAAAGTAGGGGTCGGTGTAAAGAAGCGAGGGTCGTCACTAGGAGAAACACACGAGAAGTGTTGAAGGATGGAAGAGCAAAAACATGGTCTGTGTCTTTTTCGGAGAAGACTTTAAGAGAAAGAACAAAAGGAGCAGCATCTGGAAATGGATCGGGCGGAGGAGAGAACGCAATTCCAGTCGGAGCGCAGTTTATTAGAGCGGCATGGCGGGACAGGAAATCCCAGCCCAGATTAAGATAATAGCTGAAGAACAGGAAGGGAGAACGATAAATGCGATCGTATAGTGGAACCCCTGAAGCAGGACTCCAGTGGCACCCGCTGCTGATAGCTCGTTGCTCTTAGCGCTGGCAGGGCGCTGCGAAAATCCAACAAATCACGGATTAACTTTATTTAAAGCGGCGCAATGCTTTGCGAAGGTTTACAGAAACAGCAGCACCGATGTCGACAAGCGCCATGGCTTAAATGTCCTCAATAGAAATTTCACAATGATTACCTGGAAAGAGCGGACGCCTTTCCGTGTTCATTCCGGAGCGCAGTTGACTCCGCAAGAACTGCTATCCCTTGTATTGTTCTTGAGTAACAATCGGCTTACGCTGCATCGGAGAGATAGAGCCGTGTAGCGGTGATGGTGCACTCTGGCTGGAGAGGGCTGAATGGTGAGAGGAGATGGGAGGTCTTGTTGGAGGATAGGCAGGCGCGAAGTAGTTACTCATTGAAGGCCAATACCCGGAAGCTAGGGAAGTTGTAGCTGAGAGTTGGAAACTAACGTCCGCAACACCGTGTCACATGACAATGCAGTCCTCAAGTTTCCTCCCAAATCCTCAAGTGTAGGGAGTACACGGCTGCGGAGATCCAGGGCTTTTTCTTTGGTCTCAACCTGCTAGAAGACAGTGGTTTATTTAATATAACCGGAGCAGAGGCAGCAGCGGCCAAAGCAGTCGGAGGCCAGTCAGATCGAGCACAGAAACGCTCAGCGATAGCAATGACGCTGACGCGATCTTTCGTCCTCAAATTCTGCAGGTTGAAAGCCCCGGATTCCGGTGAACGGGGTACATGAGCCATGGTTATGTCCGACGAATGATACTCCCACAGTCAACATAAAAGCCAGCAGTTTTGTGCGGGTCACAAACACTTTCAAAGGAACGCAACGTTAAACGTAGCGGCGGAGCAGAGCATTCTGTCAACGCTCTCGAGAGCGCAATGTTATGGCTACAACACACTGACACGCTAATGGGACGAAGCGGCAGAAATAAGGGCTCGAAGTGGTAGAAGAAACCAAGCTGCTTGCGCAGTAACCACTCACGCCAAACAGCTGAGCCATCTTCGGAGATGCCGCTGGTGCGCAGCTGGTCAATTTGCACTTACCAAGATGACGGGAAGAGTGCGGAGCTTAAATGGCTAAAAGGGGGCCATATATAGCTACAAAACGCATAGAAATTCCGCGATTTCCGCATGTGTTTATGAACACGCTCCATGGAATTCTTCAAAGATAATCTACTCTCTTCGTACGACTCACACTAAACATATGGAACCCATACCGGCTATACAGAAAAGATTACAAAAGTCCGGAGTCCCTACCGAAGCCATGTGGCGTCAAGTGTATATTGATGAATACATGCAAACATCAGGTTGAAATTATGGCCTAAGGCTACAGAAAACACACTAATTTTTGAAGATTTCTAGGTCACACAAACTTCAAATTAGGATAATAATGCTTCCTGTTGGGCTAGTTGGTATTCCAAGTTCTTTGATAAACCAGCGCAATAAGTCAAAGGACAGAGTTGCCTTTTTGCGCTGGTTCAACAAATATCTCGGATAATAGTGTATTACCGGCTCATGCAGAAACGTTTTTATTGAGACGCACTCAGAAGCACACGTGGTAACATTACTCCGGCATTTTTAATAGAACTCTGCCTGCGAAATAGCACGTTTTGAAAGCAGTGTACTTTCAACCGATTTGTGGAGGAGTCCGGCAAATAACTAATCTAGGCCTCTCTCTCAGTGACCTATACATTGTTGACATAAGAAAATCGACATATTTATGAAGGCGAAATCAGCGTATATTTTGTTGCATCGACTGTACCCGAAATGAATCAAAGAAGAATAAAATGCTTGAACACCTACTTACTTCAAAAGCCTCTTCCAATCAAAATTACACAGCAATAAAAGGAATTATTTTTTGCTCCCGGAAAATAAAACAATTGACTTAAGTACAGTTTTAACACAAGGATTCAAAGCCACATAAATGCTTTCTTCAATGAAAACTCGTGTTTTTATATATATCTTGAACTGATGCTGCTTTAGGATAATCATACGACGAATCTTCGCAAAGTTTCTGTTTGGTAAATTTTCCAGGGTAGTACGAATTGGTACCAGGGTGCGCTTCGTTGTACCTAATGGTCTTACGGTATTAAAATATAATTCGTTATCGTACTCCAATCAACGTGCTGCCACTTTTTATCTGGATAACATTCGGAAACGTAGTAAAATTGAAAAAATTACAAAATAGATGTACTTCGCACGTATGCCAGTGTTTCATAAGAAAACTGAAAGCATCTAACAGTGCTAAGGCGCAATAAAAAGGGAATGAAACACACATTAAACACTTCTACATCTTTTCCATCAACTTGTATCAACTAGCCATTATGAGCCATTCTTTAGATTTCATAAGATATACTTACATCACCCTTATTAAACTATTTACGAATAACGCCGGTGATTGAACTATAAAACACGTTACTAAATTGTCGTTGTAAAACAACAAAATAACCAGAACAGTTTACGTTCTCGCCAACTTGACCGTTAAGATAAAAACCTTCACTACAAGCTAATTATGATTAATGTTTACCTCGTCCCCAACTATCGAAGGCCGCCAAATGCTTTCGTTAAAAGATCCTTATGTGCTTAACATTTAACATAATCCTCGTTTTGCTTAAATGACCATGCAGACGAACATGAACCAGTACATTAACCTTTTAAAATTTTAGTCCGGCACTTGGAGGCGCCTGCATAATACTTCAAATGGGTTAAGCTCTTAACTATGCAAGAGCTGGAATGGCGATTATATTGGGTCCAACTTTCAGAAATCTTTTCTCCTCTTATCCCATTGTTTCAACCGCTTCTGTCTTAAATAGGACACATGTAATCTTTCTGGTTTTTTAGCTCTTTGAGTTTGCTTTCTAACATGCCGAAGTTTAAATAAAGACACATCTGCACCGCGGCACATATTCCAATAGTAGGGCGGTTCAAAGCTTACTGCAGAGGCGTTGATTCGACCATAGTGAGTCGCAGAAAGAGCTCCGATAGGTTTTCGGGTGCGCTATTGGTCGACAGTTAAGGAACTTATTAAACACGTCAACATTTTTCATTCCCTCGTTCTTCGTGTCCCAAAAAATATGAATAATAATAAAAGCAATATATCCGGTAAAGAACAGCAGTATTGAATAAGGACTTCATTTGTTGGTTTCTAGAATCATATAGAAAAATAGGACTGCTTTACCTGAAGGCAGCCCGTAATGTTACGAATTTTCATGCAGGCAGAAGACATTAGTTTTCGCAGATGATTTCAAAATCAAGTATGATGCTGACGCATCTCTCTTTCTCTGCACATCTTTCCAGTCTGCATTGCAAAAGACACTGCCGCGTCCAAATTCTGACGTAAGGCAATATTTATATGGTCTCAACTCACATGATGAGAGTTTTCACATGCAGCTGCATTTCGAGAAGAGATCTTAGTTGTTACTTATGTTATGGAACCAACTAATACCTGTAGAGCCATTGCTATTTCATTTTACAACTTTCGCTGTCAATTTATGCAAGCAGAACACCCTTCGATGGTATCGAAGCGCCACACTCCACTTTTCCCCTCGCAATAACGCACGTCCTAGAAAAAATTTGCAGGGATGGTTCGACCAGCCGACGATGATATCAGTGGCACCAACGGGCATTAGCAGGAAGAACTTCCTGACTTCCGGTGTAGGTTATACACGCGAAGAGTGCAAACCTCTGCACCTTCGTGTGCGCACTATTTTAACCGCGTCTGTGCATTCTTTCCGCCTCTGGCGTTACGGGAGGAGAAAGCGAGCATATTCGGGTTCGACTTCTTGGGCGTAAAAAAAACCGCAAGGAGCAAAATAACCTAGATGCGTCACGACGGCTTAACTAGATCCCGAAGATTTGCGACGGGTAAGGTGTATATAAAGAGCCGTCGGCCGAACCCAGAGCAGCACAGCTTTTTGGGAACCGCTCCGCTCAGCAGCATCACTATGAGTCCTCTGGTATGAACGATGAGCTGCCTTTTATGTGCAATTGCGGTGTATTTAGTCCTATTGTGCCTTTTATTTTCAGTGTTAGTGAAGCTAAACAAAATTTTTGCTCTCTAATTAGTAATCTGCGACTACGCTTCCTCGCTTCTAGTCGCAATAACCTTAACTCGGCCATAACAATTTGTTTAAAAGCCGTAATGTGACGACTACCATTAAGAGTGAAAGCAAACTAAACTTTGTGCCTTAATTTAACAGTCTCGGTTTTAGCATTTTCGAGCGCAGGAAAATCTGCAAACAAATCATGGCTACTGATAATATGTGCAACGTTAAGTTTTTGTTTAAAAATATAAACCAGTTTCCCAGCACCTTTCTGCAATGCAAACTTAGTTTCGCTGTGGTTAGTAGTGAAATATTCTGGTTGCTGTGGAGCATGAGAAATTGATCATGACGTTGGTGTTTTGCCAATGTTCTCCGAGAGTCAACTGACATCATGGTAACCGATCAGTGCGGAGAAGAACGTATGATTATGAGATAATGCATTGTATATTAGCAAAGTGACCGAATCCCGTGAAATACAGCGCCCTTCAGGTATTTTACCATGATATCAGAAAAAAATATTAGGCAACAAGCTGCGGAAGCAATTGCTCAAACTGATCTAGGTATGGCATCACAGTGCTTATAATAACACCCTCAACAGGTTCCCACCTGGAATGCCAGACATAACCAATTAATCTATGATAATAAAAATGCGGATTTAGCGTTTATCTTCGAAAGCAATCCCAGAACAAAAGAGAAGATAAACCTCTGAAAGATTTGTCGCAAAATGAAACGCTCTAAAAGCAGTCATCTTTTAAACCGATCAGTCAAGTACGTGCTCTCAAACCACGTCGCCTCCCATTCCCATATTTTACGGAGAGCAGCAAGAGCGACGATCGATGATAAACCATCTGGCATCTGGGAGTAACCGCACGCTGCTGAAAACTGCTGCTTGTCTGGAACAGAAACCTTGTCGGCATATAAGGACGCTCAAACTAAGTGTCATGCCTGAGATACGGCTCCCGATGTAAGATATCACGTTGCTGGCTAAGCAATGCTCCCCTTAAGAACTTTGAGCAAGACAGCCACGGTTAAAAGAAGCGGTGGACCACAGAAATCTGGGGTGTTGTGCTGATTGTTGACATGCTGTTAATATTTCCGCGAAAACTCAAAATATGTGCACTCTCCACAGGCAATCCTTTTCTTTGGCTCTGCTCTGACGGCCTGCGCCACGGCCGGTGGACTGGGTGGTGGCTATGGAGGCGGCTATGGAGGCGGCTATGGAGGTGGCTATGGAGGGCTCTACGGAGGTGGCCTCGGCTATGGAGGAGGACTCGGCTATGGAGGAGGTCTTGGCTACGGTGGTGGTCTCGGATACGGGGGTGGTCTAGGTGCTGGGGGTGTTGGTGTAGGAAGCAGCGTGACCCTGCTGCGAGGAGGACCCGGCTTCTCCAGGGCAGTGGCTGGACCTGCGTTCGTCGTGAGGACCGTGCACCACGTGAACAAGGTGCATGGCGGAGGTGCCCTCGTGGCCCACAGCGGTATCGGAAGCGTTGGTGGTGGACTCGGATACGGCGGAGGACTCGGATATGGAGGAGGCCTCGGCTACGGCGGCGGACTCGGCTACGGCGGTGGACTCGGATACAGCGGTGGCCTCGGATACGGAGGCGGTCTCGGAGGCGGCCTGAAGTACGGCGGATACTCTCTCAAGGGTTAGGTGTGCATCTCTTTGCAACCCACGTTAGAGGAAGTTGTGCGACGCGAGCCTCAGCAAAGTGACTTCATTTGCGACGTGGAGTGGACCTGAACCAAATCACCAATTCTTGAAAGAACAGCAAGAGAGAAGGAAGTCTTACTGTTCCTTTCTGCGTTAACAATTCGCCAAAGACTGCTGTCTGCTGTACAGGCCCTGGCTCTGCAGAATTTGTAAGAGATGAAAATCCTGAATAAATGCTCATTTCACAACTTTATTTTCAATGTAAAAAGTGTTACAGCAATTAACGTGCACTGACATCGCACACAGGTGCCTTAGCGTTTTGCTTCCATAAAAACACGGCGGTTGCGTTTTTATGGAGGCAAAACGGTAAGGCGCCCGTGTGCTGTGTGATGTCAGTGCACGTTAAAGATCCCCAGGTGGTCGAAATTATTCCGGAGCCCTCCTCTACGGCACCTCTTCCTTCCTTTCTTCTTTCACTCCCTCCTTTATTCCTTCCCTTACGACGCGGTCCTGGTGTCCAACGAGATATGAGACAGATTGTGCACCATTTCCTTTCCCCCAAAACCAATTATTAATATTATTTGTTCAAAATTATTATTATTTGTATAGACAGGTGCCAAGCCAACAGTACTTCTTTATTTATTACAGAGACTCGCAGCGCCCGAAGGCATTATTGCAGGGGGGGCGGGGGGGGGGGGGGAACAATAACCTCTCCTCGTTTGGCCGAAAGCACACCGGATAACAAAAATACAATGACAAAACTAATAATACATGAGGAAAAGCATACACTGAAGGAGGACAACCACGCCCCATAAATACAATGACACTAATGAAGTGAAAAGACACGGGAAATAGAACTGTGCGCCACGCCACACATCAGATAAGAATGCGCGGAATTGACCTTCCGTTCAACACTCAGTGACGCCGGCTTGCAGCCTGTTCCACTTATTGATCGTCCGTGGAAAGAACGAGGTTTTGTAAATATCTGTCCTAAATTCAATCTGTGGGATTGTCCACTGATGATCAATTCGTCTAGAAAAAAAGAGAGGTTTAAGCAATAAACCGGTCTTTGTCAATGTTCAGCTTTCCAAAACCGATGCGATGCATGATTTGCAACCACAAATGTTTCCTGCAGTTAGCTAAAGATCCCCAACCATGGTGGTTTAGTTAAGTGACAGTAGTTGAGAAGCTGTAATTATTAGGCACAAATCTCGCAGCATTATTCTGGACGCGCTCGAGCGTGTCACAAAAGTAACCAAACTGGCGGTCCCTTACAGAGCAGGCATATTCAAGAATTGGCCGTATGTAAGTCAAATGTAGGAATTGTTTGACATTAGGCTGTGCTTTATTGTAATTTCGTTTTAAGAAATTAAGCTGAGGAACTTTCCATAACATGGTAAACGACACAGTCGTCAGCATTTTTCTTTTGTTAAATGTTTTACAGCCTTTCTCGTGATTTTCTATGTGAGGTCTCGGTGATGAACGCTTGTCGTGTAAAAAATTGAAGTACTAAAAGGTACCCACTGCGAACGTTGTTTTCCGAAGAATTTTGGAGCACGGCGAATTGGCGGAGTAAGGTGATTATCTGTTCATAGTGAAGGCAATCGTGATTCTTTTGCAGATGTAAACATAGGGCAATCGTTGTCTCTGTAAACGTGGGACACGGTAACAACGAGTTGGCAATGCCACGTGCTGTGGTATCAGCCTTCTGGCCCCTGGCGGCCGCGGCCGCGGAAAAGAATGAAGACGCTTAGCTTTGCTTCTGAAGTCCTTTTCAACTGCACTCCGAAGTTTAGGTATACGCACAGGAAACAGGTCAAACTCAGCTTGTGTTTTGACTCGTGTTTTGATTCATGCGTTTTCCCGAGTGTGCCGTGTGAGTTTGCGGACTGCATTAATGGCACAGTTGCAGCCAATTTAATACACTGCACTTCTCCTGTCAACGCCACTAACCTAGGCATCGCTCTTTTTGGCTGTTTTGAAAACGGCAGTAATTAATATTCATATTTGACGTAATCTATGATGACTTGGGTTCTACTCAAGGATATTTAGCGAGATATACCTTCCACGGATTCAGGAAATGTTGCATGTATTTTGCATATTTAACAAGAATATCTTTAGAAACCGTGCGTTTTTCGTTTCATTCACATGGTACATATGGAATCTATACGAGGTGTACAGAAGCACCTACAAAAAGGCCGGAATCCTTGGGGAAAAGAAAGAAGAAGACGTGTGAAAAAAAGACTGGAGTGTTGACGAGAAGTTTGAGAAAGGTTACTATCTGGCAACTATTTTTTCTTCATGTGGACTACGCATTCTGATAATATTATATTATCGGCTCAAGCGAAAAAATTTCATGAAGATGCACTGAAATGACACACATGGAAATCTCGTTTTAATATTTCTCATCGATTGTTGTCTCAGAAAGAGCGTATTGAGTTGGCACAGGCCTTCCGCAAATGGGTGTACTCTGTTTAATTTGTTATTACCTAAGAATAATTCTACAAAATATTTAATACCCTCTTTAGGGTAACGTGCGTTTTAGTTAAGCTGTAGACCGGATAAAGAAACAACCGATCCTGTATTTTGTTATAACGTGATTCCTACGTGGTCTCTTCTTCAGGCATTTAAAGAAACTCTGTGAAATGTTAAGAAAAAAATAACCGCGGAAATCGCTGCTAATCCGCCGGCCGTTTTTTAGCGCTGCCAGCCGCGTTTTCAATGAACGAAACGTACCCGCTGGTTGTGCCCGAGTGAGCGGCCGCTGCTCAGTTCGACAGGCTGCACGGTGATTGAAAATTGGTTTCTGGTGAAAGGAAATGAAGGAGTATCTGTCTCACATATCGGCGGACACCTAAACCGCGCGTAAAGGAGGGGACAACGGAGGGACTGAGAGAAGAAAGAGGTCTTCGTAGTGAAGGGCTCCGGAATAATTTCGACCATCTGGGGACCCTTGACGTGCAATGACATCGCACAGCACACGGGCGCCTTTGCGTTTAGCCTCCATCGAAACGCTGCCCCTGCGGTAGGGTTGGAACCCGGCTACTCACAGTCAGTAGTCAAGCGCCCTAAGCACTGAGCCACCGCGGCGGGTCTGCAGGATGATAAAAAAATGATAAAAATGGAGGATGCCTTGAAATACGTGACTTCGTTGCTTTCCTTTCCTTTTTTGATGTCTCTGCGTGACGACACAATAAAAGCACCTTCTGAATTGGCTGTCGGTGGTCTTCCGTATATGTGAAAGGGAAAGCCGGCACCACTATACATGCAGTTTCTTAAAGAGCACATGGTCCACGGCGGGAATGCCGGGAAGACAAGGTTCCGTGTTTGGCTTGGCTAGTGTTTCGGTCCAAAGGCGTGGATTGCATATCAAAATGTTTAGTTGCACCGCGACGCTCAACTCTATGCACTAATTAAGTTCTTTAAAATTAACTTCTTTAAACTAAGAAGTTCCGCACGACGTGAAACAATAAGTCGTTTCTGCCACCCAGCTGCGGTGCGCCGCTTTTTTATTCCTTGGATGGCAAACTAATGGCACCCTTTACATAAGGAACCAAAGTCAAGAGCGGTGGACGGGAAGTCTCAGTCCGTTATCCAAACTTTTGACAAGCAACAGAGGCAAGTCCTCTTGTCGAAACATTGGCTGGCGGATAGAGGCTTCTCCTAAACCGTTATCCAATTCGTTTTGTGTCGCCTGAAATACGTCAACATTTCGTCGGTTTTGAGCCATCCGTAATAACAAGGCACTATTTATAAACGTGCTGACCAACATGAGAATCACGACCGAACATGATCTGCAAGTTCAAGATTGTCGATACTCAACTCGTTCCCGCAGTAAGGGCGCGAAATGCTTTTATTACGTCTATTAACGCAAGAAAGCGCGCGAAACAGAGTTTTGTGGAGGCTGTTTTTCGTAGGTGTACTGCTTCGCGGAGGATAGCTGCAGATTCTACCTGCGACAGCACTTCACCGTGGAGATCAGATTTTCAGAATACCTAAACTATCAAAGAAGCAGGAGAATTAGATACTCCCCCCCCCCCCCCCCCCCCACACACACACATAAGGGCCTCACACAACAAGAAGCAGCTAGTTGGCGGAGGCTGCAAACGGGAACATTCTTTAACCTACATATACTTTACAAGATGTGTCCTACACAGTATAGGAACACATGGCCGTGGTGCGGGGTAACCCCCACGCTTTACCATATAACCTGGGAGTGTACGCGAAACTACACGTTCCACCAACACAAAACCGCGAGTGCGGAGCAGTGGGAGAGCCGGCTCATCAGCTGCGAGCTCGCCGCCCAAAGGGCAATGGTGCAGCGCGCAAGCGAAGCAGCGCGACTCAGTGGAGCCCTGGACTAGGAGCCCAACCCTGCTTCGAAGGTGAAGAGTCTGCAGCGATGAAGACGAAGACCGAACTCTAAACCCTTAATGGACCAAATAAAGTTTCTCTCTCTCTCTCTCTGTGGAGGCTTCACACAGACGTCCCTCCCAATGCTATTGCACCAAAAATGAAATTGTCTACTTAGGCTATCTGCCTCCTTTATTCACACAAAGACATAATAACTGGGAAATGTGCTACAGGTTTTAAAAGCAAGATTTACCAAATTAGGTGAGAAGAAATTTTATCAAATTATGCACAAAATATGACGTAGCCCAGCAGCCGATTTCCTCTGGCAACTTTTTCTATTCATTTCGCTGAACTACGTGTATTCATTTACAATACACGCCATCCCGGAAGCCAAGCAGAACGGGCAAAGTAACAATGAACAGCGCAATAAAATGCAGATACAGGAGCAATCACAATTCAAAAGAACAAAAACACGGATCACAAATATTCTGATCATGCGTCACCCCCGAAAAAAATATGTACCTAAATACGTTTGTCCTGTTATTCTATTCAGAGATTTTAAAGAGTGATCGATACGTGCGAATTCATAAGTTAGGTTTGGAAAGGATTTTTTTTTATTTAACAATGCCTGTTCTTGAATTAAGGATATTGTAAATTAGCGGCAAACAGATATAATGCTTTATTATTTCGATCAGAGGCCGTCCAAAAGGCCTAGAAGTATCGTGAACACTGAAGCGCTGGCAGACGACAGACGAAAGGAGTTCGAGACACACAATACTCCTTTCGTCTGTCGTCTGCCAGCGCTTCAGTGTTCACAATGTCAAAGTCAAACCAACTCGCCCAGCAACACAGCCTGCTAGAAGTATCGCGGGATCTTTATGAGAACTGAAAACCGTTTGCTACAAAGCGGGCCGGATGTGCCTGTAAGCGCTCTTTCGTGTCTTGTGTTCTATCCTTGTCCTTTCTTAGTTGTTTCACACTAAAAGTATTCCTTTTCCACGATGAACCAACTCGCCCAACATGACTTTATAGTGCGCGTATACGTTCAGGGCCTTTTTTAATTTGAGTTAGTTTGACGGTTTCAGGCACTGCTTGTGTGAATAAGGATGTGATGCACATTAGAAAAATATGGTGCCGCTCTTAGAGTAATCGGTGCTGCTTTAAATTTCGCCTCTGGAAGTTTTAATCGGGACTAGCTTCTAGCGTTACCTGATGGGCATTGCCATACCAGGAAAAGCTGGCTCCGAAAACACGTCCTAAATATTTTGTACTGGCGCTGTAAACTGATCAAGAAGTTACGCCCATGACGCATATTTAAGTATAGCTGCTGATTGGCCGTAAAGCTAATGAGATCAGAGTGGTGCAGGTTTAAAGCCATTATTCACGACTAGTACCGCAACAAACCGGAGTTCAAGTCAGTCCAATTGTTTATTATCCACTGCACAAGCGATTTCGTGGTCAATACAAGTTAACAGCATACAATCAAACTCTAAGAGCGGCACTATATTTTTCTAATGTGCATCACATCCTTGATCACACAAGCAGTGCCTGGGACCGTTAAACTAACTCAAGTTAAAAAAGACCCTGAGCGCATACGTGCTCTATAACGTCATTGTGGGGGAGTTGGTTCATCTTAGAAAAGGAATACCTTTAGCGCGAAACAACTAACAAAGGACGAGGACAGAACACAAGACACGAAAGTGCGCTTACAGGCACATCCTGCCCGCTTTGTAGAGCATTTCTTTTTCTACGATGAACCAACTTGCCCAACATGACGTTATAGTGAGCGTATACGCTCACGGTCTTTTTTAACTTGGGTTAGTTTAACGGTCCCAGGCACTGCTTGCGTAATCAAGGATGTGATGCACATTAGAAAAATATGGTGCCGCTCTTAAAGTGATCGGTGCTGCTTTAAATTTCGCCACTGGAAGTTTCAATTGGGACTAGCTTCTAACGTCACCTGATGGACATTGTCATACCAGGAAAAGTTGCCTCCGAAAACACGTTCTAAAAATTTTGTACTGCGCTTTAAACTGACAAAAAGTTACGCCCATGACGTATATTTAAGTATAGCTGCTGATTGGCCGTAAATCTCATGAGATTAGTGCTCGGTAGGCTTAGAGCCATTATTCACGACTGGTACTGAAACAAAACGGAGTTCACGTCAGTCAAATTGTTCACTATCCGCTGCACAAGCGATTTCGCGGTCAATAAAAGTCATCAGCATACAATATATCTCAATTGACGGTATGGACAGGAAGCTCATTCACACTGATCAAGGAAAGGATAGCAAATAGAATATAAACCATGGTTCATCTGGTTGAATATACACACTTGAACATTCATCGCATAGATCCACGGTCTAGAATCCTTCAGGGAGGTGTGCTTTAAGTCTTGTTAAAATAATATTTGGTATGTTAACACGGGATAGCTTTTATAAAAATGTGCATGAGGCACAGGGTCCAAGAATGTGCTGAAACCTGCAAATATATAGCCATCCTCAGTACCTGCGTTAACTGAGGCTTTGATTTCGTGAGTAGACACGACCAATTGCGTACCACAAGAAATAGTAGCAATAAAACCATTTTGCTTTCGGCGAAATAAATTATTAATCGGTAGGGGGTCAATAGTGTAGGGCAAATAACGCTCTAATCTTGCATTTGCAAGCAAACACCGGCTAAGCGCACCGGCTTAGTAGCATAACACATTTTTGTTTACATGGTACTGGAATATAAACGTGTTCACACATACGCAACAATTCTGGACAAAGGGCCGTTTTAACGAGAAAGAGTATATTGCCACCTGGTGTTCTCAGGTGGCGCTGAAGTGTCTTCGAAGACGTTGAAGTGTCTCGCGCTGGCTGGCTGGCTGCTTGCTGTATTCTGCTGGTTAGCGACCTGTCTCCCTGTTTTCCGTTACATATTTTGGTGTAGGCGCTGGGTAAAGATCCTTGTATATGTCTCATACTCCTCCGGATACCCTGGGCTCCAGTCCTTCCCTAGTGGACACCCCCGTGCACCGTGCTAGCCGGAGAAATCAAGGCCTACCTCCCGAACACGGGCTTTTGGAGTCTGCCAGAGCACCCACCCATCGACCTGTCATGCCAGCTGCTGCCTACTACACCTTGCAGAATCCGCGACTGCCCAAACCATTCCACGGCAGTCAGCTCGAAGACGTAGAGGACTGGCTTCTCGAGTTTGAACGCGTGGCCTCATTCAACCAGTGGGACGACGCCGCTAAACTTCGAAACGTCTTCTTTAGTCTCGAGGATGGTGCACGTACCTGGTACGAAAACCGAGAAGACGCCCTAACATCATGGCACGAGTTCCGCCGACGCCTGCTGGAGACCTACACCAGCACGGATCGTCGAGAACGGGCTGAACGGGCTTTGCAGTCTCGCATTCAGATGCCGAATGAGACTGTAAGCATGTACGTGGAGGATATGACTCGGCTCTTCCGGCGAGCTGACCCGGCCATGCCCGAAGATAAAAAGGTGCGCCATCTCATGCGCGGCGTTAAAGAGCAACTTTTCGCTGGCCTCGTGCGCAGTCCACCTGGGACTGTTGCTGAGTTTCTCTCGGAGGCGGTCACGATGGAGAAGATGCTCTTGCGGCGGTCTACCACCTACGACCGGCCGGTACTCGCCGCTTCACTTACAGAGCCGCTTCCTGCCTTCGGGGCTAACCCTGGTCTTCTCCGCGACCTGATCCGCTCCGTTGTGCGCGAAGAGCTCCAAGCGCTTTTCGGTGCTCCCCTGCCGACGGCCGGCTCTCTCGCTAGCCTGGTCCGCGAAGAGGTTCAAGCCTTGAGACCTTCGTTCCCGTCCGTTGACCCGCCGCCTTTACCAACGGAGTGCCGTCGTCCAACGTACGCTGAAGCCTTGCAACGTCCTGCGCCCTCTTCGGCGCAGTTTCCTCCGTCCAATCAAGGCTCGCTGTTTTCCGCACACCCCGACACGTACTACATCGACAATCGACGATCACCCCAGCGGAAGACGGACCTGTGGCGTGCTCCGGATCGGCGGCGTCTCTGCTTTCACTGCGGGGAACCCGGTCATCTGTATCGCCAGTGCCCGTATCGACAGCTTGGGCTGCAGGGGTTCCCTATCGACATGCCCCGTCCACCAAGAGGTCAACGACCCCGGGAGATCGAGGACTACGTAGCCCAGCAGCGCATGGCGACAATTCCCCAGCGGCAGTCTCGGTCTCCATCACCACGCCGACCTTCGCCACAGCCCCAAAGCTCCTCCTGGATGGCGCAGAGACGGTCGCCAAGTCCCCGCCGGGAAAACTAAAGAGAGCGACCTCAGGGGGCGAGGCCGCTGGCAATCGATACGAACAAGACCCCCCGACAACGCGAACAGCGACCGACCGCGATTTAAAGGCAACGACTACAGTACCTGAACTCGGAGATCGATTCTCGTTGGATATACCCGTGCTTCTCGATGGCTATAAGGTTAGTGCTTTGGTGGACACTGGCGCTGATTTCTCGATTTTAAGCGGAAAGCTAGCGGCGTTTCTTAAAAAAGTAATGACACCATGGTCCGGCACGCAGATTCGCACGGCTGGCGGACATGTCGTAACTCCGCTTGGCCTATGCACAGCAAGAGTCCAAATTCGCAGCTCCACATTTGTTGTCAGCTGCCTAGTTCTACCGAACTGCTCCCGTGACTGTATCCTTGGCGTTGATTTTCTCCGAGAGTATGGAGCTATTATTGAGCTCCGAAAGCGCACTGTCACATTTTCTACCGAGAAAGCTGATGTTTACTCCGAGGACTGTCCACGCCGCGCCGCCCTTAGAATATCCGCCGAGAGCGTTTGGATTCCGCCACGCGCCAGCGTTTTTGTGAGTGTTCACTGCGACGAACTACGTGAAGGGACAGCGGTCGCAGAGGGCAACCTGTCCCTTTTGCTCACCCACGGCATCTGCTCAGCGCGAGGTCTCATCCATCTCCGCGACGGCTGCTCTGAGCTCCTGGTGACTAACTTCTCTAACGAGCCCCGGCACCTTTTTCGTGCTACTGCCATCGCATTCGCCGACCCCTTAGCGGAGGTTTCTGAATGTTTCGCGTTCGAAGCTGTTAGACCTGTGCGCCCATCCCTTGACATCAGCCCGGACCTTTCGGTGACTCAACAGCGAGAACTACGTGCCCTCCTACTTGAATACTCCTCCTGTTTCGCTTCTTCGTCGAAAGTCCGGCAAACGGCTCTTCTCAAGCACCGCATCATTACGCCCGACGATGCCCGCCCCATCCATCAGCAGCCGTACCGTATCTCACCGAAGGAGCGTGAGGCGATCCAAACGCAGGTGAAGGAGATGCTTTCAGATGGAATCATTCAACCTTCCAGCAGCCCCTGGTCTTCACCTGTCGTGCTGGTGAAGAAAAAGGATGGGACACTCCGCTTCTGCGTGGATTATCGGAAACTGAACAACATCACCAAAAAAGACGTCTACCCGCTGCCTCGTATCGACGACTCGCTCGACAGACTTCGTCGCGCCCAGTACTTCTCCTCCATTGATTTAAAGAGTGGGTACTGGCAGATAGAGGTCGACGAGCGGGACCGCGAAAAAACGGCGTTCGTGACACCCGACGGACTGTACGAATTTAAAGTGCTACCTTTTGGGCTATGTTCAGCGCCGGCAACTTTCCAGCGGATGATGGATACCGTTCTCGCTGGACTAAAATGGCAAACTTGTTTGGTTTATCTCGATGATGTCGTCGTATTTTCCGAAACCTTTGCCGAACACCTTGAACGCCTGAGGACAGTATTAGATGCCCTCCGATCGGCCGACTTAACGCTAAAGCCCGAGAAGTGCCACTTTGGGTACAAAGAGTTGAAGTTTCTCGGTCACCTCGTGAGTGCCGATGGCGTTAAGCCCGACCCCGAGAAAACTGCTGCCGTCGCCAACTTTCCTGTTCCTGCAACAAAGAAACGTGTGCAACGTTTTTTGGGTCTGTGCGCATATTACCGCCGCTTCATCGCCGACTTTTCAAAGATTGCCGCACCCCTGTACCACCTCACGCGCAATGATACACAGTTCGTGTGGGCTGCCGAGCAGCAGGAGGCTTTTGCCGAGCTGCGCAGACGACTGCTAACATCCCCTGTTCTTGCGCACTTTGATGAAGAGGCTGAAACCGAAGTCCACACCGACGCGAGCAACGTCGGCCTCGGCGCCGTACTCGTCCAACACCAAGGTGGCGTGGAAAGGGTCATCGCGTATGCAAGCCGCACGCTTTCTCGCGCTGAAACAAACTATTCGACCACAGAAAAAGAATGCCTTGCGGTTATGTGGGCAACCATGAAATTTCGTCCGTACCTCTACGGCCGCCCGTTCAAAGTAGTTACCGACCACCATTCGTTGTGCTGGCTTGCAAATCTTCGCGACCCATCGGGGCGCCTAGCCCGATGGAGCCTCCGCCTCCAAGAATTCGATTACACCATTGTGCACAAATCTGGCCAGACGCACGAAGACGCTGACGCACTCTCTCGCGCGCCCGTCGGGTTAGCGGATGATAGCATAGAGGACGAGAGTGGTTTTATTGGAGTTGTCAGCGCCTTAGACCTAATGACCCGCCAGCGAGCTGACCCAGACCTGCGACCTATCATTGATTATCTGGAGGGCCGAGCTTCTGTCGTACCCCGACAATTTTCTAGAAACCTGCCGGCCTTCTGTCTCCGGAACGGCATTTTGTTTAAGAAAAACTCCAGCACTGTTGACCGAGCGCACCTCCTCGTCGTTCCGGCAGATCTCCGCGCCGATATCCTTCTTGCTTGTCACGATGAGCCGACCTCCGGCCACTTGGGCTTTGCCCGCACACTTGCACGCGTGCGCCAGGCGTATTATTGGCCCAAACTTTCTCACGCCGTCCAGCGTTACGTCAGAGGCTGCCGCGATTGCCAACGTCGTAAGGCGCCTCCTCTCAAGCCAGCGGGCTTGCTCCAACCTATTGAACCCCCTCGGACGCCTTTTGATCAAGTCGGCATCGATCTTCTGGGCCCATTCCCTGTGTCATCGGCCGGTCATAAATGGATCATAGTCGCGACCGACTATTTAACAAGGTATGCGGAAACTAAAGCGGTGCAGCGCGGTACGTCATCTGAGATCGCCCAGTTTTTTATGCAACAAATCGTGCTGCGTCATGGCGCACCGTCCCACGTAATCACTGATCGAGGTACGGCGTTTACGGCGCAGCTCATGCGCGACGTGTTCGAGCTCAGTCACACGAACCATCGCAAAACTACTGCCTATCACCCACAGACGAACGGGCTCACAGAGAGACTCAACAGAACGATCGCCGACATGATCGCAATGTACATAGACTCGCAGCACAAAACCTGGGACGAGATTCTCCCGTACGTCACATACGCTTACAACACGGCCACCCAGGAGACGACCCGATTTACACCATTTCGTCTGGTCTACGGACGTGACGTTCAGACGATGCTGGATGCAATGCTTCCATGCAGCACTGATGACCACCCACTCACGCCAGACGCCGAGCAGTTCGCTCAGCGCGCCGAGGAAGCACGTCAACTTGCCCGTCTTCACATTCAGCGGCAGCAGGGCACGGATGCACGCCGCTACAACCTCCGTCATCGGCACGTCGAATACCATCCGGGAGACCAAGTTTGGGTGTGGACCCCGGTACGCCGCCCAGGCTTGTCTGAAAAACTGATGTGCCGTTACTTTGGACCGTACCGAGTTTTGCGCCGCGTCACCGAAGTGACTTACGAAGTTCTTCCTGACGGGACTGTGCAGCCTCAGCGTCGTCCACCCCGCTCTGAGGTTGTGCACTTTGTCCGCATGAAACCCTACTTCACGCGGTAATGGATAGTACGCTCAGTGTTCTGCTAGTTTTCGCGTGGGACACCTTCGCCCACCTCCCTTGTACATTTTTGTGTGCTTGTGCTGTTTTTTTTTTCTCTTTCCACTGCCCATACTGCAACCCCGCTTTTGTTTTTCTTTTTTTTTGGAGGGGGAGTAATGCCACCTGGTGTTCTCAGGTGGCGCTGAAGTGTCTTCGAAGACGTTGAAGTGTCTCGCGCTGGCTGGCTGGCTGCTTGCTGTATTCTGCTGGTTAGCGACCTGTCTCCCTGTTTTCCGTTACAATATGAACGCAACTTTTTAGCAAATTGTAAGACTTCAGTCTAAAAATTAATATATCCGCAGATCTTCCATCGGCAGGCTTGCATCTTCTTTTTTGCTATGAACGTTTATGCCATCCTCAAAAGCGTCCCCTATAATTTTCATATGTCAGTCCTAACTACTCGATGCGTGCGAGGGAATAAGTTAAAAAAAGATTTTGGTACACATCAGAAAAGCTGACCATTACTTTCAATATTTTTCTAACAGTATCTTAAAATTTTTCGATGTTGAAAATTTTTGTCCATGAATTTTGGACTCGAAATGTGCATCAGAGGAATTCATGTCTACCGTTCTTTCTTCTTATTCAATTTGAAATCTATTTGCTAACACGGTGCAATTTACACGTGCCTCGACTTTCTTTTAATTTAAAAGTCGGTACGCACCATGGAACTCTATATATTATAGCGATTCTTTCCGTGCAAATCAATTATCTTTTTCTCCGTGCGGCGAATAGGCGCTACCTACGTGGGCAGCGGCGACTCAATGTTGGAGCAAATGTCGAAAGCCTAGAAGAGCAAGAATGACATACAATTGAAATAAAGTACCTTTGCCGTCACAACCAAGTTTCTCACCACAAATCTCTTCACACATTGCATTAATAGATTGTTACAACCTATGTTTCTAAGTTTTTTGTGAACGTTGGTTCATATTTGAGAGATACTTACATGTGTCCTTGTGGTTCACCGGTTCATGCATTAATACGCGCGAGAGACCGCTCAGTTTATGCCGACTTTTCACCCGCGCACAAAACCGCGTTATCGGCTTACGCCAACGTGGAATTCCGCAGAATATGCGCAGCCAGGCAACCTGCACCATAGGAATTCTACGCACTAGTTAACTTGCTGTATGTTTGCGAACAGGGTCAATGTAACCATCTTTGTACATAGACTAAATGTTGCGAGAAAGGAGTCGGATTGGAAATGAGTGGTGGTGGTGGCGGGGGGGGGGGGGGGGGGGGGCTAGAGCAAGCGAATGTGTTGCACACTCTTCCCCGCCGGCCGTTTCCTCGTTAGCCCGCATAGTAACAGAAAACAAAACAAAACAAAATATAGGCTGAGAGCGTACATTTCTCGGCCGAGAGTGAAACTTGGACGGTGAGCGAAGAAAATAAAACAAATAACAAAGGGAAGCGCGCGCCGGTCCTAAGACGCCAAGACCGCGCACTCCGAGAGCTTTCCGCCTCGATTCCCACGACGCGTGTAGTTGTTACGGGTGAGTTCCTCCTTTTGTGGCGATTGTATCTGGACGGTTCTCCAGGTATGTTAACTGCTCGCAATCAAACCCGGATGCGAAACCAGCACCCCTAGAAAAACGAAGCCGGTAAAGCTCGTCACTTGGTCCCGGACGTTTGCCTAAATGCCGGGTCGAACAGTTAGGTGCAGCGCGATAGAGGCCGTAGGTGCGGCGAGTGCCGCCCACCTCTCACGCTCGACCGCCCGATGTGTAACGACAGGTGCGCCCACACCGACACCGACATGTCTTTTTCGCTGAGTGACATCAGGGAGAGTTCGACCCACCATCCACCGCTCATGAACCTATGCCAACGACTCCAATGAACACTTTCACGCACCAACTCATTTTGTTTATTGATATCAAACGAAAGTTGCACTGCCCTAGGAAGAATAGCGATTTCACAAAGTCACAATAATTAAGGTCTTTTAAGTTTTTATAACATAGTTATATAAAAAGGATTTCGTCGTGATCGCCTCGCAATAAGAATGCTGGGGATTTCAACAATTTATTCAGGAGAAGAACTCTGCAGATGTCAGGAATACAACAGGATGTTTAATTCGCCGTAATGGCATCTAGCAAGGTTTTTCAAGGCGCTGGCTTTCATAAACTGTCAGCTGAAAAGCATGAAATTCTACATGTTTTGAAGTTTCAGCAAGGGTCATGAATATGTTTTTTAAAGCTCAGCGGGCATGCACGAGCCTAATGTAATTTGTTGCAGCAAACAGATGCTTAAATTAATTCATAGCTCGTAGGCATTTGAAGAAGATCTATCGATCAGCTGTGAAATTCAGCAGTCCTTAGTTAACATGTCTTAATCCTGAGAACAGTCGCTGTGGAAGAGTAGACCAGAATGCTTAGTAGATGCACTCAAAGAAACACTTTTCACTTAATTACTATTCATGGATTAGGAGCGCTCATTATTGCAGCCCATGGGTTGTACATATTTAAGCCATTATTTGCCTGTTCAGTAAGCCATATTTTTGGAATGTCATTTGTCTGTCGAGCAGCCATACTTACAACGGCTTAAGGAGACTGACAGAATTACGAGAGGGTCATAAGTATGGCTTGGGTAGCCCGATCTTCTAATGTGTTTCCAAGGAATTCACTGCACGAAACAAACTGCAGCTGTGAAAAGACACTGCGGCACTGGCTAGATAATCGTATAAAATCGGCAATGCACTCGGCATTATGCAAATTACGACCGAAGTGGTCTTACGTTCGGACAAGGCGTGTGCAGACAGATCTGGGTTTCAGTTTTCTGGCAGCAAATAAAATCGCAACGAGTCAAATGACCCAGCTTCTTTAGCGGATATGGCACAGCGGCCACGCAAAAACGCAAGAAAACCTGGGGAGGGGCGAGGAGTATATAAGAAGTCCGTTCGCAAAGCCAGAGCAACGCAGTTGTCCGAGACAGCAGTTCACAACCGCCTCGTGATGAACTCTCTGGTATGGTTTACCTTTTCCTCTATGCTGTTTCTATGACGGAAAGATAAATGTCTATAACGGGGGATATATTGCCTATGCGAAGTTATTTGGACGGTGTCTTGCATTGTTACGAAGAACCATTCTTAAACCAGAGTGTGGTATTAGCCATACATTCATCGCAGCAAACAAACTTTTGTTTCCCTTCGGCCTTACTCAGCCACTGTACTAAGCCAATAGCGGCTGCACGAAATACTCAAAGAACGAAGATACTCTTCCGCAGAAATTAGATTGCATATAGTTGAGCAGCATATTGTGCTGTAGCCTTCGGTTGTGAGTGGTATGCTCTACCAGAAATATTTGTTGCCCACATGAGAGCATAGACATCCAGACTTCGTTACCAAGCACAAAGCTGTTTCAGCTGTATGCCGCTGCGAACTAGGTGTTGTTTTGTATATGCGCGCTTAGTACTCCAGCAGAGTGAGAAATTTATGCAAATGCTCTCAATTCATTGTCCTTTCTTGCACGACAAAGGTAAACACGCAGCCAAATATAGCCGTTCATGAAAGGAAACGAAAAGTGCGTTTTAAAATTTCGAAATTCCTGTTCAAAGTTCTACAGGCTACAGAGCACGTTCTGTCTTTTCTTCCTCGTCTTTATTGTGTCGTCCTTGTGAGCGCAAAAAAGAATGCTGATAATGGACCAACGAGCCCCACAACGCATATTACTGGAAATCGCGTTAGCCCCGTCTTCACAAAAAAAATCATTAGGAATTTTCATCAGAAAATTCCTTTAAAAAGAACCCGAACGCAAGAGACGCTTCTGGAGCATTTTGCGTCCCAAACTTGATGTTTGTGAACCGGATTGCATTGGATTTTGAAATTTTATTTGTCCAGCAGATGACGAAAACATTTTCATCCCCGTGTGATACTCAGAGGAAAGACGGTATCGCCAAAGCTCCAATATTGGCACGACCAAGCTCTTTCATTTCTTTATCAACTTTAAGGATACAGTAGTGTACCCGAATTTGTAGGATAAATATTTTGCCTATATATACTTGCCTAAGTTGATTCTCAGTTAAGCTGCACGTATTTAAGCTCCCAAGGGCCATTCTGCCATTCAACACCTTTCTTCACTGAACTGCACTCTGCACAGGCTATCCTACTACTGGGTTTTGTCCTGGCCGCTTGTGCCATGGCTGGCGGATTGGGTGGCTATGGAGGCGGATATGGACTTGGCTACGGAGGTGGCTACGGACTGGGCTACGGAGGTGGTCTCGGCTACGGCGGAGGAGTTGGAGTAGGCAGCAGTGTGACGCTTCTGCGCGGTGGTCCTGGTTTCTCCAAGGCTGTAGCTGGACCCGTCTTTGTCGTCAGGACGGTACACCACGTCAACAAAGTGCATGGCGGAGGAGCCATCGTGGCCCACAGCGGACTCGGAGGGTACGGAGGCGGACTGGGCTACGGCGGAGGTCTCGGATACGGCGGACTTGGCTATGGCGGTGGACTCGGATACGGAGGTGGTGTGAAGTACGTTGGTTACAAGGGCTAGACTGGTGTATGTGTACCAGAACCAAAGAATGTCCGCGATAATGCGGGTGTAAAAAGCAATGAATCATTAAACAAGATACATGAAATGTTCATGAGTATGAGGCGTCTCTCTTGCGAGCTGATAAAGCGGGAAGTGAGAGGCATATCTTTCCTGCAACCCTCACGAAACAGCCCAAAAGTGCTCTTTTCGGGTTCCCTTATGCAACAGCAAGCTGCCCAAACTTAGCTTCTGCGCAATGCCGTTAAAGCAGTTTGGGTTAGTCTGATCAAAACTGGGTAAACCAAATGACAATATAGCTATATTTTGTCTAGAATATGACAGCATCTGAAGCTGTTGATGCCTTTACCGGCAGTGACGTACCTTGCGCCCTGTTTGCGTTGCTTCCGCCTAGCTAATGGGACTGCTCAGTTCTGGAGACGTCACTTCTCCACAGCCAATGAGCGAATTTAGCGTCCAACCACATAGTTTCCAGTGCGAAAGCACTGCTGCTGGTGTACAAGTCACGAGCAAGAATCTTCTCATCTTTCTTGTCTTCACTTGCGCTCCCAACTAACTAGTCACGCCACCCTTAGGCAATGGGAGGAAGGCGTGGCGCCACATAGGTCACGTAAGCTTTTGGCTTCATCGCAACGTGCTCTAGCAGGCAATAGTTAAATTACTGACTGGCCGTGAAAGTGGATCGGGAAAAAAAACTTAGGTCGCGCAATCCCTACTTGCGGCTGAGATAAAAATAGCCACCTCCCATTGCAGTGCCGCATCTCTTAGCCGCTGCGCCACTGCGCTGGTAGTGCTATGAAGACTCACCGCCATCTATGAATGTTATGTGGAAAATGGACGATTCCCTATAAATGGGTATTAACCCACCAAAGCTGTCGCATGATACTCTTGAGGCGGAGCTTTAGTGTCCCCATCCAAATTAAGAATGAACACCTGCTGGGTTTAACTAGGTTGAGCTCCAACAACTTTTTTCCCGATTAGGCTTCTAACGCTATTGCATTAAAACACGTGTGCCACTGTTGGACGCGTTCATAAAACTTTCTTTCAGTTTTGCTCCCTAAAAATATCCCAGCCGTGCGAAGAAAAGTGCAACCTACAGCCGTATTTTTTGCTGTCTTGTTTCTTTGTGAGGTATTGAAGGCCTTCGGCCTTGAAGTGCCGACTGGGATGGATCGGTCCTTCATTCGGCTTAGCTCAAAGAAGTAGGCTCCAAGGTTTTAAAATATGCATAATACTTCCTTTTACATATGGTAAAAAGAGGAGGCATTAAGGAGCTGAATCGTTTGTTAGCAAAACCGCATTCGTGAGCGTAAAGGCCAAAACATCATGTTGCTGAAGGAAATACAGGTCGGTTTTGAAGCCGTTCCTCATACGCGCATGAAGATTTGGCTTTGGTTGCGCCGCCACAGACATTGGTTTGAGGCCTTCACTTATACACCAGCTACGCGACGAACCTCATATGTAGCCACCATTGGGCAGGATTCTTGAAGCGGCACGCAACAGCACCGGAGAAGAAGTTGAAGACAACAAAGGGGATGGGCACTGAAACCAGTGGGCGATTATATTCTTGTCCCCATAAGTACATAAGGTAGATTCCTCTGCTTGAATGAGAATTCACTGCTTTTTCCTTTCCGTTTTTTTCATTTTATTTATACGAATTCTAGTCTATGACACAAAATTACCCAAATATTCTACTCCTTTACTATGAGTGCGTCCGTATCTGCACTGCACCCTGGCCAATATCTCGCCGTGGGTATGAGCCATTAAACCTGAGGCCATCACCATCATCATGTGCCACTCCACCAGAGGCCAGCAACAACAACTCAAAACAAAGGCAAACTGCCGGACTGAATTTTTCTTTTGTAGCGAAAGGTACATTGGCCAAGAACTCGCTGTTTCGCCGTGCTCGCATTCCCACCGTGGTCACACTGCACCACGTGACAAACCACGTGACTGGTCACGTGACCAACTACGTGAAGAGCCACGTGACAACTAGCCAGACAACCAGACTAACCTGGACTTGCAATCAAGATAAACAAAGGCTAAGAAAGCTATGCATTAGCTTTCGCTATGTATATCCTGGCTTGGCCGAGCTAAGCCACTGCCATATTTTCAGCCCTATCGCAAGTCTGTATCTAGTATGGCACTGACCTCCTTCGGTACGACTCGACGTTTCAAGAAACTGCACATTCTGACGCCATTCTTCCTCTGTATGCTATGATAAACTATGTGTTAGTCCCTCCTGTTTACAAAGGAGCCGTAGGTTTTCGTCCGTAAGAGCCGGCACATCATGGTAACCGGTTATGCAACTGTATGTTAACTGAATTTTATTTTGTCAGGTTTATCAGTGTAGATAGTGAATGTCACTTCATCATAATGGTTTGCTTTCACGTGTTTGCACAAATATTAAAGAATTATTTTTAACTATTATATATGATTGTAACAACGTGGCTGCACTAAACTCGGTTGCACGTACTCTGCACAGAATGAGCCTTCTGATCGCACATGTATCGCGTGAATGATGCACGAGATGAGGTACTCAAGATGTCAGCTGCGTCGTTTTAGAAAAATTTACCACTTCTGTTTCGTCGACGCTCTTAATCTTCATTGTGCGGTGAGGTATAACATAGACATATCGTGTGATATGAAAAAGATCTCTTTTAGCTTAAAAGCAACAGAAAAGATATATGTGTCAATAAAACCAAGGAAAATATGTTCTTTGTTCTTCGTAGGTGCAGCGCCACAGTTGCCATTGTTGACCAGCAGTGCGACCAATTTTAACATTCCACAATAGCAAAGAAATTGTGTACGAAAACCCAAGAAAAGTACGGCTTAGAGGAGTACGCCGAGCAGGCGGTGGAAAACGCTACATCAGCCCCCCTCCCTTAGTTGGCCCGACTTTGGACCATGGCATCTGCGGGATGCCATGCGAGAAGCCTCCGCAGCCGCGTGTTTTGATCGTCCATTTTCATCGAGATTAATACTTCCTCATTCTGCCACCAACCGCTTGAACGTAACTGAAGGTGGAATTGGCTCTCGCGTCTGCAATTCATGGCTGCTTGGAGGTAAAGGAAGTTTGACCTCCATGCCAAGGAGCTGATGAAGCCCTTGGGCCTTCCGAGACCTTACGAAACCTTGAAAACGCAACCTTTGTACGTAGTTTCGAGACTGATTTTTCTTTACAAATGGTTCCCAAAAACAAATGTTGGTGCGTATGTGTAGAACCAATCTTTTCGGACTAACCGGAGCTATTTATGTTAATTGCTCTGGCTGCCGCTAGATGGTACTACATGTATAAAATAACGTCACTTGTCGTCTGGTCTGCGCATTCTACTGTGAGTGAATGTGGAGAGATGGACGCCTACCTCAAACAGCGTGTAAACATAAAATTCTGTGTGAAGCTTGGCAACACAGGCACACAGACGTTTGAGCTCTTTTGTGACACTTACGGCAACGAGACGTTATCGCGGGCGCGAGTTTTCGAGTGGCACAAGAGGTTCGTTTCGGGGAGAACGCCGGCGGAAGACGACACAAGGCAGGGGCGCCCTTCAACCTCACGGAATAAAATCAACGTGGCTAGGATCAGGAAAATCGCACAGCAAGACCGCACCATTACAGTCCGCATGCTATCAGATGCTCTCGACATTAGTAAGGCAACATGCCATCAAAGTTTGCGTGAGAACTTGGGGACGCGAAAGCCGAATGCCAGACTTCTGCCGCACTCCCTCGCACAAGCCCAGAAGGACACGCGGGCATCAGTGGGCGCTGATTTTCTCTCCGAGGCAGAGCAGGATGCTGCATTCGTCGACAGCATCGTCGCTGAAGGCGAAATATGCTGTTTTCAAAATGATCCTCAAACAAAGAGGCAGAGCGCCGAATGGCGGTCCACAATCTCTCCGGCGTCAAGAAAGGTGCGGCGACAGAAGACGAAAACAAAGACGATGCTGATAGTTTTTTTTTATGCCAGACGTGGCATACCCCACGAGTTCGTCCCACAAGGGCAAACGGTGAATCAGGAGTTTTATATCCGCGTGCCCGCGACTGCGACGCCGTAGCCATGACTTATCGCCATGTGGATAATATTTCGTTTGAAACAGGTCAGCGCTAAAAAAGACAAACACGGCGAGAGAACGACGACACAAGGGATGAAAGCCTTCTCCACAATAACGCAAGGCCGCACACTGCTCTCAGTCTGACAAAATTTCCCGTAAGGCAGATTATTACTGTACTTCCCTATCCACCACCATACTCGCTTGACCTCTCCCCATGCGATTTTTCCTTTTTCCTCGTGTGAAGAGAGCCCTAAATGGTCGCTGGATGGGGAACATGGAGGCCATTCAAGACACCATGACAAAGGAGCTGACAGCCCTGCCAAAAAAAATGCGTTTTATAACTGTTTCCAAGAAAGCCGCCGCGGTGTCTGAGTGGTTATGGCACTCGGCTGCTGGCCCGAATGACTCGGGTTTGATCGCAGCCGCGTCGGTCGAATTTTGATGGAGGCGAAATTCTAGAGGCCCGTGTACTGTGCGATGTCAGTGCGCGTGAAAGAACCCCAAGTGGTCGAAATTTCCGGAGCCCTTCACTACGGCGTCTTTCATAGCCTGAGTCGCTTTGGGACTTTAAACCCCCATAAACTTCTGTTTCCAAAATCTCAAGGAGCGTTGGAAGCTGTGTATAGACTGCAATGAAGACTATTACGAAGGGATGCTGAAAAAATGGTTTCAATGTTAAACGTATTTTTTTTAATGGACTCAGTCTCGGAACTTTACGGAGAAAGGCTGTATTCTAGGACAATGTGATATTTAGCACAAAGTGTTGTTTTCAGGGCGTTCAACTTAATAAACACTTCGTTTTTATGTCATAACCCACGTCTCAAATTCTTTTCTGCACTGAGTGGCATTTTCGACTGTTTTACAGCGCCGTATCGCCCTTATTGAAGACCTGGAGTAGTGGTTATTTTCTCATTGGGCATACCAACTAAACAAATGTAAGCAGCTTTTTTTGTATATTCAAAGTTGCTAAACCTAAACCTCCATTTAGTCTGATATATGCAGGGCATCCAAACTTAGTCAAAGGCCTTAAAGAACAATCATAACAGCGTAAGAGAAATACAGAGAAGAAACACCGCAAGAAATAGCAAAATACCTCTTCACTGGTAAACTAATCCATTATTATAAACTAGAACAGATGCAAACCGAAATATACAACACTACGAAAATATTAGCGCCCACTGTGTTAAATGCTCACAGCGGAAAAAAGGTAAGAAAAATACTGCACTAAAAACGATTCTTTCAAGACTTTGCCTTTAAAAAAAAGTCATAAAAAGCAGGACTGGTATTACCAGCGAAAAAATTCTATTAATACGAGCCACATCTTATAATGAAGAAATTTATTCGTTTTTGCATGATTATGGAAGTCACAGCGCAGTAGCGCCTTCTATATACCGTGTTCCATGAGCCCATTGGGCACGTGGCAGTGTCAGCGCGTGAAGAAGACGAAGTGGAGTGGACCGAAGCGGTTCGTCCTAGGCTCTCGCTCACAATCTTCGCCATGCCAGCGCCAGCCCACCCCAAGAAGGCTCCAGGAGCACACAGGGCGCGCTCCAGGCCTCGCCACAGGCGTAGCGAAAACAAGCAGAGCGTCGGAAACGTAAGGCGCGGCGCCTTTTCTTTATCTCTGCGCTTTACTTCTATCCTATACGTGGGATCGTTAGCATATAACGCGTCCGCCATTACTGGTTATTCAGTGACTTGCATTGCCAAACCTTAGCCAATTGAACGAAAGTATTTCTTAAGCAGAAACGGTCTCTAGCGATTATATTAAACAGCCCCTTCTTTCTACTATTTCACGGCAGTGACCTTGTGTTTCCTTGTGGGGACTTTCGGGGGAGCTTTTTTTACATGGTTCGCAAAGGCGATACTCAGAGGCTTAGCGCTATTGTTGTAACTACGGGCAGGAAAGGCGCGGGTTTTTTCTACATAGTGCCTCGCCACAGAGAAAAAGAGAACGTAAAAATCTCTTACTTAGGCCGCAATACTATTGCAAGAACCGGGTGGGAATAAAAGCTGTACTTAATCCTCACGAAAAACTCTCATACCATCCTGAGAGTAAATGTGCTCGTGACCGCTTTTCAGCTAATCTGTGGAAAAGTGATATTTTGTATTCTCACAGGCTAATGGTGGCAAAAATTTGAAAATTGGTCTTTGCCGTAAGGAAACCGCTCAGTAATTGTCTCACATCTAGGTGGACACCAAAACCGTTCCGTGAGAGAAAAAGAAGGTGGGAATGAAATTAAAAAAAGAGAAAGAGGTGCCGTATTGAAAGGCTCCGGAAGGATTTCGACCCCCTGGAACTCTAACGTGCACTGAGATCGCACAGCACACGGGCGCCATTGTGTTTCGCCTCCATCGAAATGCGGCCGCCGCTGCCGAGTTCAAACCCAGGAACTCCTGCTCAATATCCGAGTGCCCTAACCCCTGAGCCACCGCGGCGCCTCGTGGCATCGAAGGTACTTCACGAGGACTACACCTGCAGTACCTGCAATCCCATCTGATGTGCAGTATAGTTTTCGAGTGCTTCCTCTAACAACTTGCATGTCGAGCTGCAGGCCATGCAGATTGCAAGCCGAGCAAGTTGGCAGTGATCAGCACATGAAGCGCCCTATTGAAAATTAAGACGCCGTCGACATTTATTCCGTTATTATCCATACACTTCTAGCCGGACGTGGTGGGCTTGTCTACCAGGAGTCCACTTTGTCTTAGTGTCTCCACTGTAGAACATCCTCGATGATAAACAATGCTTCGCAGGGAAGTTTTTCTTTTTATCCCCAAGGAAACATGACGTCATGGTCAATAGAGCCGTCCTTCACCTTCGTTTCTGTGCTCTCTAACTTCACAGAGGAAGTATAATAGCGGTGGCGTCTTCATACCCAGGCCAGGTGTAGCAGTGCTGCTGACGGTGGGAGCACCGGGAGGAAGCCCCCAACCCGGCGGCCCAGCATGGGGCGGCGCAGCAGCAGCGGATCGTCGAAGCCCGTGAAGTCTTCCCCCGACACCTCCAAGCAGGTGGCCCCGCAGAGGTCGCATTCCTTGGCAGCCAGCATCAAGGACGAGATTCGTCGAGGATCCGGTTTGTTCTGCTGCTTATAGGCAGTCACGATAACCATTCATCTATCGTAGGCGGTGACGCGCTGAATGGATCAACAAGTCAATCAATCGATCGCTCGAATTAATCTGTCCATCATTCAATCAATCAATCAACTAGCATGTATATCAATCAAGCAATCAACTTCTCTTTCTATCAATCGACCAACCAAGAAATCCGTCTGTATATATGTCTGTCTTCAGTTTGATTGTTTGTTTGTTTGTTTGTTTGTATGAATCCCGTTTTGTGGCAGCCTGCTTTACTTGTCAACAGGGTGGTGGGCAAGCTGGCCACCGTGTCAGGCGGCAGCCCATTTAATTGTGAGGGGCTGTTGGGGAAGAGCAACTCAACCCAATTAATCTAAGTCCTACCTATGTTAACGCCTGCCTTACCACCTACATTGTGCCACTGCGCCACTGCTCACCTGCCCACCAGATGGCTTGGTGCCAAGGTGTAGCTGGTGTTAACAAGGCGAGAACCGGGGGTGCTTATTAGGCTGCACCGTCCCTAAGTACACTGAGCTAAGCGGAATAAGCAGCAGCGGTTAGGAGCAGAACGTAATTCGAATTATGCTTGCACAGTAGATAAATGGAAGAAGCTGGGGTGGTAATTCGGTGGTAGCTTGGTGCCACCTAGTAGGACATAACTGCAACCGACAATTGACATCGTGCTGTCCCACATATCCGCATTTAGCTTAATTACTCAAATCGACTTTTTTCCTTTTTGAAGGGCCATATACCTCTAGCGATACCGCCTCTCCCACGAGACTGCTGCGTCAGCAGTTGATAGCGCTTATTTCGCCCTCCATCACAGCTGGCCAGGGATCCACAGGAGACGCTCAGAGGAAAGTTCAGCGACTGCTTCCCATCCGTGCCCACCGCACAGAAGACGAATTCTCTTCGCGGGAGCGCATGCAGATTGAAAACCGCCGCAACCAGGTCAGTCTCTTGCGGTTGGAGTTGGCGTACCTGTAGTTCAAAACCAACCGTCCTCTTTGAGGAAACCATTCTGCTCTTTCAGAATACGGTTTTTACTTGTTTTGAGCTAGCTGAAAAGAAAAATATCTGCTAGCTTGTTCGAGAACCCAGAACTTGGCATGATAAACGCATGAAATTTATTGTACTCTAGTTCGAATGGGGAAAAAAAGAGGAAAAAAGACATGGAAACGACTAATGGAAAGACAACCGCACTAAATCAAAAATAAGATGTTGACGCACCTGCTACGGTCTGTGTTCCCAGTCTCAAGAGAGCGGGCAATGGTCTACTTGACAGTGGCTTAGTTCTTGACACGAGCACAGGCACCAGGTGGATGCACGGTGTGTACATTTTTCTCTGGCTAAAGGTTTATCCCATGGCGCTGAAAGTTTCTACTTTTTATTGACATAAACAAGCGCTGATTTTTGACGATCGGTGCGCAATGAATTTAAAATGAACATGACCACAGTGAGGAAAGAAACGAAGAGAGAGTTCACTGTATGCATCCGTGTCTTCAGACCATCATTCCTTTGCTTCCTTCCAGCTTCAACCTCGTATTTTGTGAGACTCCATTTCGCAATCCTGCTTGATATTCCTTTGCCACTGTGCCATTGCTGAGCCATCTTTATTAATAAGCATAGACTGCGACCAGCAGTGCTGTCTCGCAGGTCGGAGATTCAAATTATAAGGCGTAAAATAACAAACAGAGAAGTTAGTGGTTGCATCACACCTTCCATATTTTCCTGCTTTGTGAGCAGAAAAGGGCGTTTTGTTCTAAAAATTCCGTCCACATTATCGCTCTTTTCTATAGCTGCTGGCTACATCGAACCTCTTATTCCCTAAGTCTAATCTCAAAGCCGACGCGAAGAGTCTGGACGTCAGTGCCCGCATAGAAAAACCTTTTTTTTAAATTAGATTTGGGGTTCACTGAGGTCACAACTTACAACATTGTTAAGCCCCTCAACACTGGCCTCTATCACAGTTCATTTACATCTTTAGGACGTTGGCTCGGCAGTGAAGATCACATGTCTCAGTTATCATTCACAGGATAAATTTATTCCGTCTCTCCGGCTACGTTGATGATTGTTCGGCAGCATAGTTCGCAAATATTGGCGAAAAAATTAGATTATAAAAAGAAACGCGAAATTCTCGCCACATGAACTCAATCTTGTAAAGAGCGGGACAGATTCCGCGATTTCCGGCTGGAGGTGGCTGGAGGTGGCTGGCGAAACACACTGTCCTTAGAGATCTTAATCATGTGACCATATTTGGCTTTACTTCTTTTTTCTTGTGAAAATAGGCGATGGCGGCGCTATTTTTACCTCCACCCTGTTAACTTTTATAGTTTACAAAATAATTAGTTTTCAGAATACATGCTACGACATTAGAATGCAGTAGATCGGTGATATCGAAAGGAAAGGCCAACTTTAGCTGGTATCAGCGTCCTGTTAATCTAGACATACCATATACCGAATATGCGCCACCGCGATGGCTCAGTGCTTATGGCGCTCGGCTGCTGACACGAAAGATTCGGATTCGATCCCGGCCGCGGCTGTCGAATTTAGATGGAGGCAAAATTATAGAGGCCCATGTACTGTGCGATGCCAGTGCACGTTAAAGAACCCCAGGTTGTCGAAATTCATGGATGCCTTCACTACGGCGTCCCTCACAGTCTGAGTAGCTTTGGCACGTTAAGCCCCCGCAAAGCGAACAAACCTACACTCGGTATGTAGTCCTTGCCATCTGACTGCGCAGGTTGCGGTAGCAGCGTGCGTGGCGGCCATGGTTGTGGTCATCGTTCTGGCCGTCAGCTACATGGCCTCCTTCTTAGGCACGCCCACAGGCCTCAGATCAGCCAGTTCGATGCGGGGCTTCTCGCTCATCGAGCGCCTGGCGAATGCCTGTCATACCGAAGACTGCAAGAAAGCGGTGGCCCAGATGAACACGTCTATCGACGCCACAGTGAATCCCTGCGAGGTGGGTCATTGTGTCCGCCGCTACTCGTGCGGTGTGCCCTTTAACCTATCATGAAACAACGAGTTGGTTGACCTCGGATTCCTAAAGACAAGGGCTCTTGATTGCTGTATAGTTATTCAAATTAGGCGATGTATTAGTGGCGCAAGCCGTGAAAGTTGAAGGCCAGGTAAGAGGAAAAATTTTGCTGATACACTATAGTTACGTGCACAATGAAGCACTGAGTGCGCTTCGTCGTGCTTGTGGGTAGTGTTAGATGTGGGCCCCTGGTTTGCCGGGGCCTCTCTCGCCAGGCCGACGTCCACGGGTTCCGGAACGGGAGTTGGCTGCTACGGGGTGACAAAGAGACGAGATGGGCTTTGAGGTGGAGAAGAAACTGAAAAGGGAAACCAGGGGCCCGCATCTAACAACTGGTGGCAGCAGTAGGATAGAAGCCCCATCCTCAACAGTACGGATGAAACTTTTTTTCCGGAAAACATTACCTTCTCTAAAGATAAGACTCCTCCTTCAGATCATTTTGCTAATTTAGGAGATGGGCCAATCGGCAGGCATGCAAGGTAACTTGTTTTGATATAAAGCTAGGTTAGGTTTTACTTTTCTTACGATATCTTATAGAAGAATAGCCCTGACCTTTTCTTCATTTATATAAAGGATTCTTATTAAAAACGTCACCCTTCTGAAACAATACAGCTCCAACGTTAGCCTCAAAATGCACACGGCCACAACGGATCAAAAAGATAGTGTCTCTTCTTGTCCCGTCGTCTTCGCGCTGTGTTTTTGGCAGTCACTATTGACCCACAATCCTAACATCATGTCTTACCCAGAAAAACACATTTCTAATATATGTAATTTAAACCATCCTTAAAATAGGAGTCATTACGGCGTGAGCTTGTCATTAGCAATGACGTGAAATAATAAAATTGGCTAAGCAAGGCAGCGGCCCAGTTCTACAATAGGCCCAAGCCATCAGCTATGCGACGGCGGCGGCGGAACCTGCTTCGCTCATACACTTCCTACGCTTTGCTTGCTTACACATGTCTTGCTCTCAGCTCCCGAGAACTGCATCTTCTAGCGCTTTTCACGTCCCTCCGTAGCGCGTTCCAGCTCCCCGAGAAGGATTCCAAATGCTAGATTGTATGCATGGGTGATACGGCAAATGCTAGATTGTATGCATGGGTGATACGGCAATAGTTACGCATGCTCGTCACGCCGCGCAACAAAGGAAGCACAGGCAACGACCCCGTGAGGCTAGATAGCTCGAATAACCAGCCCTAGGTGATTCAAACTATAGTGAGCTCGGCTAGCTGAACAACGACGTGTTCGTCGCCATGCGTCAATGAGACACATCATTTAGAAAAGTTTTCATCATACAAGCATTCCGTCACAATAACCACTCAGTAGGCGGGCCTTTAACGCTGTCGCATTAAATGCCCCGTTACGCCGAAAATCCGGTGTCGGCGTTGTGAGAGATAAATAGGGTGGCGTAGTGGTGCCGGAGAACTAACCTAGTTGGGCAAGCTAGGCGACGTGCCCTTGTGGGGTCTTCACAACCTACCCACTGGACTGTGACCAAACTAACCACCCTGGCAGGTGGCAGTTACATTAAAGGTTGATCGCGACAAGCTGCTCAGGAAGAGCAACTTCGTTCGCCGAAGACCGATAGGTGGCAGCACCTGCCGTCGCAGGGCAGTGGCGCATCCCTTAACCGGTGGACCATTGCGCAAGGAATGGTATGAGGGCTCCCAAGGGCATATGACTCCAAAGATGAGAACGACCAATTGCACATACAAGGGCATTAACTCATTAATGCTCTGGCGTCATATCGTGAAGGCGGAGCTTAAATATCCATTCCCATTTTTTCTTCTTTTTTTTTCCGTTCTCCGTCCTTTCAATGACGGCACGATCCTTTTGTTTACAAAGAAGTGAGGCAATTACGTGGCCGTCTCCTGAAAATTGACTGTCGAGTGTCCGCAGAAGGGTGCGAAACATGCTGCGCCCTTTACACAAAGTGGATTTTCCAAGGCACTGACGCGAGCTTCGTCCGCACATTGAAACTCCTGGACTGGCAGCAAAACAACAGCACTCCCCGATTGAATGGCGCCATGTCGCAGCTGACTCCCTGCTCATCGGTGCACCTTCCGCTCCACTGCACCCCTCGCACTTGATCCCAAGTTCGATTGCATGCACGTAAACTACTGGTTCATCGTAACAGAGCAACATTTCACTACACATACGCTCCCTGCTCTGTTTCTCACTGTTCCTTATTCACTGATGCCCTCTAGCAACTGCAGTGGTGGTGGTGGGAGGGGCGGAATGTTAGCACAAGACTCTTCTTCAGGCTTTTTAATATAGCACCGACGCTCACTTGGCGACGGGTATTTCTCCCTTAAAGATGCTTTTATTTTTGCACGATAAGGAATGAGGAAAATTAGGTATAACTTTTCTGGAACACAGTTTTTCACAAGAATTTAATGCTCATTGGAGCGCATGAACGCATGGAAAGGTCGTACGCGCCACGACTAAAAGAAACTTCAAGACTAGACGTCATCATTGACATCAGACCGACTACGCCTACTCCAAGACAAAAACCTCTCTTGTATTTCTTAGCGTATAACTGCATTTGAAAGTAGAAACAGATAAAGTACGCACAACATGCACGCAAACCTCGTCATTACAGCGAGCTCATTCAAGCACCATTTTTTTTTCCTTCCTAGTCGCCTGAACGCTTGCCGCTAGCACAGATGCTGGGACCTCTTCAAGAAAAAATTGACCGGCCCCTGTAAAAGTTCAGTTTGGATTCATGTCTCCCTTTCTGCTGCTTTCAGCATCAGCTCGATTCTCCACACGCCTGAAGAATAAATACGGCGCTCCAAGTGTTTCACAAAAAAAAAATAAAGCAGCCGTATATGACAGCTTACCTGTATCTGGGAACCTTGCTGTGAAATCTGAAATGCCTACTCATTTTTAAGAAATGTAACAGTGTGCACATTGCTCCGTCGTACCTCCGCGCCTTTAAACATGCGAAAAACGACACTCTGCACTGTCTCAGCACCGGTACAGTGCTCACAATCACCTAATAAAAATTGGCGGTGGTTTAGCTCTGGCTAAACTTGGGGTGACGCGATTGCTACAGCTGGCCGAATGGAACTTGCTCAGTTGAATTGCAAAGTCAGTCTTTCACCGCTCCGTTTTTCTGGCGTTCTTCATCTTCCTACCACTTGACACGGCGCATGTGCACAGCTGTTGATGCTCGGTTTCGCCGGCGCGCCGCGCTGCCGGCAGCAGCAGCTGCTCCGCATCAAATGACGTCTACGTGACAGCGAGGCGGCGCAGCCACAGGGTTGCGCCGCCACCACCGCCACGGCGCCACCACGCTGAAGGCTCGAAATACTACCGTAATGTAGCTATCGCTACAAAACAATGAAGCAAAGCGAAGACAACTGGTGTGGGCGCTTCTCCTGCATCTAAAACGTCTTCTAACGCGCGTCTTCACGCGCTGTTCTTTGAAGAAGCCAATAATACAAACATCAAAAGCAGTGGCGCTCGACTGGCAGACACGACTGAAATGCGTGGGCGGTTGCCGTTACGAGCTACACTCAGAGACCACACGATATTTTTTTTTAATATTTCGTTCTTTGCGTCTTCGTTCTAGTCATAGCCTTGTAACCCCGCAATATCGGTCATTTGGTGGTTTAGATTCCTAAATCCTTGTTAGCCATCATACTTCTCCTGGGGCAGTGGTGCAGCAGTTAAGCTATGCACCATTGACTACCGGTGTGTCTTGTGCCTGTTATATACGACGGAAACACTTATTATATATCACGAAAGCTAATAGAACTGAAGCCATGGAAAGGGGGGGGGGGGTACTCGAAGCATAGAGGAAATCGATGGTAGCGGGTTCAAATCTAGGCGACGGCTCGTGGTTTTATTTTACTTTCTAACCAGTTATCTTAAAACTATGAAATAAGCACTCTATAAAAAGAGCACTGGTTAACACCAGAATTAAAGATTTAAACATGCATTCCATGGAATTAGACCCTGTTGACAACATTCATGCGTGTGAAGCCGCTAATTTCATCACGCCTGCATGCGTATATATATATATATATATATATATATATATATATATATATATATATATATATATATATATATATATATATATATATATATACCAAAATTGATTTCTGGCAGCTGATTTGGTCAATATAATATAAAATCACCAAAAATTGAAGAAACATAACAGGGTTTAATTCACGACGTTTCGGCTGGAGGACCAGGACCAGCCTCCAGCCGAAACGTCGTGAATTAAATCCTGTTATGTTTCTTCAATTTTTGGTGATTTTATATATATATATATATATATGGCAAACAAGGCAAATGAAGTGAAGGGCTCGTTTGACAAACATATTTAGAAAGCCAACAGTCACCGAAATCAACGTGCGTGGGGAGTGTTTCTTTTTTTTAATATCTAGTGCGAATCAATTAGTTTCTTTTTAAAGAAAATTACTTACAAAGCAGCAGAAAAAAAACCATGCCGCCGGTGGGATCCGAACCCACGACCTCCGAATATCGCGTCCGGTGCTCTTACCAACTGAGCTACGGCGACGGCTGTCCAATCTGCTGCTCTCGAGGGTATTTATGTTTTGCGTGTAAGCGAACCTTGAGAGTGTTCACCAGCGCCACCCTCGTCCATAGCGGTGGACGTAGCACGTCCTGTAATACCGCAAGTGTGACGTAGAACGTCATCTAAACGAGCCCTTCACTTCATTTGCCTTGTTTGCTAATAGCTTAACGGGGGTCTCGGTTCTGGCAGTCTTGATGCCTTAGGTAGTACAAGAGGGCTCTCGCACAGTTTCCGCCCTCGCCGTTAGATGACGTTCTACGTCACACTTGCGGTATTACAGGACGTGCTACGTCCACCGCTATGGACGAGGGGGGCGCTGGTGAAGACTCTTAAGGTTCGCTTACACGCAAAACATAAATACCCACGAAAGCAGCAGATTGGACAGCCGTCGCCGTAGCTCAGTTGGTACCATTCTACTTCCGGCCACCGAGCGTGACGGACGCAGGATCATGAGCTCCCACGGAGCGGCGATAGCGGCCGTTGCCGGCCGCGGAAACAGGTTTGCCAGCGACGCTGATAAGGATTACGAGATCGTCCTGCCTACCCTGCCTACCGGACGTGTGGTTTTAAACACGGTTTTTCTGCACGGGGACGTGCGTGCGAGACCCTACAGGGTCGAAGACTTCAGGGACGCCCTCGCCAACGCTGGTGCGCTCCCCGACGTCGTGGCGTTGGGGGCGTACCAGATAAACCACGTGTGGGCGGTGACCTTCAGCACCGCTGACGCCGCAAAGAAACTGGCCGCCACGAAGGAGCTGGAAGTCAAGGGACGCCGCTGCATTGTTTTCGATCGAGAAGACCACCAGGTAAAGCTGCGCCTCCACTGGATGCTTCACGGCGTCGCCGACGAGGACATCCGTACGGCATTCGCGGCGTTCGGCAACGTGACCGAGGTCACCCGGGAGCGTTGGCGCGTCGCCGGCATGAAGGAGAAGGGGTCCACCACGAGGACCGTGCTTCTGAAACTGAAGCCAGGTGTGAAGGTGGACGACCTGCCCCACCAGGTACGAGTCGCTGGCGAGTTGGCTCTCGTGGTGGTTCCCGGGCGGCCGATGCAGTGCCTTCGTTGCGGCGGCACGGGGCACGTTCGCCGCGATTGCAAGGTTCCCAGGTGTTCGAAATGCCGGCGCTATGGACACTCGGAGGCTGACTGCGTTCGTACCTTTGCGTCGGCCACCGGGCATGTAGCAGCGAGCGTCTCCGCAGAACTGATGGACGTCGTCGAAGCAGAGGAGGCAGCGAGCGGTGCCGACGACACGGGCAAAGCGGAGGGGGTGGCGGTGCAGCCAGCTGTTGCGGGTAGCAACACCGACACGGCTGTGGCTCAGGAGAGCGGGTCGCCAGCTACTGACCCATCTTCGACGCCTGTGGAAACGCCCAAAGATGGAGCGAGCTCGTCCGTGCACGTGGAACGGAAGGCCGCCAGCGAGAGCCACGACGAAAAGGACGACTCCCTCATGAATGTCGGCGTGACTACACCTGCGAAGCGGCCACACGCCGAGACCAAGGCCGACGGGGAGAAGGCAGCGGAGCCCAGCGTCGGGGAACCGCCGGCAAAGACGCCCCAAGCACGACGGGCCGGTCTGAGACCGCGCCCAAAAGTTCCGGCTGAGAAGCGTGGCGGCGACAAGGCGCCTCCTGACCAGGAGCACGTGCTCGCGCCGGATGACACCGGCGGCGACGGCATCGTCTAGCGACATGCTAGGCGCGGGAGGTAAGCACCGTGCTTTCGGTCTCTTCTTCCTAAGTTAAAATGGCTTCTGCAACTCCGTTTAAAGTCGCCACCCTAAACGTCAGAGGCCTGGCAGGTAAAAGAAAACAAAGCCAGCTGTACAGACTTATAACGGAGCAAGATATTGATATACTGGCAGTGCAGGAGACTAAAGTCGATGGTGAGGAAGAGACCGGGAGCATGGTGCGACGTTTCACGTCTAGGTATTTTGCCGTCGTTAGCCATGCTGTAGGCACATCGGCTGGCTGTATTATTTTTGTTAAGAAGTTGCCGGGAATAGATGTACACGGTCATCATTCGTGCTTGTCGGGTCGACACGTGTCCATCGATTTTTCGCTCAGTAACATAGACTGGCGCATTGTTTGCCTCTACGCTCCTAATGTGGTTAATGACCGAGCCGCGTTTTTTGAAAGCGTCGAAGAACGGCTTCGCACTGACAGACAGCTGATTGTTATGGGCGATTACAACTGTGTCCTTAGTGCGCGCGACAAGACAAGCCTCCGAGGTTTCCGAGACAAAAGCACCGAAGTGTTGTTACGAATGATTGTGAACTGCAACCTCGAGGATGTAGCAGTGTCTTGAAGGAACGCGTGCTGTAAGGTACACACGATTCGAGGGCACAAGTCACGCACGGCTAGACCGCATTTATGCATCCGCGGAAACTGTACCTAAATGCAATAGTTATGTAGTTATGCCGGTATCATTTTCTGACCACTGTTTGGTTCAATGCTGCATAGGATTCATTAAGAAGGGGAATGGTTTTTCATGGGAAATGTGGAAGTTGAATGACAAGCTACTTCAGGACGAATTTTATAACCGAGCTGTAAGGGAAGAAGTAGCAAAAATAGAACCAAGTAGCAACATGAGGATATGGCAGCAGTGGGAGCTCACTAAGGAAACTTTAAAATTAAAAGCAATAGAAAGAGCCACTTGTATACGTCATCAAGCAAAACAACAGGAAATTGAGCTAAAGACACTGTTTCAGAAGATGTTAAAACAGGAATGCCGAGCGCCTGGTAAATGGATGGAGGACATAAGAAAAACCAAACAAAAGCTAGATATAATCGAAGAAGAACGTTATCGGGGAGCGTTGGTGAGGGCAAGGGCAGAAAACATGGCTGCAGGGGAAGCGCCAACGAAACGAGCACTTGGTTTGGAAAAAACCCGTGCCGAAAGAAATCACATTAACGAAATAGAATGGGGAGGTGTTTCAAAAACGTACATCGATCATATAAAAGGAGCCTTTTTCGAGCATTACCAGGCGCTCTTCGCATCGCACCCGGTAGATGTTATCACATTTAAGGAGGCGTTTCTAGCCGAGATGCCGCGTCTGGACGACGAAACTAAAGACAGATTAGAACAGCAGATAAATCAAGAGGAAGTCGAGCAAGCAATAGATAGTTTAAACCCAGGAAAGTCGCCTGGACCGGACGGGTTCAGCGCGGCATTCTACAAAGAATTTAAACATGTAATTTCCCCGGTCTTGAGGGTAATCTTTAACGAAGCCTTTAAAGTCAAAGCACTGCCTCCGTCCTATGGGTCGTCCCATACTGTGCTGATTCCCAAAACAGACGACACAGACAGATTACGACTGGTGACAGCATACCGACCGATAGCACTCAATAATGTTGAGTACAAAATTTTTATGAAGATTTTGGAGCGAAGGCTGCAGACCGTGATTCATCACTTAGTTGGTCCGCATCAGACCTGCGGGATTAAAGGGCGGTCTATTTTTACAAATATTCACGTTGCGCGCAGTGTCTTAGAAACCTGTGATGACACAAATGGTCAGGTGGCTATTCTTCAGATCGATTTAGAAAAGGCTTTTGACTGCGTTGCCCATGAACTTTTGTTTGCAGTATTAAGCCATGTTAACGTTGGTTCTGTTATTCGCGAGGGTGTGGCCCTGGCGTACCGGAACTGCACGACGAAATTGATCGTTAACAAGAGTCTGGGGGCCCCCATTAGCGTGCAGCGTTCGGTGCGCCAGGGCTGTCCCCTCAGCCCCCTTTTATTTTGTATTTATGTGGAGACCCTTTGTTTGAAGCTACTGAAAAACAGAAGTATTACCGGATTCAGTTTACAAGCAGCCGAAGTAAAGGTTCTGGCGTACGCTGATGACATTGCTGTGTTTGCCGTTGACGAGGGAGGCAAAGGCGAGGCCGTTCAATGTGTACGAGATTTCAGCCAAGCTACTGGAAGCGGGGTTAACTGGTCGAAGTGCCTCGGACTTCGGCACGGAAGGTGGGCATCTACGCCGGAGCGGTTTGCCAGCGTGCCTTGGACGACGACGCCAGATAAATACTTGGGCGTTCCACTCGCTGCTTACCGTGACAGTGAACAGTATTGGACAGGACAGATTAAAGAGATACGGGAAAGAGCTGATAAGTGGAAAGGAACGACCTTGTCCATTTTCGCCAGAGCCACTGTTTGCAACTTGTTCTTTATCAGCAGGCTCTGGTACGTCATGCAGGTGTTGCACTGTTCACGGTTAAGTATTCAAAAGCTACACCGAATTTTCGCCATCTTTGTCTGGCCGTCTGAATGGGAGCGCTGCAGCCGGACCAACCTGTTCCGACGGGTTCAAGACGGCGGGCTGGGACTGGGCCATTTGTTTTTGAGACAGCTGGTCAATCGCTTTTTGTTTCTTCGGGACACAAGAGACCCGTTTTTGCCGACCGTATGCCAAGTTAGGCTGCGGCATCTGCTTCCAGAGTACATAGTCGGAACTGCTAACGTTTACAGTAGGGTCACCGGTTTTTACCGGGAAATCGTAGCCAGTGTAAGGTTTCTTCCGCGCGGTTTTCAAATGACTTTCTGTCGACTGTGAAACGAAAGAAACTGTACCGTGCTTTGTGCGATGTAGTTTTCTCGGTGCCCTTGTACAGGGCCTTGTACAGTGGAGGCCAAGGCAAAGATGTTTTAAAGAGAGTTAAAAACATGCAGGTGCCATCAGGAACCAAAACCTTCTTTTTTAAGCTGCACACCGGAACCTTACCGGTTAAAACATTTTTAGAGGGAAAGGAATTATTTTTACCCTGGGGTTCTCACTGTTTAATTTGCAGAAAGCCTGAAACAATAGTCCATGTATTTTTACACTGTTGGGAAGGGGTTTATTTTTGGGGTGTATTACAGCGAACCTTAAAGAAAGAATTTCCACTAGACCCGTATGGCATCCGTTACTTATGTGTTGAAAATGAGGATGGGGTGCCTTATGATTTAATAATGCTGACAGGCCTCCACTGTATATGGCGCTCGAGAATGGCAGGCTTTCACTGTGACAGAGACGCAAGACCTGCCCGAATCTACTTTCGAGAAAGTATGGACATGTTTCTGGCCATTCAGAAGGCAGCAGCGGAGCCTCCGGAGTGGCTCTCAAGACTAGAGCCACTCTGTACACTGCGTGAATTTTAAGTTGACGAAGCCAGACTCATGCTGGCTGACTTCGAGTCGGGTGTACATAGCGTTTGTCTTTTGTTGATTGTTTGTTATGTGCAATTTTCTGTGTCAAAGCCAGGCAATAAAGAAAAAAAAAGTAGCTCAGTTGGTAAGAGCACTGGACGCGATATTCGGAGGTCGTGGGTTCGGATCCCACCGGCGGCATGGTTGCTTTTTCTGCTTTGTAAGTAATTTTATTTTTAAAAAAGTAAATGATTGGCAGTAGATATTAAAAAAATAAACATTCCCCTGTGCACCTTGATTTCGGTGACTGTTGGCTTCCTATATATATACTTTTTTCCATTGACTAATAGGCTAGCTATCCGTTCCCCTTCAGGACGTGTATAAATACGCGTGCGGCCACTGGCGCGAACTGGACGATTCCGGCAAGCCCATGTCGTACGAGGAAAGCGTGAGGCGCAACTACGTGCTGGCCGTGCACGGCCACTTGGCAGAGGGCGCTCCGGGCTCCGAGCAGTGCCACAGCGACGAGCCGTCGGCCAAGATGGCCTGCGTGTACGCCTCGTGCGTCGACTTCCACACAAACAGGCGAGTGTCTGTAGCTTTACTCGTGCGCGGCGTGTGTTGGAAAGGTGTGCGGCCTGATGTACAGGAGATTGGATCTTCCCGAAAATTACCGGAATTGTTTGTAAATGACTTACAGGCTCAAAACTTAGCACACATAATGATACGTACTGCAGATTTAAGCTTTATAAATAGTCTTAAGCCTTTAAATGAAGGCACATTTCCCTGTCAGTGTTTCCAGTCACTGCGGATTAATATTTTGGACCATCGTTAATACATTAAAGTATTATTTAAGAAGATGATGACGTTCATTCGACAAACCGGCTGCTCTTCCTCGAGAAATGTAAATAATCAGTACTAAAAAAGGATAGCTTACCATAACCTTAAAAACAATTAAAGCACAGAATACAGGTTTCCATGTAAACCGATATATAGTAAAGTGTTCAGGACGCCATAACGAGAGCGTAGTCTAATAGCTGTGTTAATAAGTTGCGCCTGACGACCACATGCTTGAACTGTTAGTCAGACTTATGTGCTTCAGCTCGCGATAACGAAACAAGATCATTGTCGCTAGACGCGGTACAAGAGCGCCTAGATCGTTTTTCTATCGTCTTGTATTCTCTGGTTGCCGACAGTACCGAAGCCACGCATATCGCATAAAGTAATAAATTATGCTGTTAATAATGTACATTTGAAAGTGAATTGATGATCCCAGATATTTCTCAGTTAGCCCCCCCCCCCCCCCGCCCCTCTCCCCCCACCCTAAGACACGCACCAATGCAACAATGAGCACATTTGAAGGGTTAGCGCATTCTTTGCAATCAATAGCTGAGTTTTGCGAGGTGAACCGCCGAGCACGTAAGACGAAAACTGATGACGATAACCATCATGAAGTCCATGGGTATGATGGTGCCCTACAGGAGCTCGACCCTTTCGAGCCTCCTGGCCGCCGCCGACTTGGACGTCTCCCGCTGGATGCATACCGAAGACATCCCCACGCTCTTGACTCTCATGGTGCACACGGTTGTCCACACCCGGCTCCCGTCCGTGCTGTGGGTGACCCGTCGCGACCAAAAAACGGCCAGCGTCAACTTTGGCACTTGCTGGTCATGCGGCTCCGACGACTCCAACTTCCCTCAACGCCTCCTGGATCTGGCTACCAAGGTCGTCGCAGGCTCGGAACACGCCAACCAATCCGACCTCATACACCTGGACCACGGACTCAGGCATGCCCCATTAGCACGTGGAAAATCACGTTTGGGTTCTTCCAAGTTTGTTCATGTTGAATTGGCTGGCGGGAATTTCTTGGGCCGCTGTAAACTTCAAAAATACTGAAAAAGGCTCTTCTAGTTTGCGTTGGTAACACCACTATAAGGTTCGTTGCTTGAGTACATGTTTGTCTACATGCATTATGCAGTAACATGTACTTCGTATCAGTATGCACAGACGTGATCAAAAGTCGTAAGGCCACAACATTCACCTGCAGTGAAATGAATGTTCCTAGAATGCTCCCTGTAGCGGATCATCCAAAACACTGTCAAGCAGGAAGCTTCTCTACCGCAAGAAGAAACCATCTGCTAGCATTTCAAGGTCATTCGCTTTTTAATAGCGCCGTAATGGCTCTGATATATGCGGCCGAAGCGAAAAGCCTTTGACCTTAAGGCTTTAGACCATGGCTCTACATATGTGTGATGTAAGGATTAAAGTGCGCGAAAAAAAACAATGAAAGAACTCCATGTACTACATTCAGAGTACAAACGTGCAGCTCTTTCTTTACGTGGTTAAAGAACACGATATTAGCTGCAGGAAAGCTGCGTTTCGCTACAAAATAGTGGATTTGAAATACAATGAAAGTGCGCTCAATTAGTCTCCTCGCGATGAACGCATCTCCACTTTTCGTTGGTGCCTTGCGAATTTAAACCCGCCGTTGTTAACCGGCACCCAAGGGGCTGAGCTACAAATCATAAAAGCGCTCTATGAGTACGCGACCTCTGCGGCTGCATATCGCCTGCATCTACATGATAAAAGCAGCCCCACTTTTGTCCAGAACACTTGAAGTTAATAAGCAATCCACCTTTTTGGGACGCCTTTTTACCCCGCATATTATTTCCCAGTACCTAAAACCTCTTTATTCAGTCATATATCGAGGGCTTAGACTTTTCAGGTTGAACCGAAATGAATCAATAACAGTGCGCCGAATTAAATCCATGTCAAGGTAAGTATCCTTGACATCCACGCCGCAACTGTAACTGTTCACGATGATGTAAAGTCAAAGTCAGTCAGAGGAGTTAACAATGTGCGGAAGCCAGTTGTGTGTAAAGAAATTAGTGACTTTGGGTTCTTAACACATTTCAGCAGGTTGACACATTGTCCACTCCTATATACTCCTCTTTATATCTTGCTTTATAACCAGTATTGGTTATAAAGCAGCAAAATATAGCTTCAAGTGTTCATCACGGCTGACACATGAACCTGACATATAAACATAAGCTGGTTTTGGATTGAAATGCTCCGACCTTGTTCCACACGGCTTAGAGCAGTGCAAAACAGCACGGTAATGTCATGTATTAAGTACACTGCAATGAATTAACTCTCCCTTCGGAAATTATAAAATAGCGTCGAAAACTTAGTCTATAGATAGCAACATTTTTGCGCAGCGTATCAGCGCATCCTAGTTTTGCTTAGATTTAACATTGCAAGTATCTTCATTGAGTTACGCACTGTGCACTCACAACATATCAGCGCACTGTACAGTTACTTAGATATAATACTGCAAATACCCGCATTGAATTACGCATTGTTCACTACTGGTGACCGACAGATGGCGCTACTCCTTACGTCCAGTGAAGCCACAGTGGCGATATGCTTCAGAACCAGTCACGTTCTTGATTGCGAACGCGGAACTAGTATTACGCGTAATTGCTTTGCGCGTTTTACTTTACTTATTTATTAGTATCTCAAAGGCGCAATTGAAGGGTTCTTACATGAGGGGTGAAATATTAAGCTGTACATTTCTTTGACGGATGATCTGAATGACGGTGAGTCGAAGTGATCCACGATGGCGTGTGGCAGGCTATTCCAGTCCCTTGCTCTATACACGAAAAATGATGACAGATGCGCAGAAGTGCGGGACAGGGGGAGGGTAGACGTCCTTCCCGTGGTTTGTGCGATCGAAACTGCGGTGTGCAGGGTTGATAATTGAGTGAAGAAGTTTCAACGCGGAGTTCGGTGCGTGCGACCTCTCTTATTTTATTATTTTCAGGGAAATTGCGCAGGCTCCGTGGAACTTGCCAGTCCAGAGCGTGGAGTTTGACCAATTCGACTACCTGGACCGGTCCACCTGGATCCGAGTTCTCGCAGACTCTGGCGCCTTCTCGTCGAAGCCCGGGGACATACGGATGGTATCGGCCAACCCACGTGGCGTCGACAGGACGGTCGCGGTACTGAATTCGGTCCCGTTACCAGCGGCCAGGCTGTACACTCTGCTGGCGCCGGTAGCGCCATTCTTGGCGGTTGAACTCTTTGAAGCCAGTCGTCGAGCATCTATGGACAAGTTTAGGTAATGAACTAAAAAACTCTCAGTCGATTTGGGTAATCACCTAGTTGAATTTACCCCTTCCGGTGGCGATGAGAGGAAACTACTTGATGATGAAATCGGGGTTTCTTGATGACCCGGTGGTTCTACTCGCAAACATTCACATTACTCAAGGAAAGTAGAAGGTTAACTATTTATTTACAACATAGGTAAAAAAACGAGAAGAAACAAAGCAAGGAGAAAACTATTTACATGACTAAATTGTGGATCAGAAGAATTCAGCCCCCGCTCAACCCAGAGCGCTTGGTTTTAAACCCTCTGTCTCCGCCCTTAGCGGGGACAGCAACCAATAAGATAACAAACGACCCATCTCGCCAATCAGTGGTCAGGGAAAGGAAAATAAGGATTTCCGCCAAATAATCCCAGATTGGTGAAAGAGTGCTGATTAAACATTTGGGAAAGGAGAGGTTGCAATCAAATAAACAAACAGCACAAACGCGACCACCCTCTCCCACGGCACCCACGGCCCAGCCGTTACCACTTTCCTATCTCTTTCGCACACGCGACAAAACGATCCCTAAACTGTTTACAGAATACACCGCGCGAGACGAACACAGTCGTTACGGGAATAGTGGGTTTCCGGTCACTCGGCTAATACTCAGCCGTATCTCGTGCGCCCCCAAAACCTCGTCAGCCCCTTAACAACCACATGTCGACAGCTGTACGTGGTTAGCGTTTTTCCCGGAGGGTCATCCCCGTGACGGCGCGGCGTAAACGAGGCCGTCCGCCGCACGAAGGGGAGGCAGGGACGGGACGGGCCCCTTTGTTGGGGACTTCCGACCCCACTGGAGCGGCCTTTCTTGAGAACACAAGACCAACGAGTTCGCAGAAAGGTCAGCGAACTCCACACCTCCCAACCAAGAATGTCACGCGGACACTTGCTGTCAGTGTGAGATTAAAGTCCGGCCACAAGGTTCCAAGCAGCACTGCGCACACACATACACAGCCTCAATTCGTTCCGTGCACACAAGGTTAGGACACCAATCTGCACATTCCAGAATTCACCATGTCAGATCGGTGCACTAAATTGGCAGAAATGATTTCTAGCCGCCTACATCTCGAAACAGAAGCTTATGTTTGTTTTTAGCTTCGTCAACCAGATTGCCTCTACATTTCGAATTATCCGGCACATCGCCGGTTGCAAAGGCTGCCGCCGCTTTCGGATTTGCATTGTCAGCTTGCTCAAAATCGACAGAGCTCACCAGCTCCCTGAACTCTACAAAGATTGCTGCTGTCATCGCGTCTGCATTCTCCCGTTCTCTGAATCTCGCACTAAAGTTAGTTCTCAGATCTGCTACTTCGCATGCAGCTTCACATCGGGTTTCAGGTGAGGCTAGCTCTTTGCAGAGCTTGCAGCCGATGTTCTCATGAAGAAAAACCATCTCCTCAAGCATTATTGCCCCACAGTTACCTTGACCAGCTTGGTTCCGCACTTCTGGTAATGAGGTATCATGCTGCATGTTTAGACTTACAGGGATGAATGCAGTTTCCGGATCTCCGAGTTCCCTACCTGCTGTGAAACTTTTTGCAGCTGTCGCTGTGAACTCCCAATCTGCTGCAGAGACATTTGCAGCTTCCGAATCTGCTTGAAGCTCTACTGAAGCCTCAGGTTTGTCACTAACGGATTCGCGCGGAATTTTGAAATGCTCTTTGACATCAGATTTCTCATTTTCTTCCTGCAGCTGCACCTTTTCTGGCTGCTCTAGCAGCGCGGGCGTCTCAAGTGTTATCAACTTCCCTACACCTACAGCTACATCTGCTGTCGCTGCGCACTGTGTAAGCTATAGCTGGATAACCAACTCATCTGTGGCAGCTAGCTTACCATCACCTGCAAGGAGTGTGCCCGCTATCATATCCTGATTTACCTCTTCCTCGCGCGTTCCCGCTGCTTCAGAGTTACCTCCGACCAGATCTTGCACAATGCTGAACGCTTGTTTGCGAGAAGTACACTCCTGCGCCTCCTGGGTGTGCTCTATATCTGCTCGCTCTGACAGCGCGTGCTTCACAGGTGTGACTAACGCCTCTATGCCTTCAGCGATCTGTTCTGGCACGGCACACAACGTTAGATCAGCTTGTGCTCTTTGGAGAACCGCACACTGCCATTTTGTAATTTCGGTCCCTGAATCCACACAGGCTTCAAAATTTTGACCTTCGGATTCCAAGTTGCGGCATGCCAGATCGTCTACCCTATCTGGTTGACTGACCTTATCAACAGCCATCTCCGACTGGGAACTTGGTTTATCAGACGCCGGTACCTCCACCTGAGCTACTAGCTCGCACACCTCTCTCCTCACCGCGGGAATATCTTGTTCTTGCTTTTTCGAACACTAAATCATCGAATGCCCAAATTTCATGCAGACAAAACATTGAACTGATGCGAATAAGATTTTGCTATCGACTTTCGCCTCCTGTAATAATTTTAATTGCATCTGTGCAAGTTTTTTCTTTTCTAGTTCAATTTGCAGTTTGAAATTTTCAATTTCACTCAGCTGTTCAGCCTCCTCCTGCTCAACAAGTCGCATCCTTCCCTCCTGATCATACCGTACGGCAGCCATCTCCGTTTTCCGTGCTATCGTTTCTACCACTAACACTACACCGACATGGTGAATTCGGAGAAAGCAGAAAGGTATCCCACCTTACTGGTTGCTCTCTGTCCCGGTGATCTCGTCGTCCTCAGTGATGACGACAGGCTCCTCGATGCGGACGACTTGAGCTCTGGATCTCTCAGCAGCTCGCTGACTTCTGCCTCGTTTGACTGGCTTGACTTGGTCGCCTGGTTACTTTTCAGCAGCTCGCTGACTCGAACTCGTTCGATGTGGACGCCTGGTTCTTTTCAGCAGCTCGCTGACTCGAACCCTCGATGGCTTGTTGTTGCCCGGCTCCTTCAGCTCCTAGCTGACTTGAGCCTCCGACGTCCTCTCGAACTCGACCCGTGATCCTGAAGCTTTCGACGTCAGTCTTTCGACGCAGCTTCACGTTTTCTCCTTTAGGACAAACAGCTTGTCCACCGACTTGTTCTTCTCACCTTCCGTCCAGTGCCTTGAGTAGAAAGAAGTTGCGATCCTGTGTCGACTGCGCCAGTTGCGATCCTGTGTCGACTGCGCCAGTTGTGATCCTGTGTCGACTGCGCCAGTTGCGATCCTGTCTTGACTGTGCCAGTTGAGTTTCCCCTTCCGGTGGCGATTAGAGGAAACTACTTGATGATGAAATCGGGGTTTCTTGATGACCCGGTGGTTCTACTCGCAAACATTCACATTACTCAAGGAAAGGAGAAGGTTAACTATTTATTTACAACATAGGTAAAAAAACGAGAAGAAACAAAGCAAGAAGAAAACTATTTACATGACTAAATCGTGGATCAGACGAATTCAACCCCCGCTCAACCCAGAGCGCTTGGTTTTAAACCCTCTGTCTCCGCCCTTAGCGGGGACAGCAACCAATAAGATAACAAACGACCCATCTCGCCAATCAGTGGTCAGGGAAAGGAAAATAAGGATTTCCGCCAACTAATCACAGATTGGGGAAAGAGTGCTGATTAAACATTTGGGAAAGGAGAGGTTGCAATCAAATAGACAAACAGCACAAACGCGACCACCCTCTCCCACGGCACCCACGGCCCAGCCGTTACCACTTTCCTATCTCTTTCGCACACGCGACAAAACGATCCCTAAACTGTTTACAGAATACACCGCGCGAGACGAACACAGTCGTTACGGGAATAGTGGGTTTCCGGTCACTCGGCTAATACTCAGCCGTATCTCGTGCGCCCCCGAAACCTCGTCAGCCCCTTAAAAACCACATGTCGACAGCTGTACTTGGCTAGCGTTATTCCCGGAGGGTCATCCCCGTGACGGCGTGGCGTAAACGAGGCCGTCCGCCGCACGAAGGGGAGGCAGGGACGGGACGGGCCCCTTTGTTGGGGACTTCCGACCCCACTGGAGCGGCCTTCCTTGAGAACACAAGACCAACGAGTTCGCAGAAAGGTCAGCGAACTCCACACACCTCATATGCGGATATGTGCGCATGCATGATGTGCTTCGGTGCTTCTTCTGCTCTGCTAGGTTGAAGTGGTTGTTGAAGTGTGTGCTCTTTCATGCAAAACTGAAGTGAGAGGATGGCAACACCTACGTTATCACCTGCCTTGCGACACTGCTCACCTGCCCACCGGCAACACCTTGTTAGGTATGCCACCCCGTGGGCAGGTGAACAGTGCCGCAGTGCCTCAGGGTGTTAGCAGTTTGAGAAAACATGGCTGATAAGGCTTTATCGCTTACAATACGAAATTGGTAGGCGTAAAACTGTGCCTGTCAAGTTTACGGCCACAAATGTCCCCATGAACAACCTCCAACTAGACCACTTTTTATCCTGTTGAATTCCCGTAGACGTTTATATGTTTGTATTAACATAATTCTAGCTTCATATGGTTAACAATCATAGGATATGTACATAGTGCACATTAATATTATTTTGAACTCATAACAGGCACACACGCATCAAATACCGCAGCGCATGAGTGGGTGGATATCACTGGGAGCAGGGGCTGCCTAAAACCTCATTTGCTTCCATAAGCCAGACGCTGTCTTAATCAATATAAATCCCGCTTCTTTGGTGCAAGCTTATTTAAGTATTGACTGATTTTAAAAAGTGAAAAGTTTCAATTTTTATTTAAAATTGCTTTTCTTGCGCAAGCACCACATTCACAGCTCCTTACTGCTTGCCAAAAGCAAAGTATACAATGAAACTAATACAGGTTAGATATTCATACAATAACCTAAACTAATATGTTACAGCATAAAAGAATGCATATGAAGGCAGCAGAGAACAGTTTAACTAGTTAGCAGATCAAACCGGGGTATAAAATATGGCCCTCTGTTAGTGCTGGAATGAAAGTAAACTTATGATGTTCTTTCTGATGGCAATGAATTCCACGCACAGATAGCTGAAAAGTACGTGTTTTCCATAATTTGTGTACACATTTTGTAGTAGTAGGCTAAGCTTCTCAGCAAATCTAGTGTTATTGTCATTAATGAGTTTCGACAGTACAAAACAATTAAGAATGATGTGATGATATGTTAGCAAAAGATAAGTGACGCCAAGTTGAAAGCAAGTGGTGATGACGATGGGAGAATGCTTAGATTGCAACAAATAATAAGGACGGGTGCTAAGTAATGGCTTAAGAAAGTTAGACGAAGGGCCCAAATTTGAAGATGGCAATTGGTTGATAGGCGAGTTTTATATTGCGACCCAAGATGATATGCAATACGTGAGGTGGCAATGTATGAAAGAAAAGTACAACGTACGAAAACTAGGTACCTCAGGTTAATGACGGGCTCTATCGTGTGAGTACCAAAAGCATTTTTGTGCTTAATGAGTTTAGTTTAGTTCATTGCTTTTGAAGGTTCTTTTTGTAGGTGGCGCCTACGCCGATAAATACAAGAAACAGGCGCTTCACAGCTGCAACGTAAAGAGAACGTGATGAGAACTTATTAGAGGAACAGGTGGCGAAAGAAAAAACATTGAGCTAAAGGTGCCGCTTTCCGGATGTGCGTGCGGTAAACGACTGATGCTGGCGATGTATATGGCGGTGAGGCAGCGCGCTCACATGATCTTCCCTCCGGGCTCGCAGGGCATGGGAGGTATGTGTAGATGACGTGACATTCATGTTCACCGTCCCCTTCGACACGTTCTTCGCGTCGTCGCTGGGTATGGAGAAGGCAGTCGTTACCTTCAGCAGCATGTGGAGCAACATCGTGGTGGCCGGGGCCAACGCTCTTCACCTTGGCAAAGGTCTCGAGCTCAACATGGAAGAAATGATGGCAAAAGGTGTAGTAGAGCATGGTAAGTGCTAGCAGTTTGCACTCCTGCTTGCCAGGATTGCATCTGCACGCACACACGCACGCACATGCACGAACATGCACGCATACGCATACACGCGCAGACACACACACGGACAACGCCTTTTTTCATACAGATGACAGCACTGATAACAAAGTTAAAAAACAGCAGCTTAATTTAGTGTCCGACATGTCAACGGCACTAGCCGGAGAAGCAAAAGTTCACGACACGCATGACTGCCAATGTTATTTGAGCTACTAACGAACAAAAAAAAATAGCTGCAATAGCCAATGTGAATAACTGGGTGCGTTCGTGGCTGGAGGTAAGTGTATTCAGCATCATGGTTTGAGTTTAAAGCTCCTGTTACAATTGATTTGCGAAGGTTGGCCTTCGCCGGAGGTTGGAGCCCAGGGTAGAGGGACAGTAGTGCGGCAGTCTCTAAGGCGGCTGCTTTGTAAATATGTATACATAGTGGTCTACTTTTAACGCGATAGCGTCAAAGGTCCTGTTACGCAGAAAATCTGGCGTCGACGGTCTCGGCGTCCTGATCGAAGCATCACGAGCAGAACACTAGTCAGGTGGTGTCCGAGGAAAAAGCTTGATGGCATGTGGACCACCTAGGTCGTGTGACCTTGCGGCGTCATCGCAACCTGCCCATGGAGAGTGTGAAAACTGGCCACCTTGTCAGGTGGCAGCTAAATTAATGATTGGTCGCCCGGTAAGACCAACCTGGGCCGAACAAGGCCCACCACCTACCATCGCAGTGCAGTGGCGCACGGCTTTATTAACCCCTGCACAACTGCGCCAGAAGGGGTATGAGGTGTCCCAGGGATCTCTGAATGTAAAGTAGAGAATTACACTCTGTATATATCGGAATTAACCCATTACGCTATCGCGTCACACCTTTGTGTCCCCTTCATTCTTTTTTTTCCTGCCTGCTGGGTCATGTGGACGGACGACACCCACGACGTGAAGCGAGAGAATCGGCTTTAAGAGAGACAGTGCTTCAAAGCGCTTGTACATGTTAGCTGAGTTGTAACATGGATAATGCGAGTAGGTTATTCATGCTATTCATGCTAACTTGGGGAATAGAAAGATGAAAATGTTGGGAAGATGCGAAGATGAAGTAGTAGTGAAGGAGGACGGAAGGCCGCATACTTGCCCTCTTTTCCCTTGTTAATTAATATGTGCCAATTTACCCAAGTCTCCACCAGAGCGCGTTTTGACGTCGTGTTCTTTTTCGTCCCATATTTCGGCGCTATTTTTCAATCTTAATCATAGAAATATATTAAGCTTATACTTATCTGTCGTATCTACCTTAGCAAATGTACCTGCTGGCACGTGATCGAACATAACACCAGTGAATATGAAGTGAAATGGCTGCAGCTTTTGTCGCCGTTTCTACAGACCTAGCCAGCCACCTCTGCTCAAAATGAGAAAGAAGAAATTCCATCTACTCGATAGCCCTATGCCACGCGATTATATCTCGACCAGGGAAAAAGCAGAACATTTTTTTAACGCACCGCATACGCGTTCTAAAGAGAAAACAGGTGAACTTATTGCAGAGTTCCTAGCGTCGAGAGCACGCCCCACGTGCTCCACGAGAGGTAGCGCGCGAGTTTCTCTGTGCATGCCCCGCCCCGGTCGTTTCTTGTAGCTTTTGCAGTTCTTGCATGAGAGAGGAAGTTGTAAAAATATAGAGAAGTGCAAGATCACTGTTTCATTTATTCTTACTGTTATTTTCCAGCGGTTGCTCATCGCCAACTACTGCATTGACTCTGAATGGCTCGATCCACCTTCTTCCACAAGAACATTTTTCGTTTTCCAGTTTATCCAAAAAACAGCTCTAAGATTTTTGTCGAATTACCGCGAATAATATTCCTGTCAGCAGCACAACCAACATATCAGTAGAGGTGCATTCGCAAAAATACTAGCAGATGCTCTTGTGAAAAGGCTTACCTATCATCACTAAATCGCCACCACTGGCATCCGTTGAGCCCTGGAGGTGTCAAAATCGCACAGGTCAAAAACGTTGGGAAGCAAACGCATTCAATAATAATTAAGACTGAAATAAGCTTGCAACCATTTTCCATGAAACATTTCAAAATCAGAGCGAAAAAAACGGAACGGTTAGTGAGAAATCGACACATTTGCTTTGCTGCCTCTCATAGCCTGGGTCGCTTTGAGATGCTAAACCCCCGATAAACCTATAAACATTTGCTGCACATACGTTTGTTGTGCCATAACAGCTGCGCTACTGCTTGTTCTTCCTTATACCGCGAAGCTCAGTGTAAATGCGAGAACAGGGATTCGGATAGGAGCAGGAATCCCGGATTACCTATAGTAGTGATATAATAGTATTATCCTCCGTTACTGTTGCCCGAGCGGCACATTTCTTTTGTGATGTCAGTTGCCGACACCAGGACCGAAAGGGTTAGAGTGCTTATAACGGCTAGCTCACGCTCGAGTACTAAACACATCGTGCGCCCGCATATGCTCGCAGCGGACACCGGGCTTGACGACCCTGCCTTCTCAGAAAACTACGGCGAGGACTTCATGGCCAACCTCATCCGTTACCAACGCCACGGAAGCCGCACCTTCCAGGCTGCCTCGTTCCGCTGCGACGCGCCGCGCAAGAGAGTCGGCGTTCCCAACAAGTACTTCCTCCCGGACTACTACTACGGCGGGGCAACCGAAAAGGCACTCAACACCGGCACCCTCGGAGTACTCGCGGCTGCCATCTTGTTCCGCGGCAGTTACCGCAGGAACGACGAGCCTGTGGAGTACGCCGAGTGCTTCGCCCAGTACGCCCGCGACACGCTCAAGCTGCCCCTGGACAAGACTGACTGGCTTCGGCATACACGAGCCCGTTGGTCCGTGGAGACGGCTTTCGCGGCTCGCGATAGGGATCACGACACGAAGGAGATGGCCGCGATGCATTATCTGCGCTTCGCCCGCACGTACTGCGGCGAGGAAGACACGAATGTGCTCCCGTTGCAGTTCGCCGTCCGCAGCTCGGAGAACTTTAATAGGACTTTCGAGTGCGGCTACAAGTACCCTGTCATGGAGTGCTGATGGCTCTACTGCGTTTCGTGCGCATCCATGTACACAACCACATTTTCATACTTAGGGTGCCATCTTGTCAGAAGTCAGTCACGATAATCACTGAATAATATTGTTATAATAAGATATAAAATTTGAGGCTCTATCCTCATCATGGTGGACTTCGCTCGCAGAGCTTATCGTCTTCAAAGGCAGCGTTCAGTGAGCTTGTCAAAATTTCTTCGTGTTTTTCTATTCCTTCGGTCTGATTTATTTTTTGAAGCGAAAAACTGAGCCAATAGGAATTTGGATTCAGCATATCGCATACTCCCACTATGGACGCTTGCATTTTATTGGAATTCTGCACCTATACTCGCAATACTGTATATTATATTCAATGCCTCAAAGTTGCATTTTTGGTTTGGTGCCGCGAAAATGACTCCTGTCTTGTTCGCTCACTTTGCAGTTATTTCGAAGCTATTCCGCTTCAAGCTCAATTGACCTTTCCTTCTTTCAACGTGTTCTTAAAATTAAGACGCTTTTCCCATCCGCAGAACAAGACCAGGTCTTGCGCTACCTCTTCAAAGGTGAAGATACAGAGCCATATGAGCTAGCGTTTTCCTCTCGCTTCTTTGCCATCGCAGGTACATAGCTCGATTATGTACTTTTCACAAAATTTATCATAATCCTTATCTTATGGAGATATTATAAAAGAGATCATCGTATATTTCATCACGCACTCATCCCCGCCACAAACTTTGGATCCCTCCTTGTCACACAAAATGTTTTCAAGATTCATGCATACTTTGAATTTGTATCAGCTGGAATGGCCTTCCTTATTATATGGCTGAAATCACTCATAGTTCTGCCTTTCGTAATGCCATTATTGGTTTATATAAGTTTGTGATTGTAGATATGTTTAATTTATTGGCCGCTCATTTTTTGTGGTTGTTTTTATGTAATGCTGCCATTTGCAATGCTATTATTTATATTATGTGCACCTGTGACTGTGAATAATATCTTAACTGCTGCTTTTGTGATTCTTGTTTACAATTCCTACTCCCCTGTGTAAGGCCTAACTGCCCTGAGGGTAGAGAAATAAGTCCTCAATGCATGCGCACCGAACCAGTTCTTAATCGTGGACCGCTTGCCGCTACGCTCAGGCCTCTGTAGACGGGCGTAATAGAAACGACCTATGCCATCGTGTAAGTGAATGGGGGTAAAGGTTCGCAAAAAAAAAAAATGAATCCTGCTCTGCAAAACCAGATTGCTCATCTTTGCCCACTTTCGGAACCGCCTCTGGGACACTCAGTGTGTGGGATGCCCCGCAAGGTGAGGAATGTGTGTCTGGGGTCGCCATTGTGTGGGGCGTCGACTTCAGAGGAACGGCATCTCCCGTCCTCGGTTTTACTTTTATACACAATGATAATATATGCAGCTCCTCTCGCATCTAACATTCCAACACGTGAACTTACAAGCATTCTGGTTTGTGCGATGTGGTTGGAAATAATTAGTATTAAATAACACCGAAGGAACAGTATGGAGAAAGGTATGAGCACCTGAGAGCAGGGCGAATCAGGGGAGGAAAATGCATTGGCTAGATTTCATCCGAGGCCTTCCTTTCAAGGGGCGCGACGTGTACGGCAGTTTAGCAGAACTCGCAAGAAAATGTACAGGTTGTTTCACCTAAGACTTTACGAAATTGTCAAAAATAGGCTTTCTGAACGATCAGTCTCATTAAAACTGCGCGAAGGAGACAGGACAAGAAGAAGAGGCACGAACAGGAACACACGAAGCGCAGTTTTCCAACTAGTTTTACTGCGTGAAAGAAGTGGACTTATAAGGGTATTTAACATGAAAAAAAATACAACAACAAATGAACTGAGCTCCAGGCAGCGACGCAGAAAAAAAATACACGATAGTAACAATACATGTAGTAAATATACACGACAAAACAAGATAGTAACAATGCCACGTGTGCATTATGCACGATAGACCGCCCGGCGGACGTGGCCATCTAGGAATTGAATATCTTTCCTCTATAAGGACAAAGAGGGTGAACTGACAGAGCTGTCACCCCTTTTGGCGATGTAGAAGGCCGCGATTACTTCCCTTTCCGATTTTGTTTCTGCCTTCGATAGGAATTTTTTTCTTTGCAGGAAAGGCGTACAGCTATTACTGTCGCACTTTTTGCAGTCTAGGGGGAGATTACTGCTGGTACTGTTGTCCTGTCTTCTTCGCGATGTTTTAATATGACTGATGAGAAGAACCAACTAGCCAAAATTTGTACCTTTTTGAACGAGAAGAGCGATTTTTTTCGGCATAGCAATGTCAGGGAAGTAACATTTCAAAATGCAGCAAATACATGCTAACTAGCAGGCTATTTAACAAATGTTGAATGTTTAACTTTTTAACCATTACTGTTAGCTAGGCTCTTTAATTGAAAGGCGTGCAGCCCACAGTTAGTAATATGTATATCAGTTTCTGGAACTTTGAAAACGCAGTTACCCACGGCGTTGTGGCCCAACAAATTTCGATGCTTAGACGAGTTACGTGCACTAGAGAAGTGCTTTGCCTGCAAGTTTCTCGAAAGCGCATGTATTTAGGCGCCACTTAGGCCAAAATCTGTTGGATCACAGCGTCGAGGGCAACCGAACTTTCGAAACAGTTAACACTAATAAGGATATTACTTACGGTGGGCTACACGCCTTTCAATAATCATAGAGCCTAGCAGTAATAATTAAAATGTTAACTATTTAAAATTAGTTAACTAGAATACTTGTTAGCGCACCTTAGCTGTATTCTGAAGTACTACACCGCTGACAATGCTAAGCCGAAAAAACCGCTCTTTTGACTCAAAAACCATATTTTTCCGGAGCCCTCCACTACGGCACCTCTTTCTTCCTTTCTTCTCTCACTCCCTTCTTTATTCCTTCCCTCAGGGCGCGGTTCAGGTGTCCAACGATATATGAGACAGATACTGCGCCATTTCCTTTCCCCCAAAACCAATTATTATTATTATTATTATTCCCTTAGTGGGAAGCTCCCTTACATACTAGGTGCAGTCCTTAGTCCGGGACCCCATTGGTAGGAGCCGCCATCCGGGCCCGCTGGGCCTAGACGTCCCAACAGCCAAGTAGGGCTGCCTCCCAGTCCTCTCAGGTGGGTTGTGGGCTTGGGGAAAGGGCAGTGTTTTGCTCCGCTACAGCTCCTCTTTCTTCCTTTCTTCTTTCACTCCCTCCTTTATCCCTCCCCTTGCGGCGCGGTTCAGGTGTTCAACGATATACGAGAGTGATACTGCGCCACTTCTTTTCCCCAAAAACCAATTATTGTTATTATTATTGCGTTCTGCACACTAGATCGGCAGCGCGCCACCTTGCCATCCTGGCAGGTGGCAGTTAGTGGTTGATCGCGAGAGGTTGGTCCCCAAATGAACGCTACAGCCTATTGTTGCAGTGCAGGATGTCAGCGATAACGTTGATAGCGCTAGTGCATGCACCTCATATCTTGCTCTCACCACCACCGCGTACATCAAAGCGCGAATGAGGCGTCCACAGTCCCATTGAGCCAGTTATGCGCCCTTCCTTTTCTCAAAATCATCGGCGCATATTACGTTGTCAAAGCGAACGCCAATGAACACAATGAACGCCGACAGCTTTCGCTTTGTATATCCTGGATAAGCTGATGTAATCCACATTCACTGACATTGCACAGAACTCTTGCTTTTTTTGTTTCAGTGCACGTTAAAGATCTCCAGGTGTTCGAAATTATTCCGGAGCCCTCCACTACGGCACCTCTTTCTTCGTATCTTCTTTCACTCCCTCCTTTATCCCTTCGCCCCGCCGCGGTGGCTCAGTGGTTAGGGCGCTCGACTACTGATCCGGAGTTCCCGGGTTCGAAACCGACCGCGGCGGCTGCGTTTTTATGGAGGAAAAACGCTAAGGCGCCCGTGTGCTGTGCGAAGTCAGTGCACGTTAAAGATCCCCAGGTGGTCGAAATTATTCCGGAGCCCTCCACTACGGACCTATTTGTTCCTCTCTTCTTTCACTCCCTCCTTTATCTCTTCCCTTACGGCGCGGTTCAGGTGTCCAACGATATATGAGACAGATACGGCGCCATTTCCTTTCCACCAAAAAAAAAAACAATTATTATTATTATTATTATTATTTATCCCTTCCATTACGGCGCGGTTCAGGTGTCCGCCGATATATGAGGCAGATACTGCGCCATTTCCTTTCCACAAAAAAACCAATTATTATTACTTTACTTTAAGCGCGTGAGCTCTCAGTTAAGGAGGCGTCTGTCTGCAATGAAGGTCAAATTGAGCATAACAGTTACCACGTGACCACTCTATGTCACAAAGCAACAGCGGGCGTGTAGCGCCTCAATTCATACATTTCCTATCCATCCGTTATATGTATGTTCCAGTACAGCGGATATCGAGGTGGCATCTCCCACCCCTCGGGACCACCATTTTCATAATATTTAAGCGCCACCCGTTTGACGTGGAATGCTCAAAGTGGTGTCAAATGACTTGGCATGTTCCTGTGGATAAAATTACTAATTCAAATCAAGCCCAAGTTATGTATGGAATTTGCAACTACGACCTTTCCGCCCACAAATCAAGCTTGTAGAGGGCTTTCAGACTGCCATTAACACCGAACCGCAGGAATATCTGTTCCGGGTCCCATTGGACTTATTTTTGGAAATGTGGTGGAGGGTTTGAAGGTTGCTTCACTTCTGCCACCGGTTGGCCCGGTATTGCACTACCTCCGGGATCGGCCTTGTCTATAGCGCGTCTTTACTATCCTGTCTTTCTATCCCATCTTTCAACACTCCCACTATCTGCATGTGGTAGCGACTGTGGCTCGGCTTGAGCCAATGAGCAGGCCTGTGCACTTTCCTTTTCTTTCTTCCTGGCAACAACAGAGAGACAGACAGACCGAACCGCAGGGGGATTCCGGATGGTGACAAACGATAATCGTGTTGGCAAGCACACGGTTATTTAATTTGTTTTTGATATAACGAGGAATGCCCGCAGCGGTGGCTCAATGGTTAGGGCGCTCGACTACTGATTGGGAGTGCCCGCGTTCGAACCCGACCGCGGCGACTGCCTTTCAATAGTGGGTAAGCGCTACGGCACCCGTGTGCTGTGCGATGTCAGTGCACCTTAAACATCCCTACGTGTTCGTTGGGGAAAGGAAATGGCGAAGTATCTGGCTCACATCTCGACGGACACCTGAACGGCGCCCTAAGGGAAGGGATAATGGAGGCACTGAGAGATGAAAGGAAGAAAGAGGTGCCATATTGGAGGACTCCGGAATAATTTGGACTACCTGGGGATCTTTAACTTGCACGGACATCGCACAGCACACGGGCGCCTTTGCATTTCGCCTGCATCGAAACACGGTCGCCGCGGTCGGGTCCGAACCCCAGTACTCCGGATCAGTAGCCGAGTGTCCTAACCACTGAGCCACAATGACGGGCCCCCAGATGGTCGATATTGTTCCGGAGTCCTCCACTACGGCACCTATTTGTTCCTTTATTCTCCCAGTCTCGGCTCACTCTGGGAACCCTGGAAACGAGACTGCTGATAAATTGGCGCGAGGTCTGATTTGTTGGGCTCAGGACAGTCCCGATCCAGGATTCTCGAGGGAGCGGGCGCACACCTTTGCGGAGCTCACGCGAATACCCCGTTTGGACCGTCGGACTTACCCTCCTCCCCACCTCTCTCTTACGCATTCCCAACAGATCCTCTTCAGACGCCTCCAGACCCGCTCTCTGTCATCCCCTCAGCCTTTATCCCGCTATTGCGGCACATCCCCTGCATGCTCCCTATGCGGTGACCCCCACGCCACACTCTCCCATATCCTTCTCGGCTGCCCTGCTGACCTTCCCCCGCGGGGACAGCACGCCATCTCGAGCTGGGAGGACTGGGAGGTCCTGCTTATGTCTGCAGACCCGACATCGCAGCTTGCTGCGGTGACTCGGGCTGCCGACGTCATGTCCCGGCATGACCTACTTGATGCAGTGCGGGACCGCGCAGTGGCCCAGGGACCCAGCTGGGTCTAAAACTCACTTGCTGAATGAAGTTTTTCTGTCTGTCTGTCTGGGGGGAAATCCGACTGTGCGGCCTGCTCGTGCCCCCCCCCCCCTGCCTCCGGTTCCGGCCGGTGTAGTTTCGGCTACTAGGCTTTGTTCCGGTGCAACGCCAGCGTTGGGGATGGGCTGGCCGCGGCCCGTCCTCTGGGGATGCAAAACCCCATGGGAGTGGCAGCGACTCCCAAGCGACTGAGTGGGCCAGTCGCGCACGTGAGGTCCGATGCCTGTGCGGAGGCAGGCCTGGTTTCATAATCAGGTTGGACTCACGGAATTGGGCTCAAAAAGTGCTCAAAAATCAAAAGGCCTCTGCACGCGGGGGCGTGCGTGGCTACCGGCTGGCGCGTCAGTTTCTGGCCACGGAGAGGCCAGGTCCGCGCGGGGGTTTCCAGCAGAAGGGCTCCTTGGGAGCGATGTACTCGGGGAAGCAGCCAGGGATGGGTGACAGCGGGGCCGTGAGGCTAGAGCGCGGGACGCCGAGGTAAGGGGGACCTTAGTACGACCGATGCGAAAACCGTCGATGTTGTGGAGTAGCGGTGGAGTAGGCCCGGGTTATGTCACCCTCGGCCAGGTTCTTGGCTTGTGGCCCGGTCAGCCCGGCCCTGAACACTCCCTCCTCAGTAGGCGTGGAGCAAGCCAGGGGACGAAATAAGTGCAAGGTTGGTTGGTTGGAAGCACAGGTGGGTCCCCGGGAGTCTAATTCCATTGGCTGGATCCACCACACATACTTCCGGAGTCTGAAAAACCGCGAAAAACACTTGACGGTTAGTAGCTGGGCAGCGATACGCAAGTCCGAACCGGGCCCCTAAAAGTCGTGGAGGAGCCCGAGGCAGCTGCCCCGGGTTAGGATTTCCTGTCTCCGAGTCGGAGCTATTGCGTCGTTGGGTGGTCGGGCATCCCGTGAGTGGAGCCGCACCATTGGACAACATCGACGCCCTCCCTGTCCTGGCCAGACAGGAGTCGAGCAATGATAAAATGAGGGTCAATATCTCGCTGTCCCCATTCCCATCACATTACACATAACCCTTCCCTCAGTCCCATTCCCACAACCTATGTCCCACCCCCTCCACTACGTCCCAGGGGAGATCAGGGGAGTCTCCCCGGGCCTGCACCCCCGGCTGTGGGTCGCTTAGTAGCATTACCCCATTTTTTTATTTTCCCACCTACGGGTGGCAAAAGCACAACATTGCCTTCGGGCCTTTTCATTTATATTACGATTGGGTTAAGCCTGTGATACTTTAGTGGTACAGGCAGGAGCTTATTGGTTTACGTTTTTTTATGGCAGCTCCACCATACTTATTGTCTGTCTGTCTGTCACCTTTAACCCTTCCCTTACAGCGCGGTTCAGGTGTCCGCTAATGCGTGAGACAGATACTGCGGCTTTTCCTTTCCGCAAAGACCAATTTCAAATTTTTATAACGAGGAAATATACCGGACACCGCCAAGGTGACTGTAAATTGCAATATAAGTGCAAAATCCATGAGGTAGATGGCGCTGCTTGTGCCTTGGGAAGGGAAGCAGTCCGGATGTTTCGAGTTGATTTTCTCAACGTTTTCTGAGCACAGCGTTATGAACGCTTCAAGTTCCCGTGCCTAGCGCTCTTACGTCGAACACTGAGGCAATGTTGACGGAGAATTTTTACTTTTATACCTCGTTCACGTCATCTGGGAGTTTTGGTGGCCCTTTTGCGGTCAGCGGCGCCGAGATTTGTCGCTGGTGAGCCATATAATGTTTTCGAATATTTATTCCCAGCACAATCATAATGTTCCTCGCTTTAATCATCGTCATAAATACGTGAACTTTAATCACAATTTCAGGGGCTTAATGAGCCCAGAAACGCGTCCAGAAGATTCCACTGTGCAAATCACTGCCGCCAAAACGGGAAGTAGCTGCGGGTCTCGTGGACGGCGCCAACATACCTGCCAGGGTGCATAGGGGGCCTCTGTAGCCTAGCAAGCCAGCTACGCCCAAAAATGAGCGCTCATGGGCTCCATACAAAACATTTTCTTTCCAGTGGGCCGAGTGTTACGACTGGAATTCCCAACTACACGGATTAGAACCAAAACCACTTTTATTGCGTCTCGTTATCAATTGCCAGCAAGACAGCCACATGCTTGGTGCAGCTCAGAGTGGTCGTTCTTCAGGAGCTCACCCGAAGTCAAGAGTAGGATGGATGGATGGAAACAACTTTTATTAGAAAAAAAGGAAAGAAAGAAAATGGCCTGGCTTAGCTAAGGTTAAGCTTAGGATGCGAAGCATAATAGATTTTTGAAAGGGTATAGCCTGGTGACACTTGGTTATACTTGGTAGTGCTTGGATACACTTGGTTTATGCTTGGTAATGCTGTATGACTGCCTCGGCGTGAGGAGCGGGGTTCTTTTATACGATGCCGCGACGACAATCGCCCCCTAGCGGGAGGAGCGGGAGTTAGCCTTGGTGGTCGCGGCCGCGCGGCGACCGCGCGAGTTGAGCCCCGTCTCTCCTCAGCTGGCGTGACGTCAGACCACGTGCTCGGCTGCAGCGCCCCTAGCGGGAGGAGCGGGAGTTAGCATTGGTGGTCGCGGCCGCGCGGCGACCGCGCGAGTTGAGCCCCGTCTCTCCTCAGCTGTCATGACGTCAGACCACGTGCTCGGCTGCAGCGCCCCTAGCGGGAGGAGCGGGAGTTACCCTTGGTGGTCGCGGCCGCGCCAGGCTGGGCTATGGTTGAGCTAAGTAGTGTCCCTATTATGCTTCGCATAAAAAATCTTCTAGGGTGATCTCCTACTGGTCCAGGAGTCCGCGAGCTTGTGCCTCACATGAGGCCGATCCACCAGCAAATTCTGGCCGGCGGGCTGAGCGGTCCGGAAAGCAGCCTCCCAGGAAGAATGAGTGCTATTGGGCATGGAGGTACTGCCTTTGGGGAAGGACATTCCCAAAGGTAGTGGGAAAGTGTGGATCTGGGCACGCCACAAGTGTTACAATGAGGATTAGAGGTGGGGTGAAAACATCAGGGACGGCAGGGTGAAATAAAGCAGCGCATCTGTAATTGTCGCCATGTGGCGCTGCATAAGTGCGACAATTTACTGGGTAGTGGTGGTAATGTCATGCGGCTGAGTTTGTAGAATGCGGTGATTTGATGATATGTATGAAGGACCGATGGGGCTTCTTGCGCAGGGTTGGGTGCCTGATCGTCCGGGGTCCTGGAGGAGAGTTTTTTTTTTTTTATTCGAGAAGTGTGCCATGAGGCATAAGTTGAAAAAGGAAAGGGGGGAAGGAATGCACGGGATTGAAAGTTAAAAGAAGGAGTGAAGAACCGTTGCGCTGAGGTAGTCGCAGAGGTTGTTAATGAAACGGTTGTCCATTGTCCACTTCACGAAGTCACTTTCGCGGTTCCACCGCAGGCCAACCTCCCTGAGGAGCCGTTTTCTGATAGCAGCCGTCGCTGGGCACGTCCACAACAAGTGCCGCACATCACATATGTCCGGTGCAGCGCCACAGTGAGGGCACCTGTCAGGTAGTGGCAGATCTTTGGCACGCCACCGTTGACGGACAGATGGTGTCAGAGCCGCCCCTGCCCGAATCCGGCGCACGGATACCTCCTCCTGCCGAGTAATACTACGGGGGAGAGGGTGCGAACACGGAGGAATTAGAGCGCGTGTTCGCTGGCGCAGAACTTCGGAATCGGAAACGTGGGACAGGAACGGATCTGGGGGAAGAGGGGAAGGTGGCGGATCGTCTAATGTATGAAGATGAGTCATAGCATCCGCTTGAATGTTATGTGGATCCTGGGCATGGCCGCGAATCCAGTGTATGCGCACAGGACATGGATACTTTGCGCAGAGCACATGAATAGATTGTGAAATCTGGAACGTTCGTCGAACAGCCTTCAGCTGTTTAAGGGCGGCGAGGGAGTCGGTGTAAATGTGAACTGTATTGAATGTTGGAACGAGCGGAAGGGAAGCAATGGCATTGTAAATGGCTTGAAGTTCCAATGCCAGGGGAGTGCACGTATCCGCAGTATACGTCGCGCGAGAGTTGAGATGCGGATGAGATGGACTATACACAGCAGTAACTCCCCTCTCTGCAGAATGAGATGCATCCGTGTATAATATGCACCCTTCAGGCAGATACGCTGCTGATACCGACGGGGAAACAGTGGGGCGATTGTCAGTGAGCTGGCAATAGGACCACGGTGGAAGTGTCTTTAAACGATGAAGTTTGAGAGACTGTTTTCGAGCTCTATTTGCCACCCGTTGGTCGATGATCTCACTGAGTGTATTAAGTTGGGCGAACTCCTGTAGCACAGGTATGGGTGTTAAACGAGGCAGATATGTTATGACGCGCATAGCCTCACGATTGATAGCTTCAAGGGAGTCCCACTGTCTGCGGGTGAGACGTTGAAATTGAGCCTGATATACTATCCGTGGCTGAAGGATAGAGCGCACAAGCTGGCGGGCCGTATGAGCACGTGCGCCACCAGAGCGCATAGCTATGCGACGAATCAGATCTAGAGTAGCGTGAGCCGATTTACGGGTGGCTGTCAGCCACGGGGTGCCAGTCCCAGATGTATGGAGGAGAAGACCAAGAATACGAACAGTTTCTACCTGAGGAATCAGAGAATTATGTACCGTAAAATTTAAAGGGGGAGCTTTCCGTAAGGCGGCTTTATTTCCAATTCGAATGAAACATGATTTAGTAGGAGAGAGTGTTAGACCCAAAGGTGGGAGGCGAGATGTCAATACATCCAGCGCGTGTTGAAGGACCGACTGATGAATAGACGCATCTGGATGACAGCACCACAAGGTGATATCATCGGCATATGCAAGCACGCGGATAGAAGGGATGGTCTCTAGGGCTCGAACCAGAGGAATTAAAGCCACATTAAATAATGTGGGGGCGAGAACGGAGCCCTGCGGCACTCCTCTATTGGAAGTGAAATTACCAAAGGGCTTTCCGTGGACACGCACGCTGAAGGTTCGATTTGCTAAAAAGGCGTGAATGGAGAGGAGGAACCGGTGAGGGAGACCAAGAGTTTGAAGGGAGGCAAGAATGGCAGAGTGAAGGATGTTATCATATGCCTTTGTTATGTCTGTAGCGATTACGGTTCGTACAAGGCGACTCTGTGGAGAGTGGTCAAGCACGTCAGCAGCCAAAGTAGCAAGGCCGTCCTCCGTTCCAATATGTGGGCGGAAACCAATTTGGGAATCTGGGTAACAATCATGGGATTCCAGCCACCATGATAAGCGTGCGGCTAGAATGTTTTCATAAAGCTTGCAGATGGTAGGGGTAAGGGAAATTGGACGAAGGGCCGAGAGAGATACTGGAGGCTGACCTGACTTGGGGATTGGAACCACAATAGAATGCTTCCAGTCTCCCGGCATGACGCCAGAAAGCCACACTTCGTTAAAAGTATCAAGTAGGGTTTCCAAAGCCCTCCCTTCCAAGTTACGGAATAAGGAGTTAGGTATGCCGTCGTGCCCGGGAGTAGTAGTAGTTTTTAAACGGTCAATGGAGGCCAGCAGCTCTGCCATGGTGAGGTCAGAAGTAATCCCATCGGGGGGCTCTGTTACCGATAAGTCAGGTGGAGACGTAGCGGTGCAGTCATGGTTTGGAAAAAATTGACGGGCCGCTTGTTGTGCAAATGTGTCCTCATCCACATTTAGCGCGAGGCGAATGCTCTCTGTGTAATCTGCAACCTGAGAAGGGCGCTCCATGGCGTGAAACACTCTCCAAAGATGTCGATTGCCCTGCGTAGAGGACAGGCGGGCACACCATGCAGCCCAGCGTTGCCTGCCTAGCCGCTTTGCATAGCGCCGCGCCCGTGCGGAAGCGCGGTGAAGAGTAGGAAGAGCCGAAGGGTCATCGGGGTGACGAGTAGCGTAAAGATCCGCCTGGCGACGAAGAGCCCACAGATTCAAGAGATGTATGTCCGGGTTTGGGTCATCTTCATTTACAGTAGTGGTAATAGTGTGAGTAGCGAGAACATCAGATAGAGTAGACAATGCTGAAGAGGGGTTGAATGTAGATAAATGATTGTCTGCGCGTACAGAATCCCATGATGTTATTCGTACAGTGCGGCGTATTTTCCGTAGACGCGTAGGCGTGAGGGAGATAAAAATAGGGCTGTGATCGCTACCCCAAGTATCAGAATCAACAGCCCAACGAGGGTTACCGGGGCCTAACCACCAAGTCAAATCAGGTGAATACGGGCCACCTCGTGGGCGGGTAGAAGTATTCGGGTGGTTTAAAAGTTGAAAGGAATGATCCGAAAAGCTCCCTTGGATGTGTGAACCCCTTGAGGAATCCGATGGGTAACCCCACGCAGTGTGTGCGCCGTTGAAGTCACCGCCAACTAGAATAGGGATACCCGAGTTGGTAGAACGTAGAAAACGAACCCATCCCAGATTGGGAGATGCGGAGCCAGGACGACTATAAAAAGAAACTAGAATAAGGGGTGTGCGTGCAGGTTTTACGAGAAGGGCGACAACCTCTTGACGTGTGTTGCACCACCGTGAAAGGTCGAGCGGTGTGTGCGGAACTGAACTGTGAATATAAATTGCAGATTTACCTGGGCTGAGGGAGGAGGCGGTGCAACGGCGATCAGGGATAGATGGTGAATGGTATGCGCAGAAACCTGAAAGGCGTGGGAGTGCATTATGCTCTTGCAGTAGGAACGCCCATGCCCTCAGCTTTCCGTCGCGAAGGCGGATGTTCACTTCAGAGGCCTTATTAGCGAAACCTCGACAGTTCCACTGCACCACCACCGATGATGATGCGCTATCCATGACGAGGCCGAAGAGCTTCCACGATGAGGGATGTCACCTGCTTCATCAGCGCTAATATCTTGTCCACTGTCGGGGTAGTCACGGCTAACAGGTGGTCGGCACCTGATTGTGGGCCAGTGCTTACCCTAGGTGATTCCTCTGATGATTGCTCCCGAGTTATGAGAATTCTTCGAGAGGATTGAGAACGACGCTGTTCCCGGCGCTGGGTGAGTTCGTCTAGTCGGCGGCGAGCCTCCGCGATTGCATTGTCTAAAGCTGTGTCTTCATCTGTAGTATCCACATGTGATGGATGCACTGGACGTTTGGGCGTACCATTTGATCCGGGAAGGTGAGCCGCTTGTGCATATGTACGCTGGCGAGGAGACATATGGTGAGCAGCAGGCTCAGATAAAGGAAGTTCAGGGAAGTCGTTGTCGTCACATGCGAGAGCTGCAAAGCGATTACTTGTAGGGACATCCATTTTTGCAGGCGACTTGTGAAACTTCTTCGCTTGCTTCTTCTTTGGACAAGCGGGGGAGCGAATGTCATGGTCCGGCGATTTGCACAGGGCACAATGAGCTGTTGGTTCATTCATGTCGGCCACAGCTGCTGGATTAGGGCAGGTATTTTGCATATGACCTTCTTTGTGGCAGTGATAGCAAAAAATACGACGAGGTCGGAAGGGCTGTGGTTTGACGATCGCACCGTAGTAGGTAAGGTACTTCGGGAGAGTCAACGGGCCTTGCAGGATGAGCAGGTATGAGCCCCGGCGACCCATAGGCCGTGCTTGCAGTACAACATGAGTTGAGCAGCGAATATTTGCGCGCACCTCCTCGGGAGGGCTCGTGCTGTCGACATGATAAACCATGCAGCGGAGTGTGTCAGGACCAGATGCAAAATATATTTGCACCGGGACATGCTTGCTGTCATCCAGGGGGATCCGCGTAACTGCGCAAAGTTTCTGGGCGTCCATCAAGGATGACAAGTTTACCGTGATGGTGTTCGATGGGCGATGGACGACAAACCCGCAGTAGTTCGAAGAGCCAAGGGCATGGTCAATTGTGGCTTGAACATTCCGGGCAGGGATGGCAGTCATATCAAAGCGCAATGTAGGCTTGATGGTAACGCGGAACGAGTTCGCAGCAGGCGGAAGAGAGCCTTGACTCACGGGAGGCATCTGTGGAGGAGGCTCAGACGCTGGTGACGGCCCTTGGTGGGAATACTGAACTGGCGCGACGGGCACAGTTTCTTGAGGGAGTGCCACGGGCACGGAGGCGGTAGAGCAGTCCATGTCACAGGCCAAAGTCGTAGCATCGGAAGACGGCGCAGGCTGGAGGCCTAGAGGCGCTGACGATTGCGTGGACGTGGAGGCTGCGTCAGGTGGCAACACAGCGGGCATCCGCGTAGCCGTCGTCGACAACGCAGAATCCATGCAGACGCGTAGCGCGGCCTCGCTCGGCAGCGCCGAGCTAAGCCTAGCTTGCCCCTGAGGGTTCCGGTTTGGTTTTCTCACTTGAGAATGCGCCCGCCGTGCCGGGAATTTCTCCGTAGGGGCGTCGTCAGCATTCGGTCGCACGGAGGGCACTGTCCGACCCACGCCACACACGAGAAGACAGCGAAAAGCGAAAACACAGACCTAGAAGCAGACACGTATCCACCCACTAGGTCTTCGTCTTCTTCACTCCTGGAGGAGAGTTCTCGGGCCAGAGCATGAACGCGCTCATTACCGGGCATTACGGCAGTCCAGAGTAGAGCGCTCCGTCTGTTTAAGCTTGCTGTGTTACTTGTTATTCAGTTGGTTATCCATAAGATAATCTTCTGCGAATTAAGGCACACGGCAGATATTTCACTTTCTCTGCAAAGAAAAAATTTCCAAACGCAAGCAAGCCGGTACCAACGCAACTTCAACGAGTCTTGTCGATGCACAGCTGCAAGAACCCTTTCAGGGCAATGCACACCTAGCCCTTGAGGCCGCAACCGTCGTATTCAGGCCACCGCCGTAGCCAAATCCACCGCCGTATCCGAGACCTCCCCCATAACCGAGTCCGCCGCCGTATCCTCCGAGTCCGCTGTGGGCCACGATGACACCTCCTCCGTGCACCTTGTCAACGTGATGTATTGTCTTGATGGCGAATACGGGCACGGCTGCTGCCCTGGAAAAGTCAGGTCTACTGCGCAGTGGGGTCACGCTGCTGCCGACTCCTACACCTCCTGCGTCCCGGCCACCACCATAGCCGAGGCCACCTCCGAAGCCCAGGCCGTAGCCTCCTCCGTACGCCCCGAGACCACCGGCCATGGCGCAAGCCGCCAGTGCAAGACCAATAAGGATGGCAGTCTGTGATAGATGCAGAGAGGTGAGGATAAGTTGTCGCACACAATGAGGCACTCAGTAGACTTATGTCAGAATCGAAAAGAAGAGGGTTTACTTAATACTGATATAGTCGCTCCCACTATTATCTGGGGCGAGCAACACGTGGTCATGTTTTTTTGACGTAGAAATGAAAACTGTGTGGTAGCGACAATTTATGCCGGCGAATGCCATTCGAAGAAGAACGGGGTTTTGCACCGCGAATCTTAGCGCATTCTTAAGCTAGGATCGCGATTTATTTATTTATTTATTTTATTTATTTTATTTATCAATACTGCAATCCCCTCTGGGGATTTTAGCAGGGTGGGATACAGTAAATACATAATGAAAACAATAGCACAGACAAAGCATATAATACAAATTAGATCCATGGAGCGTATAAACAGTTAAAGACAACACATTTCTAAACAATACCTGAAATAAATGCCGATAGTGATGATTTTGAAATTTGATCATTGGTTAGTAGATTCCATTCAGTTACTGTTCGGGGAAAGAAAGAATACTTAAAACAGTTATTATGGGTGCTAAAGGCGGTTATTGTGCGACTGTGTCTCTGCCTTGTAGAATACCCAGATGAAAAACTAATTATTCCCGTGAGGTCGGTTTTATAATGACCGTTAATAAGTTGAAAGAGGAATTTTAGTCGTGATACACGGTTTCTTTGCGTTAATGGTGGCAGGTTTGCTTTCATTAGTAGTTCGGTTACTGATGTACGTCCAAAGCTATTATATATGAAGCGAACTGCTTTTCTTTGCACCATTTCCATCTTGGTGATGTTAGTCTTGGTGAAAGGGTCCCAAATTACACATGCATAGTCTAGTATCGGCAGAATTACACTTTTGTATGCGAGCAGACGGACAGAAGGGGTGGAAAGTCTCAAAGCCCTCCTCAAGAAGAATAATTTGCGGTTAGCATTAGCTACTACATATTCAAGGTGCTTAGTCCAAGTGAGATCATTAGTGATCCAGAGTCCTAGATACTTGTAGTGTGTTACTTCGGAGAGAAATATGTCGTTAGTAGCATATGGATATTTAAGTTTGTGCTTCTTGCGTGTAATGGTCATAAAAACAGTTTTTTGAAAATTAATTGACATTTGCCAAGCTTTGCACCAGGCAACAACTTGTCCTAAGGCATTGTTCAGCAGTTTCTGGTCAGCGGCATTCTCTATTTCCGAGTACAATACACAGTCGTCAGCATAAAGTTTAACCTTAACGGGAATACCATGCAGTACATCATTAATAAACAAAAGAAACAAAAGAGGCCCAAGCACGGAGCCCTGCGGGACGCCAGAGCCAACTGAAAGTCGTTCTGAATGGTGGTCATTAAAAACAACAAATTGTTCTCTGTTCTCAAGATAAGCCGCAAGCCAATTAATTAGTTGAGAATTTTTCAGTATTGCGCCTAATTTCTGAAGTAACTTTTTATGAGACACCTTGTCGAAAGCCTTTGAAAAATTTATAAAAACAGCGTCTATTTGTTTCCCATTGTTAATTGCTTTAGCAAATTCATGCACTGTTAGAACCAATTGGGTATTTGTAGAGTATCCTTTTCGGAAACCATGTTGATGCTTCGTAAGTATATTATATTTCTCCAAGAACTCTGAGATACGATTATGAATTATGTGTTCCAAAAGTTTACATCCTGTAGATGTTAAAGAAATTGGGCGGTAATTTTGAATGCGCTGTTTTTTTCCTGCCTTATGTAGTGGCTTCACTGTGGCAGTCCTCCAGTCGCTCGGCACTTGTCCCTCGCACAATGATCTCGTGAACAGAACGTGCAGGTATTTTGAGGTCCATTCTGCATACCGCTTTAAAAATGTGTTTGGAATGTTGTCCGGACCGCAAGACTTTTTAATGTCCAGATTTAAAAGCATGTTTAGTATTCCTGTTTCACTTATTTTAACATCGGGTATAGGTGACGTAGGTAATTCGAAAGACGGCATTACGCCATTATCTTTAGTAAAGACGGACTTAAAATGTTTATTAAATGCATTTGCTATTTCCTTGCCATCGCACACATCTTTACCATCAACATGAAACACATCACATTCCTTGGAAGTCGGAGAAATAGAACGCCAAAACTTTTCTGGAGCTGTAGGTATGAAACTGGGCAGTGATTCACCATAGTAGCGTTGTTTATCGCCATATACTTTATTTTTAAGGCGGGAGGAAATTTCGTCAATCTTGTTTGTGACCGCCTGTGCAGCATGGATTTTCAATCTTTTCTTAAGACGCTTCAATTGCCTTTGGAGTCGTAACGTCTCACGGGAGATCCAGGGGTTCCTGCCGTTTTTCTTTTTAGTTATCAGCGGGACAAAACGGTCAATGCACTCTTTTACTAATTTTTTAAACCTGCACCAAAGCGAATGCACATCATCTGTGCTATCTGAAAAGGCATCGAAGTTAAGCGAAAGTATGTCAATGATTGATACATCATCGGCTCGAGAAAAGTTTGGGTAAGATGGATATTTAGGCTTGCTATCCAAGGCGGCATCAGCAATGGTGAGTAGGACAGCTTCGTGGTCTGAAATTCCAGGTACTATTTCGTAATTTGTATCTGCGCCTATTGATCCGCTGACAAAAAATAGGTCAAGGACTGACTGAGAACTGCCCTGAATTCTTGTGCTTTGTTCCACAATTTGCAATAAATCAAAGGAAAAAGCAATGTCCAACATTGCTTCACCTAAAGCGTCATGTTTTTCAAGTGAGAACGTCGACCAGTCTATATTAGGTAAATTAAAATCACCTGATAATATAATACGATCACCAAGTTTGACATTCGTGTACAAATATTGTTTGAGATCGTCTAGAACGGAAACGGTAGAACTAGGGGGCCTATACATTGCTGCAATAACATATCTAACATTTCCATAGTATGCTTTACAAAAAATACACTCTACATTGGGTATATCAGACATTGGGAAAATTCGCAAGGTTGACTTAAAGAGTATGCTAACGCCTCCACCTCTACCATCACGGTCTTTTCTGTACGAACTGTAGCCAATGGGTACAAACTCACTGTCAAATACTTTGTCGTTAAGCCAAGTCTCAGTCAAAACCGCAATTTCTGGATCGTGCAAAAGCAGAAGAGCCTCCAACTCAGCAGTCTTGTTTAGAACACTCCTACAATTAACATTTAATATTTTCAGGGTCCGAGGTTTATTGGTGAGAAGTCAGTTTGATTTCTTTCTAAGCCTGAAGCGAGAACCTTTCGCTTCGTCCCAACCAAATAGGACGTTATCAACGCTTAGTTTATCGAATAATAACTTTGCTTTGGCTCCTTCGTCTCTCTCTTCTTTACAGCTTTTCCATAACTGTTTACGTATTTCTCGAACTCGTTTTGAATAATCCTCAGCTATTGATATGCCGGAGTCTTTGAGCTTGTGACATGATTGTAATATGGACATTTTTTCAGGGAAATCGAGCAGTTTTAAAATGACAGGTCGCACCTTGCTTGCTTCTTTTTTACCCATTCTATGGCATCTTTCGACGCCACTTACCGTTAAACCCAGCTTTTCCTGAAAAACGCCGTTTGTTACTTTCTCTTCCAGTTCATGGTTAGACTCAATGCTGCCCTCCTCTATACCGTAAATGACAAGGTTATTTCTTCTACCTCTGTTTTCTAAGTCATCCATCTGGTTTCTAACTAAAGTAAGCTGCCCCTGAAGTTCTGATATGGTAGATTCCATATCTTTCACCTTCGTGGCTAAGACATTTAGGCCGGATAACTGTCTCTCAATACCGTCAATCCGCTCAGTTAAAGAGGAAAGCTTGTCTTCTATCTTGTTTTGTGATGCCTGTAGGCCCTCCATTGTTGAAGTAATCTTACCCTGGCCTGCTAGTAACTCCGATAGCATCTCTTTTTCAGTTGGACCAGGATTTGCTTCAATATCGCCACAAGACAACAGATCTTTCGATAATGTAATAACACAAGACAGAGAGCACTCAACGCTCAGTGGGCAGGGCAGCAGCACTAAAAAACGATCGTCACTTCGATAACAATGTTCATATTTGAGATTACCAACCTGAAGTGCAAAGCAAAAGGGATTGCTTAGCATGTTGCCGTGTCTGCTGCTGACATGCCCACTGGCGAAGAAAAGCTCCGGTGGTGGATTTATAGTCGATGGATGAGCCACGTGACATGACGTCCCCGATGTCGTCAAAGGTGTGGAAGCTGATAGCCAAGGTTGGTCTGGTTCAGTGATGACTCCGTCGGAAAGCAGTACTGCTGATACGGCATCGAATCCTTGAACATGGTTCGCACGTGTCGCTTGATACCACTCACGCGGCGCTAGCAGGGCTCCGAGAAAGACCTGAAGTGCAAAGCAAAAGGGATTGCTTAGCATGTTGCCGTGTCTGCTGCTGACATGCCCACTGGCGAAGAAAAGCTCCGGTGGTGGATTTATAGTCGATGGATGAGTCACGTGACATGACGTCCCCGATGTCGTCAAAGGTGTGGAAGCTGATAGCCAAGGTTGGTCTGGTTCAGTGATGACTCTGTCGGAAAGCAGTACTGCTGATACGGCATCGAATCCTTGAACATGGTTCGCACGTGTCGCTTGATACCACTCACGCGGCGCTAGCAGGGCTCCGAGAAAGACCTGAAGTGCAAAGCAAAAGGGATTGCTTAGCATGTTGCCGTGTCTGCTGCTGACATGCCCACTGGCGAAGAAAAGCTCCGGTGGTGGATTTATAGTCGATGGATGAGCCACGTGACATGACGTCCCCGATGTCGTCAAAGGTGTGGAAGCTGATAGCCAAGGTTGGTCTGGTTCAGTGATGACTCCGTCGGAAAGCAGTACTGCTGATACGGCACCGAATCCTTGAACATGGTTAATTAACTATGGGTGATCGAAATTATCCGGTGCACTCCACTAAGGCGTCCCTCAAAGTCTGAGTCGCTTTTAGAGCTTAATACTATAAAATCAAGCGAAATGTGTCCTATTCCTAATTGCCGTCCTAATAAAACCTATACACATTTTCCAGCGAAATCTTTACTGGCTGCGAACTTGCGATTCCGACGTGGCGGTGCTCTGAGGAGGCACATGACGTCCCAACGCGCGCCTCGCCGCGGATATTTCTCTCTCTCGCTCCCTTGTCACTACTGCGCATGCGCCACTAGTAGCACCGAGCCACAGGTGTTCCGCCGCTGCGCAGCGCCTTTCCTCAAAATCCAACTTTCAATTTTCAGTTTCCTCTTTTTTTCTTCCATGCCTCCTTTATCCCCTCCCTTATGGCGCGATTCGGGTGTCCGACGATATATGTAAGGTGGTTACTGTGCCAATTCCTTTCCTCAAAAATCGAACAAAACAAGTGAGCTGACGGCGTTTATAGAGTTCATTGCCGTGAACAACTTTGCAAAGGCCGTTCATTTTCACGAAAGGAAAAGCGCACAACTAGCTCCGTGGGCCAATGGAGACCCCGCGGCGGCTGCGTTTTTATGGAGGAAAAACGCTAAGGCGCCCGTGTGCTGTGCGATGTCAGTGCACGTTAAAGATCCCCACGTGGTCGAAATTATTCCGGAGCTCTCCACTACGGCACCTCCTTCTCCCTCTCTTCTTTCACTCCCTTCCTTATCCCTTCCCTTACGGCGCGGTTCAGGTGTCCAACGATATATGAGACAGATACTGCGCCATTTCCTTTCCCCAAAAACCAATTTTAAATTATATAATGGAGACCTCAATAACGCTTCAATGTGCGTGGCGTTGGTGTACAACTGCCAAATCATGCTTTGATTGCGTTTCGTTCCGCACACTGGATAGGGTTAGGGCGCTCGGCTACTGATCCGGAGTTCCCGGATCCGGAGTTCCGCCGCAGATATTAAATGAGGTATCAGGTATTTTCTTTTTAGCGTTTCCATCGCTCGCATCTAAGAGTAGACTGCCATAGAAAACAAACCAGGAACGTTTCTGGCAATGGCAAAAACACTAATAGAACAAAAAATACAATACTGCCGCCGGGTGATCTGTGGGTATATTGAATGTTAGAGTAGAATCTTACATAATATGAAACAAATGCTTTCATAAACGGTTACCAGCTCAAAAATTCTTTTTCCAGAATTGTTGGGTATGACAGTCGACGAGGGCTTAGTTCCTCGCGCAGCAGAGATCGGGGTTGCTAAACTCGGCTCTCGGCAGCCATCGATGCAAACCACAGGAAGCATAGCGCTCGGGGCTCTGTAAATACGCGGCAGGCCAGCTTTCGCTAGCGTGCGGTCGGTGAGAAGAATAATGAAGCCCTCGGTACAGTCGCCGCAAGTTCTGGGTACGGTTAGTTTCAGCTGGTCGTGCGATCGGGATATGTGTGCCATGAACATCAAGGCAAAGGGACGTTGTGGCGAACATTCAGCACACCATGTTCCCGGAGCTGTCGCTGTCACGGTCGTTGCAGTGGGTAACCGCCATGCGCAATTTTTGGTTTCGTTCAAGGATAATAATAATAATAATTGGTTTTGGGGGAAAGGAAATGGCGCAGTATTTGTCTCATATATCTTTGGACACCTGAACCGCGCCGTAAGGGAAGGGATAAAGGAGGGAGTGAAAGAAGAAAGGAAGAAGAGGTGCCGTAGTGGAGGGCTCCGGAATAATTTCGACCACCTGGGGATCTTTAACGTGCACTGACATCGCACAGCACACGGGCGCCTTAGCGTTTTTCCTCCATAAAAACGCAGCCGCCGCGGTCGGGTTCGAACCCGGGAACTCCGGATCAGTAGTCGAGCGCCCTAACCACTGAGCCACCGCGGCGGGTCGTTCAAGGATAACGAAATGGATTCCAAGAGGAGGAACGCGAAGCATGGTGCGGCAGAAAGCTACGCGGGCGGATGAGATTAATAAGTTTGCAGGCAAAGGGTCAATGCAGCTGGCAAAGGACAGAAGGGACATGGGAGAGGCCTTTGCTCGGCAGTGTGCTTAGTCAGGATGACGATGAAGATCATGATGATGAATGGCTCCTCCTTAAGTTGCTTCGTGTTGCGCGTTGATGTGGCTAAGACCAGCTCCTTATGTCAGGGAGGAAAGTTGAGCTTTATTCGTGCCACCGAGCCAACGGAGTAGTCGGACGTTCTAAACATAGTCAGGAGACAGTAGGGCAAGCATTTGTTGAGAGCGGCTGACACCACTTTAGATCACCAGAAGTGGTTTATTTGGATAGGCTTCAATAATAGCCGCCAGCATGCTCTTGCACACAAGACGCTCTTTCCTAGGGGCGATTTTTTAAGCCTACTTTAAGGTACTACTTCTCGTGATGTATTCATTAAGAAGGGTTCTTTGCTGAAGCCGAAACGGCAACAATATTTTTTTACTGGTTGGTTAACATTTGCTTTCAAATTTATGCTCCCGGCCCGACGAGATTCTATCACATTCTCACCTTCAATTCTAGGCTTTATGCAGTAAGAAACACATGACAGCCCAAATAAGGCTTCCCGCTATGGACCGCTGTAGGTTCCGCTTGGTCACCGTGAAGCTGAAAAGCGGGCGTACCCACAAAATGCCCACATGGGCCCCATGTGGGCATTTTGTGGGTACGCCCGCTTTTCAGCTTCACGGTGACCCAACATGGGCCCCATGTGAGAGTCTTCAGAGCAGATGCCACACAGGTGCGTAGCTTTAAGCAAGAACTGGGCTAGCCAAAGCGAGGCTATCCACCCAAAGCCGCAGTAGGTCCCACAGGGGCTGTGTTGGGGCCGGAATGCAGCCGTGCTAGCCTTATACTCTAATCGGTCTTTTCTGTGGTACTGCGGGGAAATTGCCACGTGATAATAATAATTGGTTTTTGGGGAAAGGAAATGGCACAGTATCTGTCCCATATATCGTTGGACACGTGAACCGCGCCGTTAGGGAAGGATAAAGGAGGGAGTGAAAGAAGAAAGGTAGAAAGAGGTCGCGTAGTGGAGGGCTCCGGAATAATTTCGACCACCTGGGGATCTTTAACGTGCACTGGCATCGCACAGCACAAGGGCGCCTTAGCGTTTTCCTCCATAAAAACGCAGCCGCCGCGGTCGGGTTCGAACCCGGGAACTGCGGATCAGTAGTCGAGCGCCCTAACCACTGGGCCACCGCGGCGGGTTGCCACGTGATGCAGAAAAAAAACTGCTGATGGTTTAGCATCGGTTAAGCATAGTGAGCACGCGATAGCTAACCTGAAGAAGACGTGGCTTCGATCGCGGCTTGTAGCGGTCGTTTTTCCGCTTCTTGATGGCGTCGTTTGACGAGCCGTACTTCTCGTTCCGTTGTCTCGGCCACGCGCTTGGCATTCCTGGCTTCTTGAGCTCGCTGTCGACTCTCCTTACACCACACAACCACTTCGGGATCCGTCGACGGGGCTTCCCGCAGTCGCCGTTGATGTCGGTCGCCGTATACACGTGGACTTTGCGCTCCTTCACCTATCGATCATCCGAAGAACGAGCGCTTCGGGCCCTCTATTCGTAAAGTGGCCGAGCAATGACGCGCATCTGTTGCCCAACTGCGCATCCACAGCGCACCTGTAGCAACTGCGCACGCGCGAAGCGCGCACCGAGGCTGCGGAGTCGGCAGCGGCGACGGCGCAACTCTGACGTCATGCGCGGAGCACCTATTGCTCGGAGCATGCGCATTAGCGGCTCTGGCTCGGCCCGGTGGCCTTGGCTTTGCATGGCGTTGTTAAGCTACGGCTCCAATAAATGGCCTGGCGGTTTCGCATTGCTGAGAACGAAATATTGTGCGAGAACAGTTTTTCCCAGTGGACACCACCGCCACTTCAATGCCGCCATCGTCAATGCCAATTTACGCTATGCACGCAGGCGGCTATGCTCCAGTGCCGCGTCTCTGCAGCAGTGTTTTCAATGCCAGTGCATATTACTTTAGTACCGTGTTTCTACCACAACCAGCGTACAAATGAGCGGTTACTACCGCCCGTATTGGTTTGATCGTAGTATTAATAAATGGGGAACACGATGTGCAGTACACAGCGCTAGAATGTGTTGTAGTTTAACTAGAGGCGCGATGGGCCGCAGCGATATCTTAGTGTTGGCAATAAAGAAAAAAATTCAGCAATAGCCTAGTATTCTCGTGCAGTGGCCAGCGAAGCTGATATGTTCACGCCGCCGTGGGCTAGAATCCCATTCGCGCCAATATTTATTTATTTATTTATTTAATTATTTATTTATTTATTTATAGTTTCCGAATGTCACGCTCAAGGTTCAAGTTCACACAAACCGGTAAGCCGGTTTAACCAGGTGGAGTTGCGCTTTCGCTCTAAAACCTGGCCTAGCAGTAATGGGTCTGCCTAGAGAAAATGGGTCTAGATCTAGCTGAGCTGCGGCGGGGCTGGAAAGCGGGCTTGCTCACATGGTGTCAACATCTGCCACTTGTCTGGTAATTGAGGGCACATACAACATAACTCCATGCTCTATGAAGGAAAAATGCGGCCAGCCCAAATGGGGCTGCCGATGCAATCCACCAAGGGCCCTCAATCAGCCGGAGTGGAAGGCAAGAATTGGAAAAATTCAATAGAAAAGAAACACAGTGTACAAATATATCGATACTGGAAAAGGCAGATCAGGAAGCAAACATTCAATTATAACTCAAGAGGTAGTGCCCTACTCTCTGAAGCTAGGTGAGGGCGTCTTAGGACGCGCGGCTACAAAAAGAAATTTAACGAAGATGACACATGTGCGGTGTGTGATAAATAAACTACTGAACATATCATACCCAAAAGTGATAGTATCCATCCGGATGGCGATGCCGGCACAGTCACTCTTCCTGAGGCCCTAGAGTTTAGGGACAACAAGGGTCATGTAAATAAATCTGCGGTGGAAGTTAACAAAAAGCGACTAGAAAAATGTTGGCCCCAAAGCTGAGAGGTGATATAAGGTTAGAGGCGTAGGAAAACCTTTTTACAAAAAAAAATGGCGAATCTTATTAACAATTTACAACACAGTTAATCAAAAATATATTTGAAAAAAGCCGAGCACGGTGGCAACTGCCACTACCCTGTTTCAAAGGGGGTCCTCCAACCTTCCATCCATCCCATCCATCCGGTGCTGAGCCCACCGACACGCCTCCGTACTTTTATGCACGTTGTACTTTCCACAAATTTGTTATATATGTGCTCTTAAGTTTTCTCATAATGTACACACACAAGACTTCTAAGCATATTTATTGAACTACTGAAGATTACATGTTTATGACTCTACGCAACTCGCATAAATTGCGCAAAATACGAGTGAATACGCAGGAAATGAAAAGATTTTACAGACGTCTGTCTGGTTAGAAAGCGTATTTTATTTGAGTTCGAAAGAACGCGAACCAAAAAATGTCGTTCTTTCAAAGTTAAATTAAACACGAAGGGATAACTGTGCCAACTTGCCGGGATGCCCTGACTGCTTGTGACATCCCGCACTGCATTACAGTTCAGTACAGGTACACACATCGTCTGTTCCTACTGCAGCTCCTTGGAGCCATTGTTAAAATAAATGTGCTATGAGGAAGATAACCCTATTATAAGGAAAATGTGTGTTCGCTCAATATTTACACAGAGTCAGCAACCCATATGCCTCAAGTGCTAAAAATGTTGCAGTGGGATTCAAAGATTGTAGTGCAGTGCAAATAATTAGAGCAGGCGTTTGGGTGCTTGAGGGTCCCACGGTACAACTTGGACTCGAGCAGCCCCAAACATATCCGCACCGGCCTCCTGTGAGGAATATATGGGCAAGCCCAAATTTGGGTGGCCCCTGCGGAACATGCATCGGTTCCATTAGGCAATGCCAGTAGCCCCAAAAATACCCACCTCAGCCACTCAAGAGAATATGTTCGCAAGTCCAAATGGGGCTTGCCTCTACAGAAACCCACATTGGTCCCCTTCCGCTATTGGAGAGGGCTCTGGGCAATGCGGGTCGAATGCTGGCAGCCTAAATTCGGCTGACAGATAATGAGACAGATTCTGCGCCATTTCCTTTATCCAAAAAAAACCAATTATATATAGAAAAGGTCTGAAATGGGCCCGATCGAGGTCACCTGCGGTGAGCACAGAGGGGGACCATCTGGGCACCAGTTACAGAACTCGCATGTTTCCCACATGGGCCCCACAAAGACTGCCCACATAGGCACCGTGAGGGGCGCCACATCATATCTCGCTTTGTGCTACTTGCAACACCTTCTACATTCATTTGGAAAATTAATTCAATCGAGCCGATAGTCTTCTTATGCGGCGGTCTACCGAAAAACTGTTGTGGTCCTAGTTCCGTCGCCGTTCCAATGCTCTGATTACTTTATACTGCACCTTTACAGTTTGCGCAATAGAGCCACAGATGTCAGCGCCGTATTTACTGTGAACTTCCGGGTGGTCTGCTCATTGTATTCGGTTAAGATAATCAAGACTGACATAATAATAATAATAATAATAATAATTGGTTTTTGGTGGAAAGGAAATGGCGCAGTATCTGTCTCATATATCGTTGGACACCTGAACCGCGCCGTAAGGGAAGGGATAAAGGAGGGAGTGAAAGAAGAGAGGAACAAATAGGTCCGTAGTGGAGGGCTCCGGAATAATTTCGACCACCTGGGGATCTTTAACGTGCACTGACATCGCACAGCACACGGGCGCCGGAAAAAAGCAATTCATGCTTTGAGATCGACGCACGGAACACATTCCCAACTCATCGGCACGATGTGCGATGAAGGTATGACAGATAAATAAGTGGAGTGTAAGGTTTGCGCACCCTTAGATCATAATGATGATAAAAAAACTTCCACAAAGGAAGATGGTTTCAGATTAACTTATTACTAAAACATACTACAGATACACCAGTCAAGCGCAGAACGCAACGGTGCTCGGTTTGGAAAGATTAACCACAGCACCTGCATAAAACCCGAAGAACGGCACTGATTAGAAAAAATTTTATTTACATATGTACACATGCCAAGGTTACCGGATACATTTGACATTCACAAGTTGACATGACGCTCAGCATGTAAGGCGAGCCAATTAGAGTGCCAAAACATTTTTGAATAACTAACAGGAATTTCTTGTGTGCGATTTAAAGCGGCGTGGCATGATTATTAACAGTGAGTGATACCGGAAAAATCTGACACGGAAAAAAAAAGGGGGGGGGAATAAAGAAGAAGACCCTAGCGCAAGAACGGCACTACCATCATGAGAGCAGAACATCGCTGCATGAATTGCCGCTTTTTTACCCACAGCCTATCCGGTCCCGACCATTTAGGGCCGTGTACATGCACTGGTTTCTGCTGAAACGTGAGAAGAAAATTATATGGAGGCCTGCCTGAAAAATACCAACATATTTGTTACAGGTTTATCTGCTATAGTAGCGCAAGCAGGTTATTTTGAAATGTTTCTTTAAAAATTAACGTATGACTAGGAAGATTTATTACAATTTCTAACGGCTTTTTTAGCTCTGGTAAAAACAATAACAAATAAAAATGGTTTTCGGGGAAAGGAAATGGCGCAGTATCTCTCATACATAGTTGGACCCCTGAGCCGCGCCGTAAGGGAAGGGATAAAGGAGGGAGTGAAAGAAGAAAGAAAGGTGCCGCAGTGGAGGGCTCCGGAATAATTTCGACCACCTGGGGATCTTTAACGCGCACTGACATCGCCCAGCACACGGGCGCCTTAGCGTTTTCCCTCCATTAAAATGCAGCCGCCGCGGTCGGGTTGGAACGTGTGAACTCCATATCAGTAGCCGAGTGCCACAAGCACTCAGCCAGCGCGGCGGGTTCGTAAAAATCGGAAAATTACATTCGAGGAAGGAAGAGGCGTAGTATGTCTGTCACCATCGGACCACACCTCAAATTCGCGCCGAGGACAGGATTAGAGGAAAATACCACGGAAGAAAATAAGAGGCGTCGTAATGGCAGATCTCGGCGCACACCCGAAGCGCGCCTTAAGGGAAGGGATAAAGGAGGGACTGAAAAAAAAAGGAAGAAATGGTTGCCGTAGTGGAGGGCTCCGTAATAATTTCGACCACCTGGGGATCTTTAACGCGCGCTGACATCGCACAGCACGCGGGCGCCTTTTGCGCTTCGCCTGCATCGAATCGTGGCCGCCACAGTCAGGTTCGAACCTGGCACTGCGGCTCAGTAGACGAGCGCCTTAACTGAGCCACCGCTGCTGGCAAGTGTACCTGCCCGAAAATGTTTTTCACCACCAACAACATCGAAACGCCGCCCCCGCGGCCGTGTTCGAGCCTCGGTACTCCAGTATAGTAGGCGAGCACCTTAGCAATGACAGAATCTGAAATATTTTTTTGCGCCTGGCGACCCACCGCGTTGGCTCAGTGGATAGAACGCTTACTGATCCGGAGTTCCCCAGTTCGACCCCGACTGCGGCGGCCGCGTTTCGATGGAGGCGATGCGGAAAGGCGCCCGTGTGCTGTGCGTTGTCAGTGCAGTTAAAGATTCGCAGCTGGTCGAAATTATCCCACAGCCCTCCACTGTGGCACGTCTTGGTGCCTCTCTTCTTTCACTCTTACCTTCCTCTCTTCCCTTACGGATGGGTTCGGGCGGCCACCGAGATGTGAGACAATTAATGCGCCGTTTCCTTTCCTCAAAAACCAATTTTCAAGCCAATTTCACCTAGGTACTACACTAACTGGCATGCGCAGCGTACTGCTGGCGGGCGCATTGAGGTTTTTTCCTTAGTCAATTATCGTAGCGACAATTCTTGTTCTGTATTAAAGACGCACAGGAGGCTGCCATAGCACTGGCTAATAAAGATCACGGCACGAAGAAAATCGATAGTGACTCAAAATACGCGATCACTGGTTATCAGAGGGGCACACTGGGCAAATTCACAGCATCCCTGCTCAAGAACAACACACCTCCGACCACTATCAACCTTGTTAGGGGGCCGACCTACTCCGGCTACTCGGGAAGCCAGAAGGCAGACGAATACGCACTAGGGCTAACCAACCGGGCCGTCTGGACAAATGATCCGCCTGCAGAGCCACCCACCACATACAACGAGGTTACAAGCATATATAAGAACAACAGACGCCTTTACCTACGGTCGCACCCAGAGCTTACCAGGGCACAAGCCACGGCTCATAGAAGAGCTCAGACGAAAAATCTTATCAGGCCGTATCGATTGGCCTTAAATAAAAAAGATCATGTTAATCCTATTTGATAAATTTGTGACTAAAACCATGACGCAGATGATGAACATATTCTCTGGGGATGCAAGGGAAATCCACCCACGAGAACGTTCCTCCCACATTCCTCAGCTGGCAGCTGGGAAAAGATCATACGCAGGGAAGACAAACAGGAACATGCGAACATCGCAGATTGAATCCTCGAAGTCGCCCTTTCATGGAGGCTACCTGGGGCGAAAGTGGACTAAAGAGGAAAGAAAAGCCCAATAAAGTTTTTTCCTCCTTCACGCCCCAATTGAAGGCTTCTTACGCGGCCGTAATTTGGTGGCGTGCCCTCGGCATGATTATTTAAACGCGATTTTCAATGGACCGTCACAGCGGGAGGCACCATCTCATATGTAACTCATTTAGCCGCAACAACGTAGCCATCATCATGAACGACCTCGTGTGTTCTGCACAAGAGACCGAAGAAGTTGTTTCAAAACCAATGTGTTTCGTGTTCGCGCTCTTCATAACAAATTGGCCAACTACCTCTGCGGTGCGTACCTCCTTTTAAAGCTACCGTTGACAGCATAAAAGTGCAGCGTCCGCTTGAGTTCTGGTTTTCGAATCAGCTGAAATTTGCAGTAGGACGAACAGGTTTACAGCATAAATGGGCAGTGTCCGCTTGAGTACTGACCTGCCGCGGTGGCTCAGTGGTTAGGGCGCTCGACTATTGATCCGGAGCTCCCGGGTTCGGACCCAACCGCGGCGGCTGCGTTTTGATGGATGAAATACGGTAAGGCGCCTGTGTGCCGTGCGATGTCAGTGCACGTTAAAGAATCCCAGGTGGGAGAAATTATTTCTTCCTTTCTATTTCTTCCTTTCTTCTCTCACTCCCTCCTTTATTCGTTTCCTTACGGCGCGATTCAGGTGTCCAACGATATACGAGACAATGCTGCCCCTGTTCCTTTCCTCCAAAACCAATTATTAATATAATTATTTTCTGGTCGTGCCAACGGTGGTTGGCGCACTCGGTGCGAAATAGAGACATGCTCCAAGTCTCCGCCAGTGCGGTAAGGTTGCGCCGAAGCCGCCGAACGCGTCGGCGGGCAAGCGCAGTTGGAGTGTAGAGGGTCTCGCTTTGGCCGACGTAACGTCGCCGTGCAGCGCGCGCGCGCGCTACGCCGGAGTATAAACGGTCCTTAACAGATCAATGCGGAAAGTTGGGCTATTTGGTGTGTAATCATTAATTAAAAGACTAGCGCATAATATTGGAACACACACAAAGACAGAATTAGCGCTAAGCGACGAGCGCTCGTCCTGTCTTCTCTGTACCCAGTTTTATGCGCTAGTCTTTTAATAATCCTAAACAGAACCTGCGCTTAATCGCTAACCAACATATTCGGAGGCGACATATATGGGAGCCACGGAACCCCCCCCCCCCCCCGTACCGCACACTCAGTAAATAAGAAAAAAAACCTGTGCCGAAACTCGGAATCGAACCAGGGCCTGTGGCGTTTGAGGCGGAGACGCTACCAATAAAGGCGTATCTAGTGAATGCACTGCGCATAAATGAATCTAGTGAATGTAGACGCGCATAAGGACGCATCTAGTGAATGCACTATTGCGATGGAGAAGCCTCCGCGCTTTCGCTACGTATATCCTGGCCTAACATAGCTAGGTCATCAACAATTTTTTTCCTTACGTTTACTGCGCTTACAGAACTGTATTACGATACTCTCTGCTCTTTCCCTCCTCTCTTACGTGAAGCAATTTGTTTTTGTTCCATTTCCGCCTGCAGTTTCCAACTGCTTCCCACTTGCTTATAATATTCCTTGTGCTTTTAATTATGTCATTTGTGACCTTAGTTATCACATCTCGTTTGGCACCTGAACAGAGCCGTAATAATAATAATAACAATAATAATTGGTTTTTGGGGAAAGGAAATGGCGTAGTATATGTCTCATATATCGTTGGACACCTAAACTGCACCGTAAGGAAAGGAATAAAAGAGAGAGTGAAAGAAGAAAGGAAGGAAGAGATGCCCTAGAGGAGGGCTCCGGAATAATTTCGACCACTTGGGGATCTTTAACGTGCACTGATATCGCACAGCACACGGTCGCCTTAGCGTTTCGCCTCCATAAAAACGCAGCCGCCGCTGTCGGGTTCGAAGCCGGGAACTCCGGATCAGTAGCAGAGCGCCCTAACCACTGAGCGAACCTCATATTCCGAACCTCTTGAAGAGTGCCTTTTGCTTCGGACCAGTGAATCTGAGTCCAAACCAGCCCGCGTAGTTCACGCTTGTCTTGAGGCTACAGCGGTATCTATCCACATGACTTTTTCTTTCCTAAACGTTTTCGTTAAAGACGTTTTCCTCTCATACAGATGAAGGCCAAGTCACGTGGCACTGCTTCTGAGACAACGAACTTCAAGGAGCCCTCATTGCATCTGAAACAAGCCAGCTCTGAAGCTTCCACCGCTGGTCAAGCGGTTCCCATCTCCGTAAGTTTGCTTCGCACAGTATATCGCACCTCCTCGTCCAAGCATTGAGAGGTGAACGAAAACAAAGATGATGACACCGGTACTGTAAAAGCGGGCAGTCTGTCTGTCTGTCTGTCTGTCTGTCTGTCTGTCTGTTGTTGCCAAGAAGAAAGAAAAGGAAAGTGCACAGGCCTGCTCATTGGCTCAAGCCGAGCCACAATCGCGACCACGTGCAGATAGTAGGAGAGTTGAAAGATGGGATAGAAAGACAGGACAGTAAAGACGCGCTAAAGACGAGGCCGATCCCGGAGGTAGTGCAATACCGGGCCAACTGGTGGCGGGAGTTATGGATGGATGGAAAACTTTATTGGGTCCGGCAAGTAGTGATAAGTAACCACTAAGCGGGCCGCTCCCACGTCGGGACCGGAAGACCAAGCCTCACGGCCACGTCGTGAGCCTGCTGGACAGCCCAGAATTGTTCATCCAGTTCCGGGCTGCGAAGTGCAGCCTCCCACTTGGAAGCGTCCTTGATCGCCGAGTCTTCAATTCTTGCGCAAGACCAGAGCATGTGTTCGAGCGTGGCTAAATCACCCCAATCCTGGCAAGAAGGCTCCGTATAGGTCTCATGATAAAACATGTTCAACCTCCGTGGGCAAGGATAAGTACCAGTCTGTAGTACACATTTTCCAGCGAAATCTTTACTGGCTGCGAACTTGCGATTCCGACGTGGCGGTGCTCTGAGGAGGCACATGACGTCCCAACGCGCGCCTCGCCGCGGATATTTCTTTCTCTCGCTCCCTTGTCACTACTGCGCATGCGCCACTAGTAGCACCGAGCCACAGGTGTTCCGCCGCTGCGCAGCTCCTTTCCTCAAAATCCAACTTTCAATTTTCAGTACAGCCGGTGACACTGACGATGCGTTCACCTCCCGCGATGCGTGGGTCGGGGTGCTGCTTTCGGAGATGATCGTGGATGGCCTCACGCAGGTAGTTGGTGTGCAGCGGTCGCGAGGTCGTCAGATTCTTCGTTGCCTGCGATGCCGCAGTGACCGGGCACCCACTGTGCACGCACGACACAACCTCTCTGCGTGAGGCACTCGATGCGTGAGCTGCTGCGTTTTTATGGAGGACAGTCTGTCTGTTGTTGCCACGAAAAATGAAAAGGAAAGTGCACAGGCCTGCTCACCGGCTCAAGCCGAGCCACAATCGCTACCACGTGCAGAAAGTAGGAGAGTTGAAAGATGGGTTAGAAAGACAGGATAGTAAAGACGCGCTAAAGACAAGGCTGATCCCGGAGGTAGTGCAATACCGGGCCAACCGGCGGCGGTAGTGAAGCATCCTTCAAACTCTCCGCCACATTTCCAAAAATAAGTCCAATTGGACCCGTAACAGATTCTCTACGGGGTCCGGACATTCGCCAATATTTTATGGAGGCAGAACGATAAGACGGCCGCGTGCTGTGCGATGTCAGTGCACGTTAAAGATCCCCAGGCGTTCGAAATTATTCCTGAGCCCACCACTATGGCGCCTCTTTCTTCTTTCACTCCCTCCTTTATCCCTTCCCTTACGGCGCGGTTCAGGCGTCCGGCGATATATTGGACATACTGCGCCATTTCATTTCCCCAAAAAGCCTTTATTATTATTATTATTATCAGTGGATAGGCAGCGTGCCCCCCCCCCCCCCCCCCCCCCCCCCTGCCACCCTGGGAGGTGGCATGCAGTTAATGGTTGATCACGAGAGATTGATCACCAGAATGATGTCAGCGATAATTCATTCGGGCCACACTTTTCTCTCACCATTACCACATGTATGAAAGCACGAATGAGGCGTCAACATATCCAGGGAGCCAGTTATGCTCCATTCCTTTGCTCAAAGCCATCATCGTCTAGAACATTCTTAACGCCAGCGCCAATGAACACAATGAACGCCTACTTCTTTCGCTTTGTATATCCTAGATTAGCTGAGCTACTCCATATTAATTTTTTTAATAAGGAGGTAATGATCCATTCTTCGGATATTTAGCAAAATCTTTCTTGTTAGCAGCTGCTGCTGCTGTTGTTGATATGAAGAAAGAAACGGGAAATGCACTGGTCTGCCTACTGACTGAAGCCAAACCACGCTCGCTGCCGCGTACCGAAAGTAGGAAAGTTATATGATAGGAGAGCAAAAATAGAAAGAAAAGGCGCGCGCTTTTATGCTCCGGGCCAATCCCAGAGGCAGTGCAATATCGGGCCGACCCGTGCCAGAGTGCTTGAAGCACGCCGCCATATTCCAAAAATAAGTTTAATTTCTCGGGTCCCAGGACCCGCCGCAGATATTAAATCAGGTATCAGGTATTTTCTTTTTAGCGTTTCCATCGCTCGCATCTAAGAGTAGACTGCCATAGAAAACAAACCAGGAACGCTTCTGGCAATGGCAAAAACACTAATAGAACAAAAAATACAATACTGCCGCCGGGTGATCTGCGGCTATATTGAATGTTAGAGTAGAATCTTACATAATATGAAACAAATGCTTTCATAAACGGTTACCAGCTCAAAAATTCTTTGTCCAGAATTGTTGGGTATGACAGTCGACGAGGGCTTAGCTCCTCGCGCAGCAGAGATCGGGGTTGCTAAACTCGGCTCTCGGCAGCCATCGATGCAAACCACAGGAAGCATAGCGCTCGGGGCTCTGTAAATACGCGGCAGGCCAGCTTTCGCTAGCGTGCGGTCGGTGAGAAGAATAATGAAGCCCTCGGTACAGTCGCCGCAAGTTCTGGGTACGGTTAGTTTCAGCTGGTCGTACGATCGGGATATGTGTGCCATGAACATCAAGGCAAAGGGACGTTGTGGCGAACATTCAGCACACCATGTTCCCGGAGCTGTCGCTGTCACTGTCGTTGCAGTGGGTAACCGCCATGTGCAATTTTTGGTTTCGTTCAAGGATAACGAAATGGATTCCAAGAGGAGGAACGCGAAGCATGGTGCGGCAGAAAGCTACGCGGGCGGATGAGATTAAGAAGTTTGCAGGCAAAGGGTCAATACAGCTGGCAAAGGACAGGAGGGACATGAGAGAGGCCTTTGCTCTGCAGTGTGCTTAGTCAGGATGACGATGATGATCATGATGATGAATGGCTCCTCCTTAAGTTGCTTCGTGTTGCGCGTTGATGTGGCTAAGACTAGCTTTTTATGTCAGGGAGGAAAGTTGAGCTCCAATCGTGCCACCGAGCCAACGGAGTAGTCGGACGTTCTAAACATAGTCAGGAGACAGTAAGGCAAGCATTTGTTGAGAGCGGCGGACACCACTTTAGATCACCAGAAGTGGTTTATTGGGATAGGCTTCAATAATAGCCGCCAGGCATGCTCTTGCACACAAGACGCTCTTTCCTAGGGACGATTTTTTAAGCCTACTTTAAGGTACTACTTCTCGTGATGTATTCATTAAGAAGGGTTCCTTGCTGAAGCCGAAACGGCAACAATATTTTTTTACTGGTTGGTTAACATTTGCTTTCAAATTTATGCTCCCGGCCCAACGAGATTCTATCACATTCTCACCTTCAATTCTAGGCTTTATGTAGTAAGAAACAGTGACAGCCCAAATAAGGCTTCCCGCTATTGACCGCTGTAGGTTCCGCTTGGGTCACCGTGAAGCTGAAAAGCGGGCGTACCCACAAAATGCCCACATGGGCCCCATGTGGGCATTTTGTGGGTACGCCCGCTTTTCAGCTTCACGGTGACCCAACATGGGCCCCATGTGAGAGTCTTCAGAGCAGATGCCACACAGGTGCGTAGCTTTATGCAAGAACTGGGCTAGCCAAAGCGAGGCTATCCACCCAAAGCCGCAGTAGGACCCACAGGGGCTGTGTTGGGGCCGGAATGCAGCCGTGCTAGCCTTATACTCTATTCGGTCTTTTCTGTGGTACTGCGGGGAAATTGCCACGTGATAATAATAATTGGTTTTTGGGGAAAGGAAATGGCACAGTATCTGTCCCATGTATCGTTGGACACCTGAACCGCGCCGTTAGGGAAGGATAAAGGAGGGAGTGAAAGAAGAAAGGTAGAAAGAGGTCCCGTAGTGGAGGGCTCCGGAATAATTTCGACCACCTGGGGATCTCTAACGTGCACTGGCATCGCACAGCACAAGGGCGCCTTAGCGTTTTCCTCCATAAAAACGCAGCCGCCGCGGTCGTGTTCGAACCCGGGAACTCCGGATCAGTAGTCGAGCGCCCTAACCACCGAGGCGGGTTGCCACGTGATGCAGAAAAAAAACTGCTGATGGTTTAGCTTCGGTTAAGCATAGTGAGCACGCGATAGCTGACCTGAAGAAGACGTGGCTTCGATCGCGGCTTGTAGCGGTCGTTTCTCTGCTTCTTGATGGCGTCGTTTGACGAGCCGTACTTCTCTTTCCGTTGTCTCGGCCACGCGCTTGGCATTCCTGGCTTCTTGGGCTCGCTGTCGACTCTCCTTACACCACGCAACCACTTCGGGATCCGTCGACGTGGCTTCCCGCAGTCGCCGTTGATGTCGGTCGCCGTATAGACGCGGAATTTGCGCTCCTTCACCCATCGATCATCTGAAGAACGAGCGCTTCGGTCCCTCTATTCGTAAAGTGGCCGAGCAATGACGCGCATCTGTTGCCCAACTGCGCATCCACAGCGCACCTGTAGCAACTGCGCACGCGCGAAGCGCGCACCGAGGCTGCGGAGTCGGCAGCGGCGACGGCGCAACTCTGACGTCATGCACGGCACACCTGTTGCTCGGAGCATGCGCATTAGCGGCTCTGGCTTGGCCCGGTGACCTTGGCTTTGCATGACGTTGTGAAGCTATGGCTTCAATAAATTGCCTGGCGGTTTCGCATTGCTGGGCACGAAATATTGTGCGAGAACAGTTTTTCGCAGTGGACACCACCGCCACTTCAATGCCGCCATCGTCAATGCCAATTTACGCAATGCACGCAGGCGGCTATGCTCCAGTGCTGCATCTCTGCAGCAGTGTTTTCAATGCCAGTGCATATTACTTTAGTACCGTGTTTCTACCACAACCAGCGTACAAATGAGCGGTTACTACCGCCCGTATTGGTTAATCGTAGTATTAATAAATAGGGAACACGATGTGCAGTACACAGCGCTAGAACGTGTTGTAGTTTAACTAGAGGCGCGATGGGCCGCAGCGATCTTAGTGTTGGCAATAAAAAAAAATCAGCAATAGCCTAGTATTCTCGTGCAGTGGCCAGCGAAGCTGATATGTTCACGCCGCCATGGGCTAGAATCCCAATCGCGCCAATATTTATTTATTTAATTATGGTTTCCGAATGTCACACTCAAGGTTCAACTTCACACAAACCGGTAAGCCGGTTTAACCAGGTGGAGTTGCGCTTTCGCTCTAAAACCTGGCCTAGCAGTAATGGGTCTGCCTAGAGAAAATGGGTCTATTTCAAGCTGGGCTGCGGCGGGGCTGGAAAGCGGGCTTGCTCACATGGTGCCAACATCTGCCACTTGTCTGGTAATTGAGGCACATACAACATAACTCCATGCTCTATGAAGGAAAAATGCGGCCAGCCCAAATGGGGCTGCCGATGCAATCCACCAAGGGCGCTCAATCGGCCGTAGCGGAAGGCAAGAATTGGACAAATTCAATAGAAAAGAAACACAGTGTACAAATATATCGATACTGGAAAAGGCAGATTAGGAAGCAAGCATTCAATTATAACTCAAGAGGTAGTGCCCTACTCTCTGAAGCTAGGTGAGGGCGTCTTAGGACGCGCGGCTACAAAAAGAAATTTAACGAAGATGACACGTGTGCGGTGTGTGATAAATAAACTATTGAACATATCATACCCAAAAGTGATAGTATCCATCCGGATGGCGATGCCGGCACAGTCACTCTTCCCGAAGCCCTAGAGTTTAGGGACAACAAGGGTCATGTAAATAAATCTGCTGTGAAAGTTAACAAAAAGCGACTAGAAAAATGTTGGCCCCAAAGCTGAGAGGTGATATAAGGTTAGAGGCGTAGGAAAACCTTTTTACAAAAAAAAATGGCGAATCTTATTAACAATTTACAACACAGTTAATCAAAAATATATTTGAAAAAAGCCGAGCACGGTGGCAACTGCCACTACCCTGTTTCAAAGGGGGTCCTCCAACCTTCCATCCATCCCATCCATCCGGTGCTGAGCCCACCGACACGCCTCCGTACTTTTATGCACGTTGTACTTTCCACAAATTTGTTATATATGTGCTCTTAAGTTTTCTCATAATGTACACACACAAGACTTCTAAGCATATTTATTGAACTACTGAAGATTACATGTTTATGACTCTACGCAACTCGCATAAATTGCGCAAAATACGAGTGAATACGCAGGAAATGAAAAGATTTTACAGACGTCTGTCTGGTTAGAAAGCGTATTTTATTTGAGTTCGAAAGAACGCGAACCAAAAAATGTCGTTCTTTCAAAGTTAAATTAAACACGAAGGGATAACTGTGCCAACTTGCCGGGATGCCCTGACTGCTTGTGACATCCCGCACTGCATTACAGTTCAGTACAGGTACACACATCGTCTGTTCCTACTGCAGCTCCTTGGAGCCATTGTTAAAATAAATGTGCTATGAGGAAGATAACCCTATTATAAGGAAAATGTGTGTTCGCTCAATATTTACACAGAGTCAGCAACCCATATGCCTCAAGTGCTAAAAATGTTGCAGTGGGATTCAAAGATTGTAGTGCCGTGCAAATAATTAGAGCAGGCGTTTTGGTGCTTGAGGGTCCCACGGTACAACTTGGACTCGAGCAGCCCCAAATATATCCCCACCGGCCTCCTGTGAGGAATATATGGGAAAGCCCAAATTTGGGTGGCCCCTGCGGAACCTGCATCGGTTCCATTAGGCAATGCCAGTAGCCCCAAAAATACCCACCTCAGCCACTCAAGAGAATATGTTCGCAAGTCCAAATGGGGCTTGCCTCTACAGAAACCCACATTGGTCCCCTTCCGCTATTGGAGAGGGCTCTGGGCAATGCGGGTCGAATGCTGGCAGCCTAAATTCGGCTGACAGAATATGAGACAGATACTGCGCCATTTCCTTTCCCCCCAAAAAACCAATTATATATAGAAAAGGTCTGAAATGAGCCCGATCGAGGTCACCTGCGGTAAGCACCGAGGGGGACCATCTGGGCACCAGTTACAGAACTCGCATGTTTCCCACATGGGCCCCACAAAGGCTGCCCACATAGGCACCGTGAGGGGCGCCACATCATATCTCGTTTTGTGCTACTTGCAACACCTTCTACGCTCATTTGGAAAATAAATTCAATCGAGCCGACAATCTTCTTATGCGGCGGACTACCGAAAAACTGTTGTGGTCCTAGTCCCGTCGCCGTTCCAGTGCTCTGATTACTTTATACTGAATAATAATAATAATTGGTTTTGGGGGTAAAGGAAATGGCGCAGTATCTGTCTCATATGTCGTTGGACACCTGAACCGCGCCGTAAGGGAATTGGATTAAAGGAGGGAGTGAAAGAAGAAAGGAAGAAGAGGGGCCGTAGTGGAGGGCTCCGGAATAATTTCGACCGCCTGGGGATCTTTAACGTGCACTGACATCGCACAGCACACGGGCGCCTTAGCGTTTTTCCTCCATAAAAACGCAGCCGCCGCGGTCGGGTTCGAACCCGGGAACTCAGGATCAGTAGTCGAGCGCCCTAACCACTGAGCCACCGCGGCGGGTTACTTTATACTGCACCTTTACAGTTTGCGCAATAGAGCCACAGATGTCGGCGCCGTATTTACTGTGAACTTCCGGGTGGTCTGCTCATTGTATTCTGTTAAGATAATCAAGACTGACAGGAAAAAAGCAATTCATGCTTTGAGATCGACGCACGGAACACATTCCCAACTCAGCGGCACGATGTGCGATGAAGGTATGACAGATAAATAAGTGGAGTGTAAGGTTTTGCGCACCCTTAGATCATAATGATGAAAAAAAAACTTCCACAGAGGAAGATGGTTTCAGATTAACTTATTATTAAAAACATACTACAAATACACCAGTCAAGCGCAGAACACGACGGTACTCGGTTTGCAAAGATTAACCACAGCACCTGCATAAAACCCGAACAACGGCACTGATTAGAAAAAATTTTATTTACATATGTACACATGCCAAGGTTACCGGATACATTTGACATTCACAAGTTGACATGACGCTCAGCATGTAAGGCGAGCCAATTAGAGTGCCAAAACATTTTTGAATAACTAACAGGAATTTCTTGTGTGCGATTTAAAGCGGCGTGGCATGATTATTAACAGTGAGTGATACCGGAAAAATCTGACACGGAAAAAAAAAGGGGGGGGGGAATAAAGAAGAAGACCCTAGCGCAAGAACGGCACTACCATCATGAGAGCAGAACATCGCTGCATGAATTGCCGCTTTTTTACCCACAGCCTATCCGGTCCCGACCATTTAGGGCCGTGTACATGCACTGGTTTCTGCTGAAACGTGAGAAGAAAATTATATGGAGGCCTGCCTGAAATATACCAACATATTTGTTACAGGTTTATCTGCTATAGTAGCGCAAGCAGGTTATTTTGAAATGTTTCTTTAAAAATTAACGTATGACTAGGAAGATTTATTACAATTTCTAACGGCTTTTTTAGCTCTGGTAAAAACAATAACAAATAAAAATGGTTTTCGGGGAAAGGAAATGGCGCAGTATCTCTCATACATAGTTACATAGTTGGACCCCTGAGCCGCGCCGTAAGAGAAGGGATAAAGGAGGGAGTGAAAGAAGAAAGGTGCCGAAGTGGAGGGCTCCGGAATAATTTCGGCCACCTGGGGATCTTTAACGCGCACTGACATCGCCCAGCACACGGGCGCCTTAGCGTTTTCCCTCCATTAAAACGCAGCCGCCGCGGTCGGGTTGGAACGTGTGAACTCCGGATCAGTAGCCGAGTGCCGCAAGCACTCCGACAGCGCGGCGGGTTCGTAAAAATCGGAAAATTACATTCGAGGTAGGAAGAGGCGTAGTATGTCTGTCACCATCGGTAGAGTGTACTACCATCGGACCACACCTCAAACTCGCGTCGAGGACAGGATTAGAGGAAAATACCACCTAAGAAAATAAGAAGCGTCGTAATGGCAGATCTCGGCGGACACCCGAAGCGCGCCTTAAGGGAAGGGATAAAGGAGGGACTGAAAAAAAAGGAAGAAATGGGTGCCGCAGTGGACGGCTCCGGAATAATTTCGACCACCTGGGGATCTTTAACGCGCACTGACATCGCACAGCACGCGGGCGCCTTTTGCGTTTCGCCTGCATCGAATCGTGGCCGCCACGGTCAGGTTCGAACCTTGCACTGCGGCTCAGTAGACGAGCGCCTTAACTGAGCCACCACGGCTGGCAAGTGTATATGCCCGTAAATGTTTTTCACCACCAACAACATCGAAACGCCGCCACCGCGGCCGTGTTCGAGCCTCGGTCCTCCAGTATAGTAGGCGAGCACCTTAGCAATGACAGAATCTGAAATATTTTTTTGCGCCTGGCGACCCACCGCGTTGGTTCAGTGGTTAGAACGCTTACTGATCCGGAGTTCCCCAGTTCGACCCCGACTGCGGCGGCCGCGTTTCGATGGAGGCGATGCGGAAAGGCGCCCGTGTGCTGTGCGTTGTCAGTGCAGTTAAAGATCCGGAGCTGGTCGAAATTATCCCACAGCCCTCCACTGCAGCACGTCTTGGTCTCTCTCTTCTTTCACTCTTACCTTCCTCTCTTCCCTTACGGATGGGTTCGGGTGTCCACCGAGATGTGAGATAATTAATGCGCCGTTTTCTTTCCTCCAAAACCAATTTTCAAGCCAATTTCACCTAGGTACTACTCTAACTTACATGCGCAGCGTACAGCTGACGGGCGCATTGAGGTTTTCCCCTTAGTCAATTATCATCGTAGCGACAATTCTTGTTCTGTATTAAAGACGCACAGGAGGCTGCCATAGCACTGGCTAATAAAGATCACGGCACGAAGAAAATCGATAGTGACTCAATATACGCGATCACTGGCTATCGGAGGGGCACACTGGGCAAATTCACACCATCCCTGCTCAAAATCAACACACCTCCGACCACTATCAACCTTGTTAGGGGGCCGACCTACTCCGGCTACTCGGGAAGCAAGAAGGCAGACGAATACGCACTAGGGCTAACCAACCGGGCCGTCTGCACAAATGCTCCACCTGCGGAGCCACCCACCACATACAACGAGGTTACAAGCATATATAAGAACAACAGACGCCTTTACCCACGGCCACACCCAGAGCTTACCAGGGCACAAGCCACGGCTCTTAGAAGAGCTCAGACGAAAAGTCTTATCAGGCCGTATCGATTGGCCTTAAATAAAAAAGATCATGCTAATCCTATTTGCTAAATTTGTGACTAAAACCATGACGCAGATGATAAATATATTCTCTGGGGATGCAAGGGAAATCCACCCACGAGAAAGTTCCTGCCACATCCCTCAGCTGGCAGCTGGGGAAAGATCATACGCAGGGAAGACAAACAGGAACATGCGAACATCGCAGATTGAATCCTCGAAGTCGCCCTTTCATGGAGGCTACCTGGGGCGAAAGTGGACTAAAGAGGAACGAAAAGCCCAATAAAGTTTTTTCCTCCACCACGCCCCAATTGAAGGCTTCCTACGCGGCCGTAATTTAATGGAGTGCCCTCGGCATGATTATTTAAACGCGATTTTCAATGGACCGTCACTGCGGGAGGCACCATCTCATGTGTAACTCATTTAGCCGCAACAACATAGCCATCATCATGAACGACCTCGTGTGTTCTGCACAAGAGACAGAAGAAGTTGTTTCAAAACCAATGTGTTTCGTGTTCGCGCTCTTCATAACAAATTGGCCAACTACCTCTGCGGTGCGTACCTCCTTTTAAATCTACCGTTGACAGCATAAAAGTGCAGCGTCCGCTTGAGTTCTGGTTTTCGAATCAGCTGAAATTTGCAGTAGGACGAACAGGTTTACAGCATAAATGGGCAGTGTCCGCTTGAGTACTGACCTGCCGCGGTGGCTCAGTGGTTATGGCGCTCGACTACTGATCCGGAGCTCCCGGGTTCGGACCCAACCGCGGCGGCTGCGTTTTGATGGATGAAATACGGTAAGGCGCCTGTGTGCTGCGCGATGTCAGTGCACGTTAAAGAATTCCAGGTGGGAGAAATTATTTCTTCCTTTCTATTTCTTCCTTTCTTCTCTCACTCCCTCCTTTATTCCTTTCCTTACGGCGCGATTCAGGTGTCCAACGATATACGAGACAATGCTGCCCCAGTTCCTTTCCTCCAAAACCAATTATTAATATAATTATTATCTGGTCGAGCCAACGGCGGTTGGCGCACTCGGCGCGAAATAGAGACATGCTCCAAGTCTCCGCCAGGGCGGTAAGATTGCGCCGAAGCCGCCGAACGCGTCGGCGGGCAAGCGCAGTTGGAGTGTAGAGGGTCTCGCTTTGGCCGACGTGACGTCGCCGTGCAGCGCGCGCGCGCGCGCTACGCCGGAGTATAAACGGTCCTTAACAGATCAATGCGGAAAGCTGGGCTATTTGGTGTGTAATCATTAATTAAAAGACTAGCGCATAATATTGGAACACACACAGAGAAGACAGAATGAGCGCTAAGGACGAGCACTCGTCCTGTCTTCTCTGTACCCAGTTTTATGCGCTAGTCTTTTAATAATCCTAAACAGAACCTGCGCTTAATCGCTAACCAACGTATTCGGAGGCGACATATATGGGAGCCACGGAACCCCCCCCCCCCCCCCCCCCCCCCCCCCCGTCCCGCACACTCAGTGAATAAGAGAAGAAACCTGTGCCGAAACTCGGAATCGAACCAGGGCCTTTGGCGTTTGAGGTGGAGACGCTACCAATAAAGGCGCATCTAGTGAATTCACTGCGCATAAATGAATCTAGTGAATCTAGATGCGCATAAAGACGCATCTAGTGAATGCACTATTGCGATGGAGAAGCCTCCGCGCTTTCGCTACGTATATCCTGGCCTAACATAGCTAGGCCATCAACAATTTTTTTCCTTATGTTTACTGCGCTTACAGAACTGTATTACGATACTCTCTGCTCTCTCTCTCCTCTCTTACGTGAAGCAATTTATTTTTGTTCCATTTCCGCCTGCAGTTTCCAACTGCTTCCCACTTGCTTATAATATTCCTTGTGCTTTTAATTATGTCATTTGTGACCTTAGTTATCACATCTCGTTTGGCACCTGAACAGAGCCGTAATAATAATAATAACAGTAATAATTGGTTTTGGGGAAAAGGAAATGGCGCAGTATATGTCTCATATATCGTTGGACACCTAAACTGCACGGTAAGGAAAGGAATAAAATAGAGAGTGAAAGAAGAAAGGAAGGATGAGATGCCCTAGAGGAGGGCTCCGCAATAATTTCGACCACTTGGGGATCTTTAACGTGCACTGATATCGCACAGCACACGGGCGCCTAAGCATTTCGCCTCCATAAAAACGCAGCCGCCGCTGTCGGGTTCGAAGCCGGGAACTCCGGATCAGTAGCAGAGCGCCCTAACCACTGAGCGAACCTCATATTCCGAACCTCTTGAAGAGTGCCTTTTGCTTCGGACCAGTGAATCTGAGTCCAAACCAGCTCGCGTAGTTCACGCTTGTCTTGAGGCTACAGCGGTATCTATCCACAACTTTTTCTTTCCTAAACCTTTTCGTTAAAGACGCTTTCCTCTCACACAGATGAAGGCCAAGTCACGTGGCACTGCTTCCGAGACAACGAACTTCAAGGAGCCCTCATTGCATCTGAAACAAGCCAGCTCTGAAGCTTCCACCGCTGGTGAAGCGGTTCCCATCTCCGTAAGTTTGCGTCGCACAGTAGATGGCACCTCCTCGTCCAAGCTTAGAGAGGTGAAGGAAAACAAAGATGATGACACCGGTACTGTAAAAGCGGGCAGTCTGTCTGTCTGTTGTTGCCAAGAAGAAAGAAAAGAAAAGTGCACAGGCCTGCTCACTGGCTCAAGCGGAGCCACAATCGTTACCACGTGCTTATAGTAGGAGATTTGGAAGATGGGATAGAAAGACAGGATAGTAAAGACGCGCTAAAGACAAGGCCGATCCCAGAGGTAGTGCAATACCGGGCCAACCGGTGGCGGGAGTGATGGATGGATGGAAAACGTTATTGGGTCCTGCAAGTAGTGATAAGTAACCACTAAGCGGGCCGCTCCCACGTCGGGACAGGAAGACCAAGCCTCACGGCCACGTCGTGAGCCTGCTGGACAACCCAGAATTGTTCATCCAGTTCCGGGCTGCGAAGTGCAGCCTCCCACTTGGAAGCGTCCTTGATCGCCGAATCTTCAATTCTTGCGCAAGACCAGGGCATGTGTTCGAGCGTGGCTAAATCACCACAATCCTGGCAATAAGGCTCCGTATAGGTCTCAGGATAAAGCAAGTTCAACCTCCGTGGGCAAGAATAAGTACCAGTCTGTAGTAGGCGTAATGTAAGTGCCTGAGCCCTGTTTAGTTTAGGATGCGGCAAACCATAAACCCTGCGATTAAGAAGGTAATACTTCGAGATCTCATTGTATGTGGAAGGGGAGTCTCTGTTCTCGGGGAGTACCGCCACGCCGTGGCGCGGGGCAGAGCGGAGGGTAAGATCTCGCGCTGCCTCATGGGCGGACTCATTGAGATTCGGAGGGGCTCCCTCAATCAACCCAAGGTGAGCACGAAACCAACATAAGTAGTGTTGAGAGATCTCACAGGTCTGCATAATCTTAAAAGCAACCTTAGCCACCGAGCCCTTCTCAAAGGCCCTAACGGCCGACTTTGAATCACTGTATACAAAAGGCCTGCGCCTGTCAACCAGGGCGAGTGCAATAGCCGCTTGCTCCGCGACCTCTGGCCTATCAGTTCAAACGGTAACAGTGTTAACGACACTGCCCTCAATGTCCACGACAACTACGGTAAACACCTTCCTCTCCTCGCTAAATGAAACAACGACGAAGCCAACCTTCTGATTCTCATCACGAATGAGTCTCAGCAAACAAGCCCACCGGGCCTTTCTTCTACCCACATTTCGCTCCGGATGCATGTTCCTGGGAACAGGCTTGACATGATACCGCTGACGGACCTTCAAGGGAATACCGACGTGAACCTGCGAAATCTTCTCGTGAAGAACACCTAACTCTCTCATAATCTGCCGACCAGCGCTAGTCGTAGAGAGACGCACCATCTGCGTCCTCTCCTGAGCCTCAGCTATCTCATCCAAGGTATTATGAATTCCCAGCTGGAGACGTCGGTCGTTGCTGGTGCACATCGGCACTCCCAACACTTTCTTTGTGATCTTCCTAATCTGCGTGTCAAGCTTCTCCTTCTCTGATGGTTTCCACTTGTGCACGGCCGCCACATAAGTAAAGTGACACAATACAAATGCGTGCATAAGCCTAATCAGACTATCCTCCTTCAACCCGGTCTGCCTGTTGGCCACCCTCTTCAATAGGCGTACCGCATTTTCTGTCTTGGCAGTGATCTTCTGGGTCGTCAGCGTGTTGGCGCCGTTCGACTCAATCAGCATCCCCAAAACCCTGATCTTATCTACCCTAGGGATGAGATTGCCATTTCTTGTGCGAAGCTTAAAGCTCAGCTTGTCCACGGGGATCCATCCCGTTGCAGCTTGTCCACGGGGATCCATCCCCTTGGCTTGGGTCCCCTTCTAGTGGGACTGTACAGCAACAGCTCGGACTTGGAGGGGGAGCACCTTAATCCCGTCGGGTCCAAATAAGTCTCGATTACATCTACTGCCTCCTGCAGAACACACTCGATATAGCCCTCACTACCCCCAGGACACCATATGGTCACGTCATCGGCATACATAGCGTGCTTAATGCCCTCAATCTCCAAGAGCTTCTTGGCCAACCCGACCATGGCCAGGTTGAACAATGTGGGCGAGATGACGGCACTCTGAGGAGTGCCCCTGTCTACGAGGTTTAACGTCTTTGACTCCAGCTCCGCAACCCTCAAAGTGGCTTTCCTGCATGACAGGAACGATCTGACGTAGTCATGAAAGCGCGCGCCGAGGCCAAGATCCGAAATGGACTTTAGAATATAAGAGTGTCAAACGCTGTCAAAGGCCTTCTCCAGGTCCAGGCCTAGGATGACCTTAACGCCCCTTCCACCTCTGTCAATGACCTGATGCTTGATGAGCTTCATTGCCTCTTGAGTCGACAGCCCGGCCCGAAAACCAATCATAGGGGGGGGGGGGAGGGGTAGACCTTGTTCTCCTCAAGATACCTTGTAAGCCGATTAAGCACCGCATGCTCGGCCACCTTGCCCACAAAGGAAGTGAGCTAAATAGGCCTTAAGTTATCAATGCTAGGGGCTTTGCCAGCCTTGGGAATGAGCACCGTGAGAGCTGTCTTCCACTGCCCCGGAACCACCCAATCTCTCCACATAGCGTTAACCTCCCCGGTAAGGTACTTGATCGACCTATCATCCAGGTTTTTCAAAAGATTGTTCGAAATGCCGTCCGGTCCGGGAGCCGACTTGCTATTAAGGTTATTCAAAACCGTGCGTATCTCTTCCACAGAAAAGGCCTCATCTAGGGAAAAGTTGTCCTCTCCCATGTAGGCATGTTCTGTCAGAAGAGCATTCGGGTCCGCAACAGGAAGGTATTTTTTGGACAGCTTCTCAACCAGCTCCTCCTCCGAGGCAGACCCCACTGCTTCATGTACAGCTCTAGCAAGGACGTGCCCCTGACTAACTCTCGTATTGGAGTCGTTCAGCAAATGCTTAAGCAAGCTCCACGACCTCCCGTTGCGTACCCGCTCGTCCACCGAGTTGCATACCTCATCCCACTGTTGCCTAGACAAAAGCTTACAGTGCTCCTCAATCACCTTATTCAGCTCGGAAATCTTTTTACGCAGCCAGCGATTAAGCCGCTGCCCCTTCCGCCTAGCCAGCACAGACTGCTTGGCTTCAGTGAGATGGGCCAGCCTGCTATCAACACTATCCACCTCCAAATCCGTAGTGATCTCCTTCGTAGCCTCCTTTACATTCTCCATCACCTGGGTGACCCAATACTCCAGGGACGGCCGGTACGGGCCTTCGAATTCCTTCCCCCTTTTTCCTCTCTCCTCCCGGATCATCAAACTTATCCTAGCCTATACACGCTAACGCCCTAGGGAGCCTACCCTCAACCTCAAAAACGACTTGGTTAAAATTATGTTCACTTTCTAGGTCTTCGCCAAGATTGCACCAGCTAGGCATGGTGGCGTTCTTTACAAAGCAGAGGGCAGGGGTAGTATCCCTACACGTCGACGTCCCTATACGTGTCGGAAAGGCAGGGTCAGTGACGAGCGTAAGGGCAAACTCCGCGGCTTTCTGCCAGAGGTCTCTCCCTTTAACTGTGTCATGCTTGTACCCCCACACGTGATACGGAGCATTTAAGTCCCCGGCCACAGTCAGCGGATGGTCCCCGGCAAGCTTAGAAGCCTTCTGCAGAAGCAACTTGAATTTCTGCACCCTGTCCCTCGGGGCACTATACACGTTCAGAATAAACACGCTTTTCTTATTCACCCGGTTAGGAATTACCTCAATCATGACATATTCCAGGGAACTGAACTGTATCTTAAGATAATGGACCAAGTGCGTCAGTTTGCCATCCAATAGAATGCAGGTCCCCCGAGCTTTGGATCCCCCGAAGACGGTTCGGTAGCCCGACAGAGAAACTTCTGCCGTTATTGTCTCCGGCAGTAGAATAGCCTGCGGCCTACACTTACACGCGCGAATATGCTGCTGTAGAGGCGCCCGTTTACGAGCATACCCCCTACACTTCCATTGCCGCACACAAAAAGTCTCATTTTGTCGCGCCATGTTGAAGCAGTTGCTGCGAGGCATCTTGCTGAACCTGAGACTGCCACGTCGAGGAACCAGCCGAATGAGATCCCGACCTAAGAAGGGGAGAGGCACTCAGACTGGACTTGTTGTCGAACACCTCTATTCTACATTGCAGCTCCTTGAACCTCCCATCGATCAAGCCGAGCGACTCTATGAGACGCGCATTCAGCGGCACCAGACCATCGTTGACCTGCTTGACACTATCCACAACGCTCGGCAGCTTCTGTGTCATCTCAGATCTCAGCTTCCTCGACGCGGGCTCCGTCTCATGTGTCAAAGCATTCCTCTTTGAGGGGCGCGACCCACTAGCCTCACCTACATCAGCAAAATCCATGCTATCTATGGGCTCAGGCACTGCCCTCTCCGCCGGTGCAGGGTCTGCCACACCCTTAAGTGCCGAGATTTCTGCCCGAAGCGACCTCACCAGTTCTCTCAACTCTGCGTTTTCCTGCTCTAGCCTCTTGAATCTGGCCTCATTCTTGCTATGCTCTGGCCTGACCAAACTAGGCATCTCCACTCGAGCACTTGCGCGCTCCGCCCAGGTAGTACCGCTGGCCTCTTCACCGGGGCCCTTGCCTTGTAGACCCTGCAGCACACCACTCTTGCGCACTTCCTGTCTCTCAGTCCCATTGGGGCCACGCGCAATGTCAGTTCCCAACTGTCCGTCCATTCCGAAGCGCACATTAGACGCCGATCTGCTCCCAGACCGGCCACCGGAGAGGCTGCGAGATGCTCTTCGTGGTCTCCTTGATCTTGATCTTGATCGTCAACACCCACGATGCTGTCCTTGCCCAGCCTCCAGCGTCTTCCCCAACGTTGGGAACTGACTTTCGGCGTATCTGAAGCCTCCCTTCTCTTCATCCTCCGCCTTGATATCCGCCATAGCCCGCTCAAAACGGCGGCGCCGGACCACATATGGGGTACGGAACCACTGCTGGCACTCCTTGGCAGCCGTTATATGCTCTCCCCCACACAGCTCACTCTTGGGCGTACACCGGCGGGCCTCATCGGGATTGGTTGAACCGCAGCCCCTGCAAACCACTTCTTCCGGCGAGGGGCAGACGTCAGCGCGATGCCCCAGCTTTCCGCAAGCATAACAAATATCAATCTGCTTGTGGTAAAGCGTGCACCTAACCAGCGCGTTACCATAGCGAACGTAGTTGGGCACCTTGTACCCGTCGAAAGCGATGATGACCGTACCCGACTCCTTGATGCGTTTTGCCGCCAGGGCCAGAGGATTAGGCGGTTTAACAATCTTGTAACTGAGCGCTTCGGGTCCCTCGCTGAGAGGAACGTTTCTTATGATTCCCTTGCACGTTTCATGCGGCGCCGCACGATATGCCGCGGCTGCATGCGTGTCCCCAGCAATGCATAACTCCTTGATCCTCACGTACTTCGTAGCATTTTCTTCTTCCGGCGTGCTGACCACCACAATATTCTGCTGATAGTTGGGGCAGATCGTGTCCGCTTCTCGCTTCACCTCGTCTATGCAAGCAGCAGCCGTGATTGCATCAGCCACCGCGGCCGCACCACTTCTAGCAATATTCAGACCTCCCCTGATCCTGACGATAATCTTGATATCATTTTTCGGCAGCGGAGGCATTTTATGTCGCCGGATGATACCCTTCTTGACGCTAGAAGGCGAGTTTGTACTCTGCCGTTCTTGGGTCCCGGCCCGCCGTTAGGGCTAACAGCGTTGCCGCTGTATGACAGCCTTGCCTTGGTCGTAGAATTCCTCTGGGTGTTAATTTTCCAGCCAGCATCCTCCGAAACGTCTTCCGGAGAAATATCTTCGCCTTCCACAGCGTATTCCATCATGACAAAAGTGTCGGGCGGCCGGGGAGCCGGCGCGGCCCACGAGCACGGCGGGTGGCGTATAGTCAAGACGAGAAAGGCCGTAAAATCGAGTACACTCCACTCGCTGAAAAAGGTCCTATATTCCAGTGTAGCGTGTAACTTCGTGGATCCGTTCAGCACATAATTAGGGGCCGAATAGAGAAAAATCAGGTCGAAATTGCCCATAAAGCACCCTTCTGAAAGAAAGGACGCGCGTCGCAAAACCGCGTCCGCGTCCTCGGACGCTCTACGTAGTCGCTGGAGCTCCGAAAAGAAGCGTCCGCCTCCGGCGGCGTCACGAGCCAAACTGCCTGGCGGGAGTGAAGCATCCTTCAAACTCTCCGCCACATTTCAAGTTCAAGTTCAAGTTCAAGTTTATTTTCCTTTCTTACAAAGAAGGAGCCGGGACTAAAAACTGTGGTAACAGCTTGACTGGAGGTCCCGACTCCTTGAGACAGTGGCAGTACAGAAGGAAGGCGAGGGTCACATCATTTACATCAATTAGTAATGTCATGGGTATCCGATGCAAATCCACATTTACGCGAAGCGCGAACACACATGCAAAACGAAAGTCGCAATACACACATGTACTCAAAGCAAATGTTTTACATCACTAAAATATACTAAAATATATCATGTCTGCTTCTTTCACAGATTGAAATTGTCTCGGCAGCAGTCACGGATATTGTGTTTTGAATTTCTGGTAATATCAAAATTGTCATGGATTAGTTTGTTTAGCAAGAGGGGAAGGTTGTAACTTAAGGACTGGTTCATAGAGTAAGTTCTTGGTGTTGGAGTGATCCAAGTTTCTTTGTATCTAGTGTTACGGCAGCTGTTATTTTCTCTCAGTTGTCCAAGTACAATAAAGGGATTGTCACGTTGTTGTGAAGAGTATTTATAGCATAATAGAAGCCTGTAAAAGTATAACGCGAAGATTGGAAGGATATCATACTTTATAAAGATATTTCTTGTGGGGAAAAGGAATGGCACATTTGCTATGGACCGGACGGCTTTTTTCTGCAGCAAATGCAATCTATGAAGATTTGTTAGCCCTGTTGTTCCCCAAACCAAGCTGCAGTATTGGATATGACTTAGTACTAACGCGTTGTAGAGCAACATCTTTACCCTTACTGGAAAAATATGTCTAAAGCGACCAAGTATACCTAGAGCTGAGGAAACTTTCGAACAAATGTGTTCTATGCGCGCATTCCAAGTTAGGTTGTGAGAAAATATAACGCCCAGTGTTTTTACAGAAGTCACAAGCTCTATTGGTTGGCTGTTTAAGGCTATTTTGAGAGGCCTAGATATTTTCTTTCCCTTATGGAGGTATAACAGAATTTGTGTTTTTGACGGATTTATGCGCAAGGAGTTTGCATCTGCCCATGAGTGCAGTTTATTAAGGGCTTCGCTTGTTTTGCTTTCAACCTCGGCCTCGGAAATACCTGCGACAAAAAAAGTTGTGTCATCTGCAAATGACACAACCTGAACATTACTAGCGCTGTAGACGATGCCATTTATATAAACTAAAAATAGCAAAGGCCCAAGAATGCTTCCTTGGGGCACTCCGCATGTTATATGGAGGGTAGGAGAGGATGCTGTGTTTATATCTACATATTGGGTTCTGTGAGATAAGTAAGATTGTAATAGGGTTAGCGCTAGGCCCCGCACACCATACCTTTCCAATTTAAAAAGAAGAATATCATGATTTATGAGGTCAAAGGCCTTAGTAAAATCGATGTAAATACCCATGGTGAGCTTGTTTTCACTGAATGCCTTAATTATAATTTCTTTTTGAGTTAGAAGTGCTGTCTCTGTAGATCTTTTCTTCCTGAATCCATGTTGAAAATCTAGAAATAAGTGATTTTCGTCAAAATAAGAAGCCACTCTGTGATGTATTATTTTCTCGATGCCTTTGGAAAACACAGGCAGTATAGAAATCGGTCGGTAGTTTGTGAATAGGGTCTTATCACCTTTTTTGAAAATGGGTATCACTCGAGCAATATGCATTCCTGTAGGGAAAACCCCAGTAGAGAGAATCAAATTATAAATATAGGTAATAATCGGGCACAGTATATCAAGTACATATTTTACGGGCAATATCTGGAAGCCATTTACGTCCAGCGTTTTACTATTCTTCAAGTTATTGATGGAAGAGAAAACCTCAGCTGTTTCAGTCGGGGCCAAGAACAGCGAACTTATCCTATCGTTTCCTCGCACGTACTGAGCGTAGTTTCTAATGGAACTCCCATCGTGTTCATTATCTTTCGTTTGCTGAATAAAAAAGTGATTGAAAGCATCTGCCAATGGAACACCGGAGAGCTCTTTTTCCCCATGCCTAAATGTGCCAAGTGTAAGCGTAGGAGTACCGGGACGCACCAAAGAGTTCAACTTGCGCCAGGCTGCATCTGGACGCAGTGTAGTTTCAGCATCGAACATATCTATTAGGTATGAATCCTCCAAAAATAAGTCCAATTGGACCCGTAACAGATATTCTGCGGGGTCCGGAGATTCGCCTTCACCTACATCAGGAACTATGTCCTTGGACTCACCAAATGGGAAGAGCCGCATGGTGAGCAAAGCGTGTTCGGGCGCTAGATTTCTAATCCGCCGCGGTGGCTCAGTTGTTAGAGCGCTCGGCTACTGATCCAGAGTTCTCGGGTTCGAATCCCGACCGCGGCGGCTGCGTTTTTATGGAGACAAAACGCTAAGGCGCCCGTGTGCTGTGCGATGTCAGTGCACGTTAAAATCCCCATTTGGCCGAAATTATTCTAGAGCTCTCCACTACGGCACCTCTTTCTTCCTTTCTTCTTTCACTCCCTCCTTTATCCCTTCCCTTACGGCGCGGTTCAGGTGTCCAGGGATATACGAGAGAGATACTGCGCCATTTCTTTTCACCAAAAACCAATTATTATTATTATTATTACTACGCTGGATTTCGCGGACATTGTATTCACAGTGCCCCTGTGGCCTTGGTCAATATTGTATGATTTGATACACGTCCTGCTCCCGTTAACACTCTATAAACAAAATTTATTCACCTCTGTGGTATTGGTTATGTGGTAATAATAATAATAATAATAATAATAATAATAATAATAATAATATTTTCAAGGTATCATTATTGCAAAGATGGCACATAGAAAGAAAATAACAGCATTAGACCTGGACAGTGTCCGATATCTTTAATTTCATAAGCGCGATATATCTGGAGCGTGAGTAAAAAAATGCTTACAAGCGCTGAATGGAATCGACAAACAGCGAGACGTGTTTTTGGTTGTAGTGTGATTACAAGTTTCCTTCCTTCAAGAGGCTCGTCGTCGGTAGACATCGCGCTTTTTAAAAGTGGCGGCACTAATTTATTTCTAGCCCTCATTTTGCTCGTTCCTTTCTTCACGCTCCACGTACAGTGTTGCTTTCGTTATGAACATGCATTAGCTTCGCTTTGTGCCTTCCGCAAGACTTTATGCGCCCTGATAACTGTTCTTACTGTATCATACCACACGCAAAGCCGCAGATTCTTTTCCATACGTATCGGAGCTGTCATTCTTCCTCAAAATCATTGTTAACACCCATGGGAGCTCCAACTTTTTTCCCACCATAATACGAAAGCTCGGTACTGACGGCTTTAATTGCACTACCGCCTCCCTGGACTCTCTGATGTCTACTGCAATACCCTACCTTGTGCACGTGGTGACAGATGGCATACCCTTGACAACCCCAGCTCTTCTGCCCGCATATACAATTCTACAGCTCAATGGCGAAGCGCTACACTTTCCGATTACACCTCGCAAAATGCGTTCTGCTAATTTTGTTTTAAAAATGTGATTTAGATCCCTGTCCACACCAGCCACTACCATAACATTCTTTAGAATGATACACTGCGTGGGGACGTGAACAGTGTTACTCATACTCGAGTTAAAGATACCACTTTTCCGCCATGTAATACTTTCACTCATGCAGGGACCGGCAGATGTGGAATCAAGGAGCGACCAAGACGTCAAAGACGCGGACAGCACCAAGAGAGAGCCGTCGCCAGAGCTCCTCAGAAAAACCCACCTACCAAGGTCGTCACTGGGAGCCTTCGCTGGGCCACCGAAACCACCAACCTCGGGTCCACAGGCTCCTAGCCAAGCGGTCCAATCTCCTGGTTCTGCTTCTCCAGCATTCCCAAGCCCGGTAGGTTTCAGTGCGAGAGCAATGTTTTTCTTTAAAGTTCTGATTAAGAGCCACCAATAAGCTAGCGCTCATTGCCCGGACGTACCACTTCGATACCTAAAACGAATAGAGGGTGGCTGCATAGATAGAGAACGTGAAGGTGGGGACTTATAGAATTTGGTCTGAAGGGCTCAGAACGGCTGTCGAGGAAGTATCGACTTTGCGTTAGAGGAAATGAACCAGCATTGGATGCGGCTGATGTTGTGGTTTGCGCTCTGTGAGTGCCGTTAAGCATTGATCCCTTGGCATGTGTTTTGGCTATTTCGCACGACACTGCGTAAAAGGGAGAGTCGCCTCAGTTCTTACTGCAAACTGTGTTTAAAGGTCATCGTGAGAGAATAGCAGCGCGCTGAAACGGGAGAGATGCGGAAAGAAACCTAGTTCAACAATAGTAATTGTGTGCTTGCTTTTGTCTGTCTCGGCATTCACACCATGTGTGGACGCTGTTCATCTTTCATAGAGAACCAGTCGCACCTCGACCAACCAGCCTCAGATCTGCTGAAGGAACGACTCAGTCAGGATGATCATTAGTTGTGCACCTGTATTAAAGTCCTCAGAAGTTGTGCGTAGTGCTTGGTATCAAAAAAAGAGCACATAACATTTCAGCTACTTTTAATTTCCACTGCCAAGTTTTCTTCCACAATTGAAGTCATTTTTGTGCCACCCTGCTCTCAATCGCTATGAATCTCATTATTATAACCCAGAGTGACTTTTAAAACTTCATGCGCATAAGCACTGGAGTCGTCATGAAGTAGTGGCGAAAGTAAACTATAAATCAAATGTTTTCTAGGATTTTGAAGAAAAGCCGGAACTTTGAAATAAAAATTTTACTTTTGTATTATCGGAGCAGTGCAAAGTCGTGACGTGAAAAAAGGACAGAGAGAAGGCGTTGAACCGACACAACCCTGTCGGTGTGCTCTTTGCATAATACAGTGTTCTGTTGTCTGTGCGCACATATAAAAAACGCATTTATGTCAGCTTTGTGCTTATCGGAAATGGAAAACCTCCTTAGCTCTCCAATACACGCCACTCTGTGAAGAAAAAACCAGCGCACATTAAGCACAATGGTACGGTGGTACAAATACGAGTGAAAAATGGGAGAAAAAACCGATCGTTCCCCGAGTGGACTGCTGACTGTGCTTCACGGCTATTGCATCAAAAAAAGTAGAGCAAAGGAGTCAGTCCCACTCTTAACTTCTTTGTTTTAAGCTCTGAATCATGTATGTATCTCGTAATTTTTAAACAGATTGATCAGCGATGCAATACGCGAAACTCCCTCTTCTTTGCAGACTTCATTACCGAACGCACCTGGGCAGCGGCGAGCTAAAACATACTCACGGATCGGCCTTGCAGCGCCTTCTTCGCTGCCTGGTCTGCTGGGAAACCCGAAGCGCCCGCTAAAAGCGGAAGATATACTCAAACTCTTGAACGCAGACGAGCCTCGACCTCCAAGTGCCAGGGTGGTGGACAATAAGACGACGACCGCAGAAAGCGAAATGTCAGTCGTACTCCAACCAGGCACCGGGGACCTGTCTCAGAAGTTCACTTCACCCGGTGCGATTTCCTCACCAGAAAGCCCCCTGGAAGACGTAGACATCCTGAACTACGCGGATGGCGCTGCTAAGAACGTCGCGAGCCGCAGGCCATCTACATGGCAGGTATGTTACTTCATACCACAGGAAAAATAAGGAAAAGAGTTTATACTTGCGAACTGACAGCCCTCGCAAGGCTTACCATCAGCGCCTGAGATACTGTTGGCAACAGATAATACGTTCGATTATTCTCCGCATAGGCTGTGCCTGCTCTTCGCGTGCAGTAAGTGCTTCCCATTGTCCTATTTCTGCGTGCTTTTTCGTAGTGTGTTTTACCGAAATAAGCTCATATGAGATTCACTGTTTTGCTAATAATTTTTTGCTTTATTCTTGCGTTCCATTAGTTCTGTGCGCCAAGTGGAATTCTTGAGAAAGGTCTACAGAAACAAAGCCCACTTTGTACAGCATACTTTGTACACTAGGGTTTTATTATAATGAGATAAGAGATAACCCGCGTTTATTAAATGGGTAGCGCATTCCGATACCTAATGTACAGTTAGGAATTGCATGCTGTGGTGTGCTAGCATTCATTTGTTTTAAGCAGAACGCGAACAAACATGCACAGTGAGTCTTTCACAGGTGATTAAGCGACTCATGCGGGCCACTAGTTGTACAAGATAACGGAATGTAAAAATTTGAAATTATTTAGGCCATCTCTCTGACTGCGCCTCGCTTTGTCGTGTTGATCATAGTAGTTAACTACCATGTTCAGGAAGACGCGCACCTGACCCAGTTTCTACAATCTCTGCCATTCCAGCGAATGGCTTCTTCCGTTGGCAGTCGCAGGAGCGCTCTTATTGGCAAGCAAGGAAACACCGCTGCAGGCTCTCAGAAATCGGGATCAGGCGGAACTGCACCTCTGGATTCACCGAGGAAAGCTGGAGGAAGTACTGCCACCAAGGGTACTCTTTTTGTGCATTCACGCGTCATTTTGGAGACTCCTAGTAGAAACGTCTGTTTCATCGATAGAGCTATTTTGAAAGTACCAGTTCCGTCCGATGTTTTTCTTAACCTGAAATTATATATAATGCTTAATATGGAGCGCAGATACTCCAGTATTCATTCTTCTGGCTCTAAAATTGAGCCTCAAAATTGCGTAATTATGGTATACCAAGCTGAACTTTTCATACCGAGCAAATATCATAGAAAAAATGATTGAATTACCGTGTCCAACTTCGTTGAGTACGTACCGGCTAGACCCAGCAGGAGGAAGGGGCGTCGAAGTGGTGTATATATGTTTTTAAAGCTGGCATTTCATTCTCTCACAAAAGCATACAAACTGTAAAAGGCAGGGAGCATGCACTTCGAGCGAAGGTTAAAACAGGGAGCAGATGGCCGGCCGAAAATGCTGGTGCCTGTCTAAACTCCGTTCCACCATTGTGGAGTTTTGAGGCGTCACAAGGAAGCAGGAGCCGGGCTCTGAATGGCGCCATCAACAAATATATTAGTTGCAAATTTACACAAGTGCTAAATTTCTCTTTTTTGTGAAGTTTCATCATTATAACAAAACACGTACAACTCTTGCAAATATCAAGTTAAACGCTCAGTTTATTGAAGTTCTGCGGTGAGTGCATAATTTGAGCTTTAAACATTTGTCAACGTGTTATGCGGTTTAGCAGCAACATGCGATAGAGTGCCAATTCCTGCACCTTGAGCAGCTTCAGTACGTCCGCTGCTCTGAAATGTACCGTAAATTATGCTTCTCTGAACTTAGCGATCTTTATATTTAGAATTGGTCTACAAAGTTCACCTTAAGCATAAGTGTTCGATATCTTACGTTCCCAGGCGACCGTGAGGATCAAGGCAGAAAAGCGGTGTCTTCACTCGAAAATTACGGCCAGCACAAGAAACCATCGAAAGAATCTCGTGGAACGCCCTTACTCGCCATCATTGCATTTGCCATCTTAGCGTCCAGTGCTGCTGCCTATGGACTGTACACGCTCTGGAGTGCCAAGGAAACCACTGCGCAGGCCTTCATGGCCGACTTTCCCAATGCAATGTACAGGTCGTGCAACTCTGCCGCATGCAGAAACGCCGTACAAGAAATCCAGACTTCGGCTGATGCCTCTGTCATGCCGTGTCACGACTTCTACCTTTTCGCCTGCGGAAAATGGAACACGACATCTAAGTCTTCGCCGCGGCTCACATACAACCGATTTCTTGAGGCAGAGTTCCTCGACTTGGTGGATGCGAAGCTGACAGAAACCAGCGGAGTTTCTGCCGCTCGAAAGATTGGAAACGTTTATAGCTCCTGTGTTGCCTTTCACGTCAATCGCAGTACCGACCTAGGTGCCATGTTTAGTGCAGCGAAGATAGACACCGAACGCTGGCTGGGTGCAACCGACTACGCCGTGCTAATCGAAATGATCGTCGAGAGCATTTTGACGAATCACCTGGAGTCCATCCTATCAATCGTCTATCACAGCAACGGTACTGTCGACGTCAGGATCGGCACGGGCATCGACGCCGAGTCCCTGTTCTCTCTCCGACAGGTCATGATGAAAGAGGCAGAGAACCTTCCTGGGAACGACTGGTACCGCGCCCAGATGGACAAAATGAACGCTCTGAACGAAGGCATCATGGCAATCGTAGGGAAATACATTGGCATTGATAATCCTCTGGTGTCCGTGAAGTCTGAGCACTTTGACAAGAGCCCCGTAGCACGCTGGTTTGCGAAGCCACTCGCTAAGCATGCGAAGAGCGCGCACAAACGAGCGCCGGCACAGCTTCGCTACCCGGACGATTCCTCAATGCTTCAACTATTGGACCGCATCCAGGCATTCGATGTCAAGGTTGTAGCTCTGTACGCACTGTATGTCCCGTTCGCGGAGTTCATAAACTTCGAACGGGAGACAGCGGTCCTAAGGGGTCACAGCGTGCGCTCCGAAGTGTGCTCCGTGTGCGCTAACTTTGTGCACTTGCTCTTCAAAGACACCTTGCACTCGGTCATAGCCGCTTCGACGGGCGCCTCCCAAGCCCTACCAGGAATCAATGCTATGTGGAAACGACTTCAGGAGGTCAGCTCGAGGCACCCAGAGGCAGGAGGTCTCAGGCTGAAAGAGGACCCAGTTCCTCGCAATGCCGCTGTCCTGCTCCACGGTATGTCTGCATTTGTCCATATGTGCCTGAATGTAGAACAGTGCGTCCTGTAATTCATTAAGGTGGGTTTGACAAAAATGTCCGGATGGAAAGTGTAGCTTTTTCAATCTGGCGCGTATTTCGTTTTCTTTGCCTGAGATGTGTTGCAAGTATAAAAACTACATTTTTTAAGTTAGAAGAGCGCGTTTTCAGCATAGCATTGTCAGTGGCGCTGCTCATCAAAATACATTTAGGGCCTCCTAACAAGTAGGATGGTTAAATAATATTGAGAAGAGAGCTTTTAAGAATTACTGTTAGTCTCCTTATGTATTGAGAGGCGTGTAGTCACAGTACGAATATCCATAACAACTTTCAGAATTTTGAAAGTGCCATTACGCTCGACGCTATGGCCCCACCAATTTTGGCTACATCGCGCCAAGTGACATGGCCTTTCGAGAACCTTACATACATACGAACATCTCAGTTGCATTTAACTTGTCGAAATAGCCAAAATTTGTTGTGCCTCTGCATCGACGGTAACTGCGTTTCCGAAGTTCTAACAACTGATATATTACGTACGATGATCTGCGTGCCTCTCAGTAAATATGTAGGCAAACAGCAATAGTTCAAGGTTAATCACTGAGTGTTAGTTAAACAGGTCCTCCTGAAGCTTTCAAATTATTGCTTTGCTTGAAGGACATTTGTAGGTGGGCACAGAACACCTTTCCTTTTCGTTCAATGCACGGTATATGTGATAAATAAATTGTGTGCGCTGTTGGGCACTAGAGCCCGCAGGCTTGCTTACGGTCCAACAACTGGCGGCACTGTACCGCCGTGGTGGCCGATTGGTTCAGCATCCGCATCGCATGCGGAGGGTGCGGGGTTCGGTCCCCAGTGCTTCCGGGTACCCACCGGTGACACAAGGGTACAAGCTTTACTCTGGCCTGGTGTTTGGCCTATCAGGGTAGAAATGCTTGGAAAATGGGTCTTTGGCCCCACCTTGAGTGATCGAAAAATACCTTGTGCCATGACCATAGATGGCCATTGATGCCCTTGCACCATAAAAACCCATAATCCTATTCATCATCAATTCGCGGCGCTATGTAAGAGGCCAGAGAGCAAGGCTGTCGAAAAGGTTGCCATGCAGAGTATACTGGTGGCGTCATCTCTTGTCTTTATCTATAGACAGAAACGGGTTGCGGGCTGAATACCGGGTCTACATCCCCAGGAAGGTTTTATGTGGCACCTCGGGAACGTTTGTACGATCATGATTTTTATTGGAGCGATAGAGTGCAGACTGCGTGCTGGAACATCTCAACTCTTCTTGCAGGACATTTCGACGACTCCGAAAAAATGCCTGAGGGAGCGCTGGAAGGCGCGTATGGCGGCGACTTTCTACTTAACTTGATTACTTACACGCGAAACACTGGTGTCCTGGTCCCCGTCGAGCCAGCCAACAGCTGGTCGGCGGATGAAGTAGACCCCAAGCTACTAAGGCCTCCTTACTTCTACCCGGATGCAACGGAGCCATTCGTCAACTACGCTACCGTCGGCGTTAAGGTGGCCGAACACCTGTTCCTACGGAGTGTCCCAAAAGAGGCCCTCACGTCGACCGAGGTCATGTCCTGCTTCGCAACGTTCGCGCTAAGCCACATGAACCTGACCATCCAAGGGATGCACTGGACGCATTACGCGGGCCTCACCTGGGCGGTCGAGGCTGCTCTCGACGCGGCTCTGGGCGCTGCCAGACACGGCAGGTCTGCGCACCTGGAGCGATTCATGTTTGTGCGCTTCGCACAAGCCTACTGCGGCGAACCGCAGGCGTCTAGGAAGACACTCATCTACGTCGTGCGCACGTCCAAGACGTTCGCTAAAGCATTTGCATGCACCATGCCGCCGTACCCCAACTGTGGGGTTTATAGCGATATTGCACGCGCTTTCGAGGTGTAGACTATCTACAACTCGGGGCGATTTGTTTTGTTTTTGTATTTAACAACTTTCACCTGCTTTTTATTTTCTTTCATTTATAACAATTGTGATGACGACAATAGCGGAGGAGGTTACTAAGCAGCACTTCTTTTCAGTACAGGCACGCATTTTTTATAAACACAGGCCTTGTTGACGCTTGCAAGATAAGATTACTTGAGAGGCACACCGCTGTGCTCTAGAATAACGAGAATCCTGTTCGTAACGGACATCTAAGTGCTAAAAACGACTGCGCTTGGCGCTAACATCGTCGCCACTTAGGACGGCCTCTTATCGTTGTCAGACACTACGCTTTGTTTCCCGACGAGGCGCACACTTCGCTAACGACGCCTAAAAAGGTATTTGAGAGGGTAAAACAGGTCTCTTGGCTGTGGAAAGTCTACAATACATCAGCGTGAGTACCAAAGTAAACTATTACTGCATCCGGCAAACTACTGCCTAACATAAATAATTTGACCAAAAGATGCCCCTGCGACTGCGTTCCCGATACTGTTGATGTTTGGGAGCACGCAGTTCATCCAACTTCAGCTGATCAGATGTTTTCGAGTTTAACAGGGCGAACAAATAACGCGTCGCGCCCCTCCTCCGACCCGAACCGTAAAGAAGACGAAGCGTTCACAGGGAGCATGATCGGCGCATGGCATTGAAACTTAACCTTGCCCAGCCCCGTGCAGCCTTCGCAAGGAATCTCAAAACGCTGAAGAACTGAAGCCGTGAGGAGCGCTGACCTCGGTGCTGTCAGTCTACTGAATCCCATCATGGCAGAGATTTTGGTTGTGAGCCGCCCGCAGGCTTTATCGTAAAAAAAGAAAATTCACCTCTAACTCTACATCTGCAAACTTGGACAGGCTGTCATATTTCTTGAATAACTATTTCTTCGGGGTGACCATTTGATTTGCAGACGATATTTGCGTATGTTGCTGCTCTACTCCAGGTGCACCAATCTCCCATTTTCTCGCATAATATATACATTTATATGGTTCGGTTTGGTTTATGGGGGTTTAGCGTCCCAAAACGTCTCAGGTTATGAGGGACGCTGTACTGGAGGGCTCCGGAAATTTCGGCCACCTGGGGTTCTTTGTCGTGCACTGCCATCGCAGAGCACACGGCTGTCTAGAATTTCGCCTCCATCGAGATTCAACCGCCGCGGCTGGGATTGAACCCGCGTCTTTCGGGCCAGCAGCCGAGCGCCGGAACCACTGAGCCACTGCGGCGGCTATACACATACATTTATATGTCTGAGGGAGTTATGCTACTGTATTTTTGACGGAAACTTATAAACTTTCTTATGTTACCACTATATGGTTATTTTTCAATATTTGTTCTCCGTCGGAGCCCCGCGTAAATAAAAGTTCAAAGGTGGGCTCTTCGTGATTCTAGAGAAACGGGCGGAATCGTGACGCGAGAGTGAAAAGATTTGAAAAGCCCTCCTCTCAGTGCTGTTCAGTTAAGTGTATCGAATTGCACGTGAGCACTTTCCGGCTGCAGAAGCCTACGCAACCAATGAGGACCACGCGTACCGCGGTCGCCATGATGCCGACGACCCGGTAGTGATACACGGAGCTCTTTGACGCGCAGTCGTGGACTTGAAGCCCTCGTTCAGCCCAGTGACCACGTAAATAAACACGGTTTACAGGATGTAACGTTCCTAAGCGGTTCAGGTTCAAGAAATCATTCTTTGAAAAATGAAAGAGTACACAGGCCTCTAGAATTTCTTCTCCATCAAATTTCGATTTGTCGAAATTCTAGACGCCCGTGTACTGCGCGATGCCAGTGCACGTTAAAGAACCCCAGGCGGTCGAAATTTCCTCAGCCCTTCACTACGGCGTCCATCATAGCCTGAGTTGCTTTGGGACGTTAAACCCCCATAAACCATAAACATCTACACTCGCCCAAACCTAAGAGCAACTCGATCCTATCCAGTTGTTCGTTCGGGACATTCCCAAAGTCGCTGAAGGCACGACCTTTGGTTCAGCCGGGCTCGACTCCAGCGGGCGATCTTCTGTTTTCGCTGGTTGCGTCTGGTTCCTAGTCATTGGAGGGCGATTCTGTGAATAACGTACCATTTTAAAGGCGTCTGGTTAAAATTCAGTAGTAACACAGCATTCTGTGGCCAAGAGCATGGTGTACGCATACACTTTAGAATCAATAAAAGGGCAGGGCGGCTACTTAGGTAGTAAAGCTGGAAGTGAGGACCACGACCGGCTTTAGAGTGAACAATCTAATCATCAGCAGCTGCGCCAGTGCCGAGGATTAGTTTTATTGCGCTAAAAATAGTTGCCGTGATAGCGAAGAAGCCATCATGATGCAGATGAGTTTGCAGATGAGTGAAAGTAACTCGTGTAAGCTCGGTTAAGCAACTAGTATACATGAGTCCCAAGTGGTATTCTGCTCCGACTCCTAAACAATTTTGTAAGGGAATTACTTCTTGTTGCTGTTTCACTTTCGATTCCAACAACCATGTAATACCGTAACGTGTAAGATGTGTTTACATCATGTGAGGTGGGAAACAACAATATATTCGCTTTTACACACAAAAAAAAATTCCTTAAAGCCGATTTTTGACACTTGAACTGTGAGTGCTGTGAATTTCGTTTCCTACATTTAATGAAATTCTTCAGGTACCCTGACTCACTGAGCTCATTATGTCCCTCGCACCGCAACGGTAGAACAGCCCTTTCAGCATGCGCCTTATATCCGGGAGGTGCGGCTTTCGATCCCCCATCGTCACCTGGTACCCATCCGATATATATAAGGTACAAGCTTTCCCCTCACCTAGTGGTTCGCTTTTGAGGTTAAGTGTTGGGTAATGGGAGCAAGACACCACATTACACATTATATACGCTAGAAACGACTTGTTACATGGCTGTCTTTGGTCAAAGATGGCCGTCCCCCATTAGGAGTCATCGTCATCATCGCCACGACGCCCTTCAAGCCATTAGCCCGTCCGGAAAACCGGTGTGTTCGTCTTTTCTGTTGTACAACCAGTGAGTATATTATTTTGAGCATAATTTTGCAACTTCAAAGAAAGGAGGAAAAAGCGTGATTTTTTTTAACAAAACCAGTTTATTTACATCTTGTTTCCAGATGACGGCAAGACTTTTTGAGGGCCCTAAGCTTGGCGCACCTCACAGTCGTCGTTTTACAGCTGTGCAGTTGAAGTCAAGGTTACAGCGCTTCATGTTTTTAAGTTTCCAGCGTTTACGTGTCATTCAGATTGTTATTTAGGAGAGAAACTGGCCGAAGAAAATCAGAAGACCGAAATTTCACTTTTTCAACACATGTCAACACGTGCAAAGGCTGCCCTGCTTTTTATGACTACATTAAACAAAAATCATTGGAGCAACACCGTCGCACAGACTCACAACTAGCCTTTGAGACCGTAGCCACCGTACTTCAGGTCCACCACCGTATCCGAGTCCTCCTGCTAATCAGAGTCCGCTTCCGTATTCTCCGAGTCCACTGTGGGCCACGGTGGCACCTCCTCTGTGCATCTTGTCTACGTGGTGTATCGTCCTGATGACAAATACGGGCCCGACCACTGCGCTAGAGAAACCGGGACGCCGCGCAATAGGGTCACGCTGCTGCCTACCCCCACGCCTCCTGCGTCCAGGCCACCGCCAAAGCCGAAGCCACCTCCGTGGCCTAGACTGTAGCCTCCTCCGTAGCCTCCAAGTCCACCGGCCATGGCGCAAACCACCAGTGCAAGACCAATAATGGCGGCTACCTGTGATGTTTGCAGAACGGTGAAGCGAAGTTGTGAAATACATAAAGGCACATAAGAGTCTGACGTAAAAAAACTCAAAGAAAGAGCAGGTTTGACTGAATTCTGAAGCATTCGCACACCCTAGGACTTTTTTTATGATTATTCGACAAGTGTGCCATGACGCATAAGTTGTAAAAAGGGGTGGGGGGGGGGGGGGGAATGTAGGGGATAGAAAGTTACAAGGACGAGTGAAGACCCGTTTCGCTGATGGAGTCGCAGAGGTTGCCAAAGAAGTGATTGTTCATAGTCCACATTAACTTGTAGCCCGTAAGATGAGATTAAATGTTCTAGCCAAAGCAATGTAAGAGCCTAATTAAAGGGAATTTAAGCCTGCGACTGCATTTCGAAGAGGCGCAAGCTTTCACAGCGTACATCTTAGCGCATTCTTAAGCGCAAATTCAGACACTGTCGCCGCCGCTACGTGGCAGTTGGTGCTGAACACGGCTGTACCCAGGAGGCATGCTGTTAACATATTCTATGAATCGCTTAATCATGTCGTTGCACTATGGGCTGGCTATATGCGATGCTCTACAAGATTAGATACTCATAGGATGTTTTCTACTTAACGATTTATTTTTATATAATGAAGTTGAATGGTATCAAGCACTTTCGTCGTGCCTATGTTCAAGTTATCCTGATATGATAGGAGTACATTGCGCTGTTTAGGTTAGCCAAGCGCATGCAAGGTTAAGAATCATGGGGGCTCCTAGGTGCAAAGTAAAGGACTTGCGCTTAAAATACATCGACACCAGACACACCAAACACGTCTGTAGAGTTGAGACCCGCTGGGTGGAGAACATATCCTTGCAGGAAATAACGACGCCCTAAACAATGTTCGGTTCTACTAATAAGCTGAGTTTACTTCCAACAGTCTGCAGGAGACACCTGAGTGTTCATGACGAAGCTGTTCTGCACTGCGGTACTGTGCGACTGTAGTGGTTTGGCCATGGCGACTGCTATTTTTATACCCCTTTCCTATTTCAGGTATCTTCGGCGCTCGCTGCGCCATCGTGACCTATGCGCTAACGAAACCACACAATTCGCCGCTCTTTCGTGCTTTTGGTGTACGAAAGAGTGAAACTCAAATTATCATGTTTTCCCAACGCATACTACGTTTTATGGGAATGTGCGCAATGCTGAGTGAACCACAGATTCGAAAATGCTGCGAAGACAGGCTGCAAACTTCGTTTATACGGTTTACTACTTGTGTGCATAGCTGTAGCGGTGCACGGCGCAAAGAAGTGCAGCCAGGAAACGAAAGCAATGAAAGACGTCCTCATTCGGTACACAACATAACTTTTGGGTGCTTCCCAGGAGTGCTGTTTGTCCTCTTTATGAAGGGTCACTTTCTTTACCTTTTCTCGAGGTCGAAATTGTTGGCAAAGACTTGCACAAAACACTTGCTGTTGCTACGGTTCTGGAAGCACAATTATATGCTATGACCATTGGGTTCTGATGTTGGAGAGTAGTTTTTTCGCTGTTTCAAATGTGGCAATAAATTAGCCATGATAGTGTTATATTGAGCGTCTTTTGAGAGACAGCAAGTCAGTTACATTTTACTGCTCAGTTAAAATTAGCTACCCATACCTGCTCACTAAGTGATGACCGCGAAAGACGGCGTGATGTTTTTACATAAACAAAAACACAGATTTGGCTTTGTGCCTTTGCTTCTGTTTTATTGTTAATTAGAGCACAAAACGTGCTACATTGATTGTATTTGTTTCAGTGCAAGAATCCTTCTTTTGCTCCGAAAATGTTTACAACGGGGATTCCTTCGAAGGACAATATCTCTTGGCCTTCTATGCTTCTACAGTTTGCTAAATATTAGTTCACAGCGAAAAGGCGATTGATATGAAAAATAGTGTGCATGTTTTCATTTGGCGCAAAAAAGAATTCTTTCGACCTGGCCACTACCTTATAATTTTTGGCATAGCTATGGTCGTAAATGCTGCACAGATCTCCGTGAGCAAAATACTCAACGTCCCATTCCAATTGCGAGAATTACCCGACTCCACTTTATTCGAAGCCGTGTTTTTCCCACTCTGCTCCGCTGGGCGTGCCGAGCATAGCGGAAGTGACGCTGAGAATCAATGACAAGAAAGGAATATCTCTGTTTGGCCACAGCCCCATGAAAGCCAAGACGCGAGACACTTATTCATCCATTTAGTCTTGGCTCTCTGGCAGGCTTGTTCTGTACGAATGTTGCCATTTCTTCTGCTGGCCTATTGTCTCGGTTGTGCCACAGTTATCTAGCTGTACAAGAAAACTTCTTGGAAACAACCGACGTAGCAGCAAGTCGAACTATGAAAAGTCGATTTGCATGTGCCTTATGACGATGAGGCTGTCTACCGTAAGGGTTAGTAGTAGGCACTGCAGCGGGAAAAGCAGGAAGCAGTAAATGGTGATAGAAACAGTAGCAGTAAAATTATTAGTAGTACTATTGGTAGAACAATAATTAGTAGCAGTATGGGTAGTATAACTAGTAGTAGCATGTTGTCCGCCGAGAGGAGGAAAGTGCGAGGTAAAGCGCGTGTCGTGAGAGGGTGAGACACATGCGACTGAGAGCCGTTTGGTCTTTCTCCTGTCGATGAGCGCTTAGTCGCACGGAGACTATGGGCCCATTGTACGTACTGGCTCTGCGACGGAGACGAAATCGTGAACGCAACCACACAATGCACGAATACCAGCCCGTCGTACAGCCGTGGTCTAGAGTTGCCAATGTCAACTTCGGTAGCAGCGTATTCACACCAGAGGAAGCTTCGTGTTCGAGACGCTGTAAATCAGTGTTAGGCCAGATTTCGCGGACGTGCGTGAAAATAACTTGCAAAGAAAAGAGTGGCCGAGTGGCCAAAGCTTGAGCCTATCACGCAATTGTGTAGGCGGTGAGATGGACAATGCAAGCGCTCATGTCGGTCGCCGGTAACGCTCAGTGCGATAGGATACTGCTGATTGGGAGATCCGGATGTGTATGCCACGGACACCAAAGTAAAAGGACGCCATCGCAACGTTCGCTGTCGCTGTTGCTGACAGTACGGAGACGAACTGTCCTGCGAATTTTCAGTGTGCCCCGTATTGAAGCGAAAAGCTTCACTAGTCTCGTCAACACCGGGCTTCGCGTGAGCCACACCACAGATTTGCCACAGCTGCGCATGCGTGAAACCGAGTGACGTCACGCGGTGCGCAGGTGGCCGCTGCTGCCGCAGCCGTCGTCGCCGCCGCGCGCTGCATCCGTCGTCTGACCTTTCGCCATGGAAGGAGGAGAAGAAGACACAGAAGTGGTAGCGTGGAAGTTGGAGATTTTAATCGCCTTGTATAACGACTGTACAAGCTTTGTACACCTAAGACAACACGTTTTGGAATAGCTTGAAAGGTATACCCAAATTGTAACCCTATGTATGAAACCTTAAGCTAAACCACGAGCACCGCCATGAAGCTTTTCGCTTCGAGATATCCAAGCTTAGCACTTTAGCTAAGCTTCAGCCCAACTTTTTTATTCGTCCGAAGCCGGCTTTTTGGCTGGCTGCCCATATGGCCACCTGGTTAAGGGGAACCTGCCCAGACGGTTGGTTTTGGTTTTATGGGGTTTAACGTCCCAAAGCGTCTCAGGCTACGAGGGACGCCGTTGTGGACGGCTCCGAATAATTTCGACCACCGTGTCGAAATCCCCTTGTGCGCAGACTTCGAGTGCATAGAGAACGTACCATATCTAGATAAAATTAAGGGGGAATCCACCGATATCATTGAAGGGTCTAGTCGTGTCCAGGCTCGTAGACCGGTATCCACTTTCTTATTACCGATATCTCGGAAGACTAGACCGCACTACCGAACTCACATTCCTAGATCCAAATGCCCATCAAAAGCAAGCATTTACCAAATCAAGAAAGTGTGCTTTCACCTTGCCACCGCGTGCTACGGACACACGTGCTTTGTGTGCGTGTCTGTTTATTTTTGGGTGTGCAGCGCGCATGTGTGTTCCCGCGTTTTCTGCTTTAGGGTGTGTGCTCCGGCGTACTCAGCTATGCCGGAAGTACGAGCACTGCACACCCTTCTGCACTCTTATTCATCATGCGCCAAGCAGGTAGGTCCCATTTTGTCAAGCTTTTTCCTCTTTGTTTTTCCCGGGATTTAACTCAGCGCACTGTAGCAGCCTTCTTCCAACCCCTATTAATACTCCTCTGGAATAATGACGTTGCACTGAAGAAGACTGCTGCCCAGTTGAAACGTCAGTAATCGGTTACTATTTTTAGCGGGTATCAGTCTCCTTATACACATATACCTGGTAACCTTTTCCAGCATTGTGAGCACAATGCCAACCGTGGCAGGTGGCAGTTAAGCTCATGATGGAAGCGCCTACCACTGCGGGGCAGTGGCGCCGAGCTTAACCGCTGCACTAATGCTCCAGACTTCGTTTGAGGAGTTCCAACGATCTACGAATGCAAAGTATAGAATCCCGAATCCCACGTATATGGCTATTTGCTACAACAAAATCAGCAGCAACAGAAAATGTAAACGACACAATCTGTTCACTGAGGACAAGCTTAGAGATGTTTTATTATGCCCGAATCCTCATTACCTTGCCGACCTCATAAGCCTCCCGGCTTGTCCCAGGTGAATGACTAAGGCAGTGTCGCACGACAGTTAGAAATAGCGCCGACGGTTCACAGCACTACTGAAGAGAATTGCGGTCGCATCTTGATGCGCGGTTGAACACCCCATGGTTTCACACAATCACAAAATAATTCATCATCTTCTGACATGAATAACCGATGCATAATTTATTCCAGGAAACAGATAGCATGAGCCCCTGGCTACTGGAACCATATCCTTTCTTTCCCTCTCGAAGCCCCCCGTAAATAAGAAAAGTTGGCAGATCGCGCACTGCCTGTGTAGCTCATTTTGATTCTGGAGCAACGGGCGGAATTGCAGCGCGAGAGTCAAAGATTAAGGAAAGGCCGTTCGGTGTTGTTCAGTGAAGTGTTTTGGAGGGCACGTATACTCTTGCGGCCAGAGAAGAAGCCCACGAGTACGATGAAGACGACACCTGCCACGGTCGTCACGATGGCGACCACCGCGTAGTGGTACACAGCGCTCCTTGATGCGGATTCCTGGACTTGGGAGCCATCGTCCAGCCCCACGTGTATGGGAGCCTCCGTCGTGGACAGCTCCGTCGATGCCGGGTTTGTCATGGCCCACTCGTCTTGCCCTGCGACCACACGATCAAAGAAATCTTTCTCTGAACAATTGCAGAGGCGCCTCGTGAGGTCGATTGACTGAAACAAGCATAAAAAGGCGCATAAAAATGTTTCCACGCTGGCGAGGAACGAATGAATGTCAAAAGGCGGTTTAAGTAAACGTTCCACGAATGCATAAAGATCGGTCACGTGGAGTCAAGTAACCAAATGTGGGCCACAGCTCAGGAGAAAAGACTGCCAAGCACTCGCCCGAAACATGGTGGAAACGAATTTGAGCGATAGCTACCACCGCTCTTAACCACGCCAGGAACGAAATACCGATTGAGTCGCTGTAAATAATTATGGTGGTATTTTTTAGCGAAACCTCAGAGATTAGCTTGCTCTCTTCATTCGTCTTCAGCTTAGTAAATTTTGTCCATCTAGCTCAAAAGGTGCTTGATATCTGCAATGTACTCTGGCATCAAAATCAATAAATAGATGTAGCAACATACATGAGTACTAGCGGAGATAATTTAGGAGCTAAAACAAACCATACAACTCAGTGGTTCAGAAGTAAATAAAGATGGGCGACCACAGTCTTTAATTCAGCCGCCTTACCGACGAAGCACTCGTAATAATAATAATAATAATAATAATAATTGGTTTTGGGGGAAAGGAAATGGCGCAGTATCTGTCTCATATATCGTTGGACACCTGAACCGCGCCGTAAGGGAAGGGATAAAGGAGGGAGTGAAAGAAGAAAGAAAGAGGTGCCGTAGTGGATGGCTCCGGAATAATTTCGACCACCTGGGGATCTTTAACGTGCACTGACATCGCACAGCACACGGGCGCCTTAGCGTTTTTCCTCCATAAAAACGCAGCCGCCGCGGTCGGTTTCGAACCCAGGAAGCACTCGTAGACAAAAGTCGATTTTTCGCAATTGCGATAAGGAAAGCAAGCACCCTCCTCACCCTTTCCTCTTGTCGCTAAAATTATATCATACTTGGATCTCATGGCAGTCCTTGATTCACACTCGAAACAGCCCATACAGCAGTACACCTGGCAGAATTTTCACTGGCCAGCAGGTTAACTCGCACGGTGAGATTCTGGCACTCACTTAATAACTTGCTACGAATACCAGTGACCACTGGCAACTATCGCCCTAGAATGCAGAGATGACATAGGGCTACGCAAGTTCTTTGAAGTGAAAAATAATGCATTTAAATTGTTGCTAGACGCAATCTTCGATATCTTCGTAAAAACACGATGTCATGTAGGCGTCTCCTCCCAAGTCAGGCGTGCAAGCTTAACTACTGGCCTATCCAAGCACTATGCTTTCATACACTTTCTGCCTGCATAGTGCGAAGCTGCAATTCTTTGCCCAGCGTTGGAGAAAAAATAGCTTTTAAGTGAAGAATACGCATATAACGTCTATGATTAGTTCCGGCCAGGTCCTTTAACAGCTCATGGCCTAAAAACTCCTGGTAGGTGCGCAATTAATACGATTGTCTCAACGTACGGGATGTCTGCTTAGGTATAGTTGTAAAGGCGCTACGCCCTGTTGGCTCTTTTGGTAAGTCACTGCTTGTCGCAAAGCGGTCGCAAAGCCTCGAAAGCGAAAAAATGCCACTGTAGGAACCGCACGCATTCATTTTTAGTAAGATTATTTCGCGAGAACCATAACTATGAGGCAGGCAGCGCTAAGCACATAGCTTTCAGTACGAGGCAATGAATATCTTGTTACGGACAAGAAAAGCGGTGTGGAAGGAAATATAGAACGTGACAAAATGACCGTTCCCGTTGTCACTTTCTTCCCGCAGTCTTCCCGCTGTTCCTTTCTCTTACTCCAACTCCAAACCAGCTCAAGAGCCAAACAATACCGCCTGTAAGCATATCATTAGTCAAAGTTTAGTGACCTGGGGCCGCGGCAACCAGCATCTTTAAGAGTCATTCACAAAGAAAGAATATGGTGGCTCCTGGCAGGCAAGGCATTCTTCGGACTGGCTTTCGGTTAGTGCACTTCTCTCCGCAACAATACTCGCACAGTCTCAACCGCATTCCAACACTCACCTGGCGGTTGTAGAAAACGTTGCTCTTTCTTCAGACGACTCTTATGGACGGCGTGCTGTAGGCCAGGAATTTCCTTATCCTGGCTTTCATTCTTCCAAGCTGTGTGCTTGAAGGTAGAGTCGGACGGCCGAAACACGTCTTTTTCGCCGTGGACCATTGCGTCAGTCACAGACCTCCTTCTTGTGAGTGTTCTCTTTTTCTTCTTTATCTTCACCTCCGCCTTTAAAGGTAGGCGTATATTTCGGTGGACTACGTACATTCTCCGCCCGAATCGAGCATATCAGCATATAACCCAAACTGCGCCATAGCATTAAATAATGCAACGGAACTTCTTTGTAATTAAGTGGTCTTTGCTCTTATAATGTTCGTACAATCTGCGTTAGTATGAGGCGTGCCAAGTAGGTTACCCTTTTTGCAACATCCGAAATGGGTTCTAAACGGGGTCAAAACGGGGATGAAATGATTGCAGATCGAACTCCAAGGCGCCACCTCTTCGACGGAATTTTTTCTAGCCTTACTCACGCTATATGGCTCAGTGCACTGTTTTCTTCACATGGAGCTACCACCCGCTTTCTGGGCGTCGTCTTGTTATACGCCAATCTGCTGCGTACACCTGCAACTGGCATGGTGGATAGGTGGCGCCAGCCGCAAAAAGCTGTGTTCAGCCTCATCCATCCATCCATCCATCCATCCATCCATCCATCCATCCATCCATCCATCCATCCATCCATCCATCCATCCATCCATCCATCCATCCATCCATCCATCCATCCATCCATCCATCCATCCATCCATCCATCCATCCATCCATCCATCCATCCATCCATCCATCCATCCATCCATCCATCCATCCATCCATCCATCCATCCATCCATCCATCCATCCATCCATCCATGGTGATGGTTCTCGGTTCCTGACCTTTTAGACGCGTGTTCGATCTCCTCAGCACCGGTTGCATTTCTACAGATGTAAAGTGCAAGGGACGCGTGTATTGTACGGGATCAGTGCACGTTTAAGACCCCATGCGGTCGAAATTTTCTGGAGCCTTCCACCACCTGATCCGCTTTTGGGCGTTAAACCTCCTCCGACTGAAATCAAATTTATCGAAAATCTAAAATTTTATGTAACGGAAGGCGGTATAACTGATTTTGCTTCCGAGCTAATATTTGATATACATGACACTTTTATCACTCTTTGTGCCGCGTTATCGCGATCGCAACTCTTCGTATAGCTTTTAAGATGTAACATTCAATAAGTAGTACTCCGGGACATTGTTCTACTATAGTTGCAAGGAATATACATACAGCTCTTCTGAAATGAACAAAGAGCATGCACCACAGGACGGGCGCTGACTTCAATAACGGTTGGTAAAAGAGCTACACTTTTCAGGACCGCCAACTGAACGCACGTAAGCATGTATTACAGGTCAGAATTACTCCTGTAAAGGAACATAAATAACAAGGAATAGACGGGAGCAATCGTTCCCTACGCATCCTCCGTTAAATTTTCGCAGCCGCCAATATAATGGAAGTGCCGCTGATACAAAAACTGCCTGTCATCGCAAAATAAAAAAATTTATGCACACTTGCGTGCAAACACAGTTTTTTCTTCTAGAAGAAATCTTGACTTCTTTAAGCTGTTACATGCCCACATTTTCTTCAAGCACCGTAACTAGCGACATCCGTTAGCCCCCAGTAGCGAGCACTGCGTGACTGGAAGGGGCATTTTCATTTCTAATTGCAACAAAAATCACTTTATTTATGACTCGTGATTAATGGCCAGCCAGATGTCTTCACATCAGTATGCAACAAAAATTGCAACAAAAATTGCAGAGCGCGTAAACAGTTCGACAAAAGTTCGATTATGAACGTCCGCTAAACTTTCAGGCTGGAAAATACGATTTGCAAAGTGCTTCCTACACTCATGCCGACCAGCTCCGAGCGCCTTTTAAAATCAGTGGGTGTAACATACAATGAAAGCTCCCGTGGCGGTAATTTTTGATATTCAGTGTCATGTAGCAGGTCGCAGCAGCCTAGGAAAGCAGATGCATTTCCAAAGCGTTGCTCCATTGGCGTGAATTGGCGCGAACACTGTCCATTGCACCGAGAACTCATTCCCCTCAGATCACGATGTTCTACTACCGGCATTCGTGAAGCTCACAGTGAACTCGATGGCATGTACTTGCCCTGAAGTAGTCTACTGATGTAGTGCCTCGTGTATCCAAAGTGCCGGCAGATGTTTTGGAGACTAAAACCTCCCCGCAGTCAAAGCAGGGAAAAGGGAGGAGAGACTTAAACAAAATCACTTTATTTAAGACTCGTGATCAAGGGCCAGCCAGATGTCTTCACATCAGTATGCTTCGCGGATATCACTGCGGTCATTCTTCTACATCACAGACGCAATCCTCCTCAGAACACACAGCTATCACCGCCTGAATGACATCAAGAGACACTTTCTGAAGAGGATGGATGCCCAAGCAGGAGAGATGGTAGAAATTTCACCTTTTGATCGCATGTCCCGATGTCTTTTTGCAGAACATAGTTTCCGAAACTGTGTCATCACGCAACAAGCATTCTCGGTTCATCACCATTGCGCACATTCTTTCAGTTCGTCGCACAGAAGCACGCACCTATCCCTTGATACCAACGCCGCCATACTTCAGACCACCTCCCAGTCCTCCACCGTATCCAAGTCCACCACCATAGCCGAGACCTCCGCCGAATCCTAGTCCGCCTCCGTAGCCTCCGAGTCCGCTGTGGGCCACGATGGCACCTCCGCGGTTCACCTGGTCCACGTGGTGAATCGTCCTTACTACGAAGACGGGTCCAGCTACTGCCCTGGAGAAACCAGGACCGCCGCGCAGTAGCGTGACGCTGCTGCCTACACCTACGCCTCCTGCTCCAAGTCCACCACCGTAGCCTAGACCACCTCCGTAGCCGCCTCCGTAGCCTCCCAGACCACCCGCCAAGGCACGAGCCATCAGAGTGAAACCGACAAGGATGGCAATCTGTAAAAGTGCAAACCAGAAGATTTAAGTATTTTTGCTAGGGACCTTTGGTATTCGAGACCAATACGTATAATTATTTTACACTCTACAGTCGGGCACATTATGACGCACAGAACGACGACGCGGTCGGTGTATCATTCACGAAGCAGGAGCTGTGTCCAGTTAATGAAAAAATTGCGCATTTAGCTGTTTAACAAAAGGTCTTGCATTGCGCATAGTGTGCTCGAGCTCACCAAAGTCTTATGAATAGCGAACCGCAGTGCGATCGCTGCCGATACATAGCAAGTACTACTCAGTGCCATTGTACGAAGGAATGCCACGGTAGTACAAGACGTCTCTTGCTTCACCGTAAGCATGGCTTGTTTTCGTATGCTGCTCTCAGATATTCTTGTTGTGTTGCACATGTCCACCTTCACAATTTGCGAACAAGCTTTGTGATTTTATAATTCTGTACGGCAGAATGATTAATGGCGCTGCATTAGGATAAGAACGATGTCTGCTGCAAGGTATCGTAGCGACGTTAGCGCAATGATGAACACAGTGGAAGGTGCGTCAAGATTTGGCTCACCAATAGTACCCCCAAAATTCTACACCATGAACCAGGTTGTAGCATTATGCAATAATAAGCTACCAAGGGGGACCTCGGGAGCATTACCTTTCTGAACAGGATATATATCAACATACGCAAGCTCAACTGCCTAATCCTGACAAATGGTCCTCAGTATTAGCTACTGATAAGTTTTTTACTAGTTATTAGTGCTTAATACAAGAATCCTACAACACGTACCAGTGTGTTCATGGCGAAGCTGGTGAACGCTGCAGTCCCAGAGAGACGTGATAATGTAGAGCGTTCGACGGCCCTTTTTATACTCCTTCCAGCTTCCAGGTTTATTGAGCTCTAGTTACGTCGGCGTGACGTATACGCTAACGAAGGCTGGCCATTCGCTGCCCTATTGTGTTGTAAGCGGCAAGAAAAGTGAAACCCAAATTCACGCGCCTTCCCGAAGCGTAGCCCCACAATGGGGGAGAATACGCATAACACTGAGTGGATTACCTATTCGAGGAGGTGGCCGCGGCTAGCTCTCAAGCTTCTTATTCCCCGCTAAATAGTTGTGTGCAGCGCTGCAGCTGCGGATGGCACGGTTCACTGCATCGAAGAAATGTAAATTAGGAACCGTTGTCATATCTTTGGCGTTGTGTACTGCATGTTCGCGTGTGTTGTTCCTTGTAGTCTTCTTTTCTTTTTCTTTTTCAGCTTTTCGAGCTCTGCACAAAACGTGCCGCCAGCTGTGTTGGTTGACTGTTGTCTCCCCCGCTTTTTATACCACATCTACACAACTTTAATATTTATCGTGACCATTGGCTGGAATATTTGAAGTGTTTGCCGCGTCACTACGTGTCAGGAAAAAAAAATTAACGGCATTTTGCACCTCTCTAACGCTTGGGCCGGACTAAGCCAACACGATTATACGGTCAGCTTAATTCAAGGAAACAAAATTTTCAGCAATTTTAAGGCACAAAGCTTGTTTCTGAATCTACTGATGCAATACGCTGATCGGGAAGGCTGCCTACTACAGATAAAGTCGATCCTTTTTTTTTCACTAAAACGTATACTTGGGTTCAAGGCATGCCTTCTCTTCTATGTTTTTCCAGTGCTCCACGTATATCAGATCTGGCAGAGGATTTACACATTTCTAATAAAAGCGCTCAAAGAATCTAATAAGTTACCGCAAATCCTTTGCAGCGAGGCCTCGATCGGGCCAAAGGGTACTCATTTTCAGGTTTCTCCAGCACTCTAAGTATAGATATATTGATATGCACCCAGAATGTGATCATATTGACCATTCAGAAGTTCTTTTCTGGCGCAAAATGAATCTTTGTGAAGCGCAGTTCGGTTGCTGAACGCTGCACCGAACTAGTCGAGCCTAAAATTAACGTTGCTACCTCATGGAAAGCTTTAGCCGGCCTGCTTTTCTCGCACTCAGCCGCGGTTTTCCGACTAGGATTAGTTGGGCGCAACCAGCATACGTGGCATGCCACTGAGATGCAGTCTTAACAAAAGGAAGAACTCGGTTAGTGCGCTGCGCCTTGAGAATCGAAGCGGAAAACTCTCTGTGCGTGCTTTTTTTGTGTGTGTCTTAGAAGGGTGCGTAGCTTTCGAATATTGCGCTTTTTTTTGCACTGAGCCGATGCGCCTTTGTGGGGCACGAGTGTTCCTGCTTCCTGTAACACCACTATAAAAGCGTATGATACATTTTGACTCCGGAAACCGGAGCGATCGAGCATGCAGTTTGTCATAGGTGAAAGCTGCAGTGTTCACTTCCAGAAAAATATAAATGGCACCGAAGTTCCAAAAGAAAATATAGCCGTCACATTATTTCCCAAATGTGGGCGCTTAGCTGCGTTCATTGAAAGGAAAAAAAATTACTGCTAGTCAGTTGTCAGCCAATGGAACTCATCGACCAAATGATGAAACCGTGTCAGTAAACTTCTTCAGCCTATTTTAAAGGCAGCGCGTTGCCAATGTGTTTGCGAATTTGGATGTACGACCATGGGCAGGTTACCTAGTGCTTCTCATGTTGGCTGCACACTTTGGAAAATCGGCTATAATCTGACAGTTAGCCATTATTCCTGCCAAGTTAGTAGGTTGCTGACGAAACTTGAATAATGTCCTCCCGCCGGCCGTAGAGATTTACCAAAATTAGACATGTTACATGCTGGCTGAGTGGTTAGGGCACTCGGCTACTAACTCGGAGTTCCCGGGTTCGAACCCGACCGCGGCGGCCGCGTTTCGATGGAGGCGAAACGCAAAGGCGCCCGTGTGGTGTGCGATGTCAGTGCACGTTGAAGATTACAAGGAGGTCGACATTATTCCGGAGCCTTTCATTAGAGCACCTCTTTCCTCCTTTCTTCTTTCACTCCCACCTTCCTCCTTTCTCTAACGGTGCGGTTCAAATGTCCGCCGACACATGTGAGACAGATACTGCGTCATGTCCATTCCCCAAAAACCAATTAATATTAATTTACCCCACTTCGTCCGAAGAGTTATACGACCACTTGCCAACTTTAAATAAATGTCCGAATATTGACTTTTTGTTCACAGAAACAGCAACAAAGCTCTCTCTCTCTCTCTCTCTCTCTCTCTATATATATATATATATATATATATATATATATATATATATATATATATATATATATATCCTCAAGGCAACAACAGAGCGGCGGCGAGTAAAGCGCACAGCAACAGACGGTGGTGGAATCGCCGAAAAGATAATATTAGAGATGCATGCTCCCGCGTGCCGTGGTCCAAAAAGAATGAACAAATAAACAGAATAAAATGCAGACAGGGCAGGGGACTTCCGTTATCTGGAGCTTCTTCGGCCCGAAGACTCCAGGCGGAATCAGCGGCGCAGTAGCTTAACCACACACACACACACACACACACACACACACACACACACACACACACACACACACACACACACACACACACACACACACACACACACACACACACACACACACACACACACACACACACACACACACACACACACACACACACACACACACACACACACACACACACACACACACACACACACACACACACACACACACACACACACACACACACACACACGCACGCACACACACACACACACACACACACACACACACACACACACACGCACACACACACACACGCGCGCGCACACACACACACACACACACACACACAGACACACACACACACACACACACACACACACACACGCGCGCGCGCGCACACATATATGAGTGTGTGTATATAGTTATAAGTGTGTAACGCAAGTGCAAAGGAAAGGTGGTGGTAAGGTAGGTATATTTCACGAAATACTGAGGTACAGGAGATGACACCGACTTCATATCTGCATAGTTTTGGAATGTTCTTTCTGTTTTCCACATACTCATTACGCGGCTCGTGCTCCTAAATTCCGCCGCTCTTAGCCCGTCTTGCTACCACCACTGACCTTCTCCTCGAGCAGTGCATTTCGAAACAGCGGCCGCACATGGACCGTGCTAGATTCCTCCACTCTCGCCATACTTCCCCCCGTCCTTCCACGCTTACATGCCCAAGTGAACCTCATGCTTGGACTTTGTTAGTTCATGCTTGAAAATGTGATGAGAATGGCGCGACGAACGAGGACAAGAGTCGGACACAAACGACAGGACCGGTGCCTGTCCTGGCCTGTCACTTGTCCTGTCGTTTGTTTTCTGCTTTTGTCCTGGTTAGTTGCACCGTTTTCATTATATTTTCCACAGTTACCAATCTCCGGTTATGTATACCTCCGCTGTCATCGTAACCGCCGTTTTCCAAGGCAACCACACTCCGAGTGGTTCCTATGGCAACCACTTACCGGGTGCACACACATCTGCTACCAGTACACCGACGCGAAACCCAGGAAGAGGCGCTAAACAGCTACCGCTGTAAGATATTTCCTTGAATGAACCTGTAAAGCGTCCATTCCCTTAGAAACAAGTCATTTTACCAAGTGTCTACTATCGCGGCCGCTGTAGTAGTCTGTGCATGATATCTATGCCAGTCACAGCAAGGGCACGCCTCCAATACGAAACTTTAGCACACGCCACCCAACCCTCTACAACATGGTCTGAATATGTGGGAGCACCCCCTAACAGCCCATTTGCCACCCCACCGGAGCCTCGCGGTAACACTGGCTGTTCCTTCCTCTGGGCTTTGCAGGCAGCGCTGGGCTTCTGACATAGGCGCACATTCAAAGGCGGAAGATAATTTTAGTACAGTTTCCTGTTTCTCTTGTTGTTGTTGTTGTTAGCCTATCAAATGATGGCACATACCCACACTGGGGGATCGGCCAAGAATCGGGTGGCTATTCACCTGAACGCAGTTAACAAAAAGGAAAAGCACGTGGGAGCGCAACACCGGTGATTTCTTCCTCATGAACAGAAAAGGGATGAGAGTTTTCATTTCAAAATTATAAGAATAATAATAAAGAGAGGGAATAAATAAAAATGATTTAGTCCAAATGTAATAATTGATAGAAAAGAAAAGTTTGGACCACTTAGCAAGGCAGTCGGTGAGATTCTATGAGGAAATTTAGAACAGCGGTACAAACAGATCTGTGGCTGAACCCAAATGTGGTGGCGCCAAATGATAGCAAGAGCGGGCTGCTCAGACTAAGGCCAAGATGCTGCAAGGGCTCCTCCAGCAACCTTTTTCTCAGAGTGTTGAATCGACGACAATACAGCCAAAAATGTTCTATAGATTCAGGCTCACGGCAAAATGCACAAAGAAGAGAGAGCGCCAAACCCGACTTGTGTAAATAAAAATTTAGAGGGGGGATGCGGAAGCGCAGCCTTGGCAGTGATACTTCAAGCTGCCGAGAGCAACAAATTTTCCTGTTCCAATAATATTTAAGGTGCTCATAATCCGCCGATGTTAAAAGTGTTGTGTCTTGCGTGCTTAAAAACGCACGTCGCCGAAATCTAGATGCTGTAATATAGGCTGTAGCCGGGATGATTGGCAACACGGGGCCGCTGAGGGAAGCCTTTGCGAGATTGTCAGCAATCTCATTTACTGCCACACTGCTGTGACCGGGAACCCATACTAAATGAACAAGGCTCAAATGCGGAGGAAGTAGGGATAAGAAAGTTATTAAAATGGGACCGTCAACATGAGCAGCGAGGGACGAACACAAAGATAAAGAATCAGTAATTACTGCAACTGCTGTAATAGAGGGGTCTAGCTTGCGTAGATCAAGTACAACTGCTAGAAGCTCTGCTTGCAAAAAAGGGGTGAAATCTGGAAGGCACAGGGAAAAGGACCAGTCTAAATGCGAGCAAAATATTCTCACACCTGCATTTTCATCTAATTGCGATGCGTCAGTGGCAATTGCTATATCTGTAGGTAGGGTCTTCAGATGATCTTCTAGTAGACCATTTAGAATACTCGGTGGCAATAGTTTTGCATTTTTTGGGAATATGTCGTCGAAAACAATGTGGATAGCGGGCCCATTACTAAGCGCGGGAAGGATATCATAAATGTTTACCTTTAAAGGCTGAAGTAATCTTTGCACAAACACTACCTGGAGGGAATTGAAACGAGACCAGGGGATACCAAAAAAGGAGGTCGGCTGACAACAGAAAATACTTTCGGAACGGAGGAAATGGGATTCATAGATCCTGAGGTAAGTTTGCACAGTTAAAACCTAAAAAAAAATTGAAGTCGTGATAAGAGAGGCGGAATGCGGGCTTCAAAGTACAGGGCATTGATAGCCACAAATTTTGGAAGGCCGAGGCACATGCGAAGTGCTCCCCTCTCTAAAAGGACGAGAGGACGAACTTTATATGTAGCCGAACCTGAAAACAACACTGATCCAAAATCTAAAATTGGCCTGACATACACTGTGTAGATCATTAATAGCGCATTTCTGCGCATGCCGTACCGGTGATGACATAATCTCCGTAACATGCCCGCGGCACGAGCACCTTTCGCAGCGACATGGTCAATGTGAGGTCGCCAGGTGAGTTTGTTTTCATAAATGACCCCCATTTTATGTGACCTTTTATGTTCTACAACCGTCATCGATTGACTGAAATCTTTCTTATCGAGCCGCTAATAAAAGAATTATGTTATATAAATTCTATGTTATGCAAAACAAGGTGGGAGCATGAATCGTCGTTTTTTTACTGGAGCCGAGCATGAATGCTAACCATATGAGCCTGAGTACTGTTAGGGGGGTTTTAATTCAATTATGGTCTAGTTGGCCTGTCCGATCAACTGCCTGATACTAGAGGCAACTCACGTACTTCCAATTAGAACTGACTGTTGAAAACTACGAAAAACCACGCCAATAAAATACGTCTACAGTCGCCAGTAGCATTTACCCAGTATCAGCTGCGATGACATTAAAAATTTTCAACGGACATTTCTGATTCGAGACTACACCGCTATCCAGTTCTAGGCAGTGAACTGGGAGTGCAATGTTATTTCTACGACAGCATAAATATCATGAATTTGAAGCGACGGCCGAGAGAAGGATGAAATTTTTACATCCTAATTTTCTCATAGCAGGGAAGAAGTCAGAAGTGGACACCACGAGTGCATCTTGCAGATGTGGGTTGAACAGAAAACATAGCACGTGTACAGGGGGCCAAATAAAGAAACATACAACCGTCCGAAATGTCCGAAAACCCTTTCCGAAGAGTGCACACCCGCATGTTCCAGCAGGTTTGGTTTACAATGAGTATACGTCTCCTTACTGCCTGCCCGACACCGTAGATACTTCTATGATACAGCCAACCTGCCAACTCGGTAACCTTCAGGAAGCGCCGAAATGTTTGGCTTGCCTACCATAACTTGCCTACCATAACTTCTTTTTTGAATCACGCACGTCGCATCGTGAAATCGAAGTCCACTTTCTCGCTGTTGGATTCGGCTGAGCTTGACAAAATTGCAGTAACCGTACTTGAGCCCCGCCTCGCGCGGCCGTATTGCGTGAAAACTGATGCACCCTCAGCCGGCAGATGGCGGTAGCGTGCAGGCGAGCAGTCCCTTGTCTACCAAGAAACGGCTGCCGAAAGGAGGCGACGCAACAGAGACCGAGGCAATTGTAGCTGACCCCCTCTACTGTGCGTTGGCGCATATAAAACCAGAGCGATGCAGGCGTTGCTGACTTTAAGCGAAAAATCTGTTGCAAGGAAAAGCCGCAATAAGCAAATTCTAGAAATAAAATATACGAACAGAACCCTAATCCATGATATAAATGCCACAACTTCTTCTTATAAGTCCACTGCTACCGCTTTTAATTAAAGGCTATGCCCCTACTGGTGGGGAAATGTTAAAACAGCACTGTTTGCATCCCGTTTGAAGAAGTAGATTGCTTATATCAGTATCATATCTCTTGCGGTATGTAAATTGTAAGCTCCGCCGAAATCGTTCCTCGAAGACTTTGCAGTAGGCTGCCCCAAAGAGCAAACGTTGCATTTTTTCAAGTTGTTTCGCATTCATTGCCACATTTCAAAGACTACACTCTGTTGATTCTGCTCTCCTCGAGCAGCGAATAAGACGAAAGCATGGCAGAGGTGCGTACCACCAAGGCCACCAAGACAGGACAACAGGGTAAACATAACGGGGAGCGTGGCCCCAGATGATGTGTATTTACACCCGTTAGGAATACATTCGGCATCGCGTCCGTCTTCGCTTCGACTTAGATGGGAGGCGCAAGTCGCTGAAGATCTCCGCGGGGCTGGACGTTGCACGGCTTTGACTGGGCGCCTCTTCATTCTACGAGGAGGAATAAAGGAAAGATCAGAGATCGACATGTGTTCGCTGCACAGAAGTTTGGAAGCAAGAGAGAAATGCGCTGTCAGTGGATAATAGTTTTTTTTTTGCTTGCTTCCTTGAAGTAGAAAATAAACGACACAATCATGTAGCCCGTCTTTTTCTCAGCAGGTTAACTATAGCAGGTCAAGCTGTTTCAAGCATTAATAGTAAGCGCTGTAAAGCATTCTACTGCATTCTCTAAGCAACACATGAAATCGGCTTGTTGTACCTATTTGCATGCGAAATCTATTTCTATGATTGCATTTCTAAGGCGAAAAAAGTTTAACGTTATCTAATGTAGAAAAGAAAATATTCAGACATTGCATCTTTTTGAGGAGTACCCAGCAAATGTCTAAATGTAATGGTTTCACTCAGATGAAGCAATGCACTGATGCAACCAACATTTTTAAGAAGTCGAGTTTGTGGTCGCAGAGGAGTTTTCTTCAGACCGGTTTTACTGCAAGCATTTTACAAAGCGCATTGCTGTAATAACGACTGCGCAAGAAACGATGATAGGAGTATAACCGGCCATTACGAGGTTGCCTGCATTCTCGCCCGTTTGCGCAGCATCTCTGCAATTACCGTAGTGTGTCTACGTACTTCCTTATTACCCTTTGTTTCACATAAGCGTGCTGATTCAGCGTGCTCAATCACTTTTATTTATTCATGCTCGAGTGTCTTAATTGTCCCAGGTAGAAATCTTTCTTCAGTGGTCCTCATTCAAACTGCTGCCGGTTTCTGTGGTCAGTACAGTAGATATGCTATTGCGTGCTCTGTGTTCTGTGTTCTGCGCGAAGTCCTAGTTATGATACATTTCGCTTTGATTTTGTGACAAGGGGTACTTGGTGCTTATCCCAGAAGGAATTTTTCTTGTCGAATGTATTGAGCTTAAGAACATGAAAGAGCCCCCCCCCCCCCCCTTCAAACAAGTTCCAATTGCATCCCGGCCCTGCGTCGTAAGCGGCGGCATAAGCAGCGAAACTGGCCATCGTCGAGCATGGCCACATCGGTTGGTGTCGACGAGCTCAATAGAATTTTACACTAATTGTCAGCTCTACGTGTGATATGCCCTTGACCCGTGAACTTAATACGCATAATTTCTGCCAAAGTGTATTGAAATCTTAATTTGCTTCGTATCCACACACCTCTATTTCCATCTTTTAGCAACAAGGCTAGCACTTATGATAGCTGCTTGTTGATATACACGTCCGTCAGAAATAAAAACCTGTAAGGTACACGTTACCTGAATCATGTTAGAAAGCTGGTGGGTTTCTATTTGTGGTGCTTCACGAGCAGGAGCTTGCCGACGACGCCACCACCGGCACCTCCGTAGCCGCCGGCACCTCCGTAGCCACCGGCACCTCCGTAGCCGCCGTATCCGCCGCCGTAGCCGCCGAGGCCTCCGGCTCCCAAACCAGCGCCGCCGAAACCTCCTCCAAGACCGCCAGCACCGAGGCCTCCAACGCCAGCACCTCCGCCGACGCCTCCGAGGCCGGAGTGAGCGACGATGGCGCCACCACCGTGCACCTGGGACACGTGGTGCACGGTCCTGACCAGGAACGCCGGTCCGGCCACAGCCTTGCTCGCACCCGCTCTACCGCCGCTCAGCAGGACGACGCTGCTGCCGACGCCGACGCCAGCACCTCCGCCCACGCCGCCCCCAAGTCCCACGCCGCCTCCCAGGCCACCTCCAAGACCTCCACCATAGCCTCCTCCTCCGTAGCCGCCCAGGCCTCCTCCTCCGTAGCCGCCCAGGCCTCCTCCATAGGAACCGCCGCCGAGACCACCGGCACCTCCGCCGACGAATCCGCTAAGGGCGCTGCCCAGAAGGGCGCTCAGGAAGATGGTGCAGGTCTGTAACGGCGAACGCCACGTATAGCGCCTTGTGAGAAGACAATGCAGCATCCTTTGCTGCTTGAGGCAGCAAAGCTTCCGTTAAGCTTCCCGTTAAAACCACCGAGGAGCTTTTGTGCCCAATATAGCCATAAAGCTTGGTTGGTTGGCACGTGAATGATCAAAAGTATAAGAAGGCGCATAACGCAGCGAAAAGCGAGGGATTTGCGAACGACGGCTGCACACAAGTAAATCACGGGACCGAAAGTTATGGGTGATTCTGGGGCGGGTTATTTACACATGATCATTTTTTCATGCCTTGAGAGGCTCAGGAAAAGTAGCCTGTGTAAATAACGAGCAATTACACCGATGGCCTTGTTTCCGCTGCAAGTACGGTCCCGAAGTGCCGCGATGAGAATTTCCTGCCCGTAACTGACATTGGTTAAGAAAGGAAATGTTGAATCTTTGTCCAAAGAATTGTGGATGACAGCACTTGCACATTCCTTAAAACAGAAGCTAAAGATTGAGGAGATGCTGTTATCGTGAGTGTTAGATAAAACTTGAAAGCGGCGAGGCCGTATGAACTGTCACTTCTTCGTTGTTCAGAGGTTGGTTCGTAATTTTCGCGTTGAAGATAGCCGGGCTGAGTCTCGTAGTGGCCATATGTTTCAATGAAGCTTAGCTACCCAATGGCCTGGTTAGTATTACTTAGAGCCCTCAAGTCTTCTGAGAATGGCTGGGCATGCGGTTTGGCACGGTACGCTATAGCCAGCCAGAGGCAATATGCATATAAGCACTGATAAATTCAATTTCACGTTTTCAGGTTAAATTTTAAATTTTTAGGCACTTGTGCTAATTTTTTAGACAGGTTAGTGGACGGCAAAAGTGTTGTCCAATTTACCCCCTAGTAATTATGCACAATTTCTTTGTTTGGATGCAAGCTCAGACGCCCCGAGTGCCTTCAAACTGCTCCTGCTGTCCGTTTCGGACAGTTTTGAGGTGGTAAACCTTTTGAAGCCTAAATTCAGATGTCTTATCAAAAATTCTGGCACTTTTTCTCTTTTCATTGAAACAAGGCTTCATCGAACCTGTTTCTTTTAAGCTATTCGGTATTCGATGACACAAAGTTCAGAATCTATAACACCCGCAGTTGCACTTTTCCAAACTATCGCAGGAATTTTGCCATAATTTCCGGATATTTATACGGCTTAGAAGAGGTAAATCATAATAGGGAAACACTAAGCTTAGTTTATTTGCACTTGTTGGCTTTCTAACTGGGCTAGCGGAGATCGTAGGCACACTCTCTAGCGGGAGATGACTAATAGGACGTCATTGGGCATTCGGTCAACCGTTGTAATTTTGTAGAAAATGCTTTGACGCCTGCACTGCTCCTCTTTTCGGTTTCTTATATATTATCATATTAAGGGGACATTAGCTGAGGCTGCAGGGCCACTTCTACGTAAATCCGTATTCGAGCTAACTCGTGGGGTGAACACAGAGTCCGAGACCGCATAGGTGGACCACCGAGCCGCTCACGGGCACCTGGAGAGCCGATCTCGCCGGTCCTTACCAGGCTGTTCATGGTGGCTGCTTGGGGCTGGCTTCTTGCTCTGAGCACAAGAGAGCTTTCGAGGAGACTGTGTTCCCTCGCTGGAGGCGCACAGGCTTTTATACTCTGACCCGCACCCCTGGTGGGGCTCTCAGCTACGTCACATGCGCCAGGTTGCGTGTAAGCACGCACTGCGTGGGACCTGCGCCCTCAGCCTCTCCGCAGCCGCATCACTTCCGACGGCTCTCTCTTTCTCTCTCTCTCTCTCCCCTGTTCCTCCAGGAGAGAAGAAGCTGGAGGAGGAGGCAGATCACCTGCAGCGGACCATCCCGCAAGCTTCCTCCCGCTGCGAACCGCGGCACCCCAGCAGCTGTGGCCAGGAAGAAATAAAACGCGACGAGTTTCGCACACGGTGCTCGCTTATCTAGATCTAAAATTCTAGTCAGACCATCGAGAAAGTGTAACGGCAGAACGCGCAGCCCGCACCGAAGACCTCCGGTATACAGTGTCGAGGGGAGGGGAGGATCTTCTACCTCTCCGGCCGCTCCGCAACCACTGCTCCTCTGTCCTGGATCGGAAGCGCGGTCACTTTCTCCTTCTCACTTCCGCCGCCTCATAATTTCTCCGGAGCTCGCCCGTGGTCTTTCTTGTTTTTATTCTCTTTGTTCGGCTTCTTGTTGTTCTCAACGCGCGCGTCTTTCCCTCTTTCCATCGGCAACTTCGCGGGCGCTGCTGTCCGGCTCCGCGCGGCTAGGGAACGTGCTCGCGCTATCGCGTACGTGCATCTACTAAGCGGCGTCAGAGCGGCATAAGCAATTGACCACGTAGGGACGAACCCTTTCGCAGCGGAGAGCGACTACGATGGATGCGCCAGTGCCGGCAAGCGTTCAGGGTGCTTCGGCTGTCGCGTGCGCTGGGCCGTTTCGTTCAGGTGTGGCCGCGTCGCTTACGCTGTTTTGGTTAGGGCGCTCTTCTGGGAAGCAATTATTTGAGGTGCGTAACCTGGATAGCACCGCGAGCGTTATTATTCAACCCGGGTATCGGCCTCCTTTTCGAAGAGACATCGAAAGTCATTAGCATTTGGATAAACTGGAGTACGCAATCTTTATTGGTTGGAGTGATGTGCGACGCGGCATTAATTGTGAATTCAGGACGGAAGACAGGACGGAGAACGTCAAACAGCGACCTCCGTAGTGTGGCCTTGTGGTATGGCGTGAGTGTTAGTGGTCACATTTCGTGGTTGGAGGCGCGCTTGTCTTATCTAACTCGGCCGGTGTTTGGTGTCTCTGTAGATAGGTCCGATAAAACGGACGTGGTAGAGTCGGTACGCTTCGGCAACTAATGTTGGTCAAGGGTCTAAGGAAACGTTCGACGTAACTCGAACTCGTGGAATGTGATAGGCGGTCGTCTAAACCAAGCAGGGTTAATTTTTCGTTTCGTTATAATTTGCATCACTAAGAGAAATTATCCGTTCAATTTTGACACCACCGGATACAGGCGAAGGCTTCAGTCTGGAAATGTTTCATAGTCTTCGAAAAGATAAAGTAAGGATGCACCAGTGACGCTGCGACGGCCATAAAAACGGGGATAAAAATAACCTTATACAACACCGTGCTCTACACTTAAATTTTCTGCTTCTTGCAAACTGTCCGGTTTGTGCGCCCAAACCTTTGCAGACATGCGCAGAACTGGTGTTTGCAACACGAAACACCAGACTATGTTCACCACATGCGCAGTGGGCGTGGTGTATTCAATCCCATTGTCATGCGGGAAAATCTACATAGGCCAAACTGGAGCATGCTTGAATAAGCGCCTGAGGCAACATCGCACAACTTTGGGCACAGGCACAGGCAGCAATCTAGCCTTACATGTAAAGGACTGCAAATGTTCTCCTAGTTTTCACATTGCCAGCATTATCGGGCGGGGGAAATCTAAACGTGAGCGTGAGCTATTGGAGGCATTCATGATCAGAAAGAATAAGCAGAAATGCGTCAGTGAGCCGTCTGTGATTATAACTGAAAAGGAGTACAAGTTTTTATCGTTATAGTAGGCATGTCATCATGTGGTGCGCGAAGTATATTGTCTGTAGGGTGGGTGCGCAGGCAGGAAATTCTTTTGAAATGAGCGATTATCCATCGCAATAAATCAGTTGTAAGTCCATCGTTGTGGTGTGTGCCTCCTTTGTTCTTGTCTTGCGTCTATTTTCGCTGGTTCCTTTTCTATACACTTAAATGCTGCTTTTACACCTCTCCACGCTCCATTTTGTGTAAGACAAACAACAAAGGAATTACTGAACTGAAGAACAAAGAAATCAGTTTATTTTGCCACCTCAGCGAATACTTGAAGCGTTTTATTTTTTTTTAACAACACCCTATTACGGTTGCCGGTCCGAACTGCGCAGCGTACAACATAAAATAGAGATCGTTACACGCAAGTGCACTTTAAAGATCCCCAGGTGGTCGAAATTATTCCGGAGCCCTCCACTACGGCACCTCTTCTCCCTTTCTTCTTTCACTCCCTCCTTTATCCCTTCCCTTACGGCGCGGTTCAGGTGTCCAACGATATATGAGACAGATACTGCGCCATTTCCTTTCCCCCCAAAAAACCAATTACACGCAAGTATTACGGAGTGTCACGGAAACATAAGAGTGATCACCTGTCTCGACGGAGAGCAATAAAAGCATAGCCTGCGCAAAGCAACCACGACTGTTCTGAGAAGGTTGAGAGAGAGAAACGAGTGGATTCATCGCGGCGCCGAATGGAATTGCGGTTGTCTGAAGAGGAGAAGGGGGGGGGAGGTCCTTTTTCTTTCCTTAGCCTTTAGTTTTGTTTGTTTTGGACTGCGTGCGTGGCGTCGACGGCGATGTCTACGGAGACCTCGATATGTCTGGCACTTTCTAATCCTTCAGGAGCTGACGGGGGCAAGCGTAACTGAACCCCACGAAAGGACCCGGCGGAAGTGAAAAGCTCACCGGTGACATTTATCCAGCGTGCAACACGGCAGGCGCGGGAGGAATCGAGCACGCGCAACCCGGTAGCTTGATATACACTGTCTTTTTTACATTTACGTCGGCTTCTTTCATGCCCTCGTTGAGGCATGGAGCGAGCGTCTCACCGTCAAGATTATCCAGGACGCCCCGGCTAACGAGAACTAATGGTTAAAAAGAAAATGAAGTATCTTGTAGAGAATAAAGAATAGACTGTATGATAGGCTGTCACCCAAAGTGGAAAGACCTATGTTTCTGCGGACTCTATTAATTACGTGATAAAGCGCTGTTAGCAGCATCCAGGAGTATTCGAAAAATGACGCAGGTTTTAAGGCGATGGCAGGTAAAGAAATAGCAGCAAAAAAAGAAAAAAGAATTTTTTGTCCCCCAACGCAAAAAAGCGCGGACAACAGCTGAACCGCACCTCAGCCTCCCACCTGCTATTGTAATAGGTGCTTCATCTTCCAGTTAAAGCCTTTATAGTGGGACGCTTGTAGCATTCGTGGAAATCATAGCCTTCAGAGTGGGCAGGACCTCAGTTCCGTTTACCTTCAAGAGATGTAGTACGCTTGCGACACAAAACTAGTCCAATGGCGTAGCCCAGCAACAGGCGCCCCCAGGCCGTTAATCTTTGACTCAGGGTGTGCATATTGGTATCACATGCCACTAATGACGCCGATGTAACATTCTATTTGCGCAGTAGAGGAGAAGGCGGGAGTTCTCGCTGGGCGCGTACAGTGTAGTGACAGCCACGCAGCGAAAATGAACTTGTTCATCTAAAAAGGAAAATGCAAAAAAATCTTGCTGGCCAGACGCTCACAGGTCATAAACGCTGTGCAAGGCGACCTCCTGCACACGCACAGCTCAATAGAGTGTGGTTTTTTATTCAAGGCATGATAGCAATACGGAAATGACTTCACTGCATCGCCTTGAGTTTTGTAAATCAAACGAGGCGTATTCCTCGTTTTATACTATTTGTAAAGTATATTACATGATTGATGGTACAATAATAACACTTGAAGAATATTGTTATCACTGTTCGCTGTTAAACAAAATGACACCCCCTTTAAACTTAAGCACCACAATATGTAGACTTGATATGAAGCTCTTAACGCATGGCTGTCATGTAGTATAAATACGGTAAAAGCATGAGTAGTTTTCGTTTCTGTTTCTATAAAAATAACAGTTCCTGAAGGTATCAAAACAAGGTCAAATATCAGGCGTCACAGAAGCAGAAACCGCCACTTATATCGCTCATCGCAAGAGCTAAAACAAATGGCAAAACCTGAAATTTCAACGCCCATGCAAAAACTAATTTTGAATTTTCTCCATACTTAATGCATCCACATCAGTACACATACGCAATTCTGCCATTTTGTGACATGCAAAGATTGTAACAATGTGCTAATCCTAACTATGCTGTACTCATATCGTTGTTAACTAAAATTGCTCTGTTTTAAACTTTTACAATGGAAGGACCAGTGAGGAAGAATTCTAGATGTTTATAACTTTTATCTCAAGCGTTAACTGCATGTGACAGCATTAACGCTTTTCGTGTCCTGGAAAGCCGAGCCACAACTGCACTTGGTAACATTTTACTCCGATATCATGCCGGCCGGCTTAATGAGCAATTAAATGTACACGGCATTTCAGCAAAATTGTGTCTATCTTCAAAAAACAGCAACTTGTACAACGACGATTCGACCAGTTCAAGTGGTGACCAGGTAATAAGCATATTTTTTACGTGATCTTAGATTTTGTTCTTTAGCACAATTTTTTTTCGGTCAGAAATTTAAAGTTCAAGTTACAATATGCCCATTTAAGTTGATTTCTTCAAAGTAGGTGAGGCCGAGTTTCTTCAGAACCAGCGATTTTCTACAAAACATCATGCAAACATGCGCTCAAGTGTCGTCGTATCAGGCCCTCAGACGTACCCAGACCGAAGAAATACGGTTACACAATGCCGTAATCAATTAACAGACCCCAAATCACAGCGATTATTGTTGCACGATGAGCACAGGCAAGGTATTTTGCTAGCATCATGAGGCTGCAACAGGTACACGACGAGCACGCCGTCGACGTTTTATGACATGGCACAGGTAATTTGTAGCAATCCAGAGTGGTCGCGACTGCCGATTTGCAGTTGGGAAATACACGCCTCGTGACTGCGCGGGCCGCAGTAAGAAAGGCGCTGTCCGGACTATGCAATGGTGATTTTTCGCTTTTGCCTAAGCTGAGCACAACAAAAGGACTCTTCCGATCCGGCGGAGCGTCTGTGTTACTTCAATTTCCATCCTGATGAGGTGGTGCCGTTTTTTTTTTTTAAAAAAAGAAAAATAGGCCCATTTCTTTTGGTCGCGAAGCTAAGTTATTCGACGCCCTCTGAAGAACGCTACAAAGAGCCCAACGCCCGCCTTGCCTCGAGGCTATGGTAGAAAGTCTAGTCTTCTGTATACGAATGTTCGGCTTTAAAGGCACCGGATGGGTCCTGTACTTTCTATATATTTTGAGGAACACTTAATACGCGCTTTTTTAGCAACTACAGCGCATTGCTGTTTCGAGTTTGTTTTATTTCCTTCTTCACTCTTTCGTCTTTTATTTAGACTAGAATAATTTCATTATAAATATATTTACCGTCTTGCAGCTTCTGCCCGCTTGGAATTTTTTTTTCCTCTTTTGACAGCATAAAACTGTTCTTGAAGAAACCTGCTCCGTAGATATCTACGACCATTCTTGTTGAGTACTGTTGCATCGGTGTTTCCATTCAGACAAGAAGGGATTGGGTTTCTATATTTCCTTGATTTTCTAATAATAGTTCAAATGTCGCAAAATATCTAACTTTTAGTTATTTAGGGCCTAACGCGAAACATATTTCCTACAATTTTTGTCCTGAAACAACAAGTCCTCCCACATATACTTTGTAAGGTCTAGTTATACACTTATACTCAGTACCTGCTGTGTTACACTTCTTTGCCTTTCAGTTCGCTTATGTGGCTTCGTTTTTGATCTGTCCTGCATCTCTCCCAGTTAAGCACTTTCGACGCCGGTGTATCTCACGCCTTTATACCAAGGCGCAGCATCCCGGTCACATGCCTGACTCCAAAGCCTTTGGATATCAACGAGGATATGAAAGGAAATAGCGGCGATCCCTCTTACGATAATTAAATTTGATGTATGCGCCTAGTTGTTGACAGATGTGATTTCCTAGGAAGGCATTCTTAGGTTCCCCCTTCCAGACGCCGCAGTTAATTGACTCGTTAGGACATTGGGTTCTTCAGCATCGACGGTTCTTGAGAAGGCCTGACTGAAGTCATAGTTATAAAACAGACTTTCTGTGCCTAATATCTGAATTAGGCGCATATTTCTGCAACAAAGTACGTATCATCATCTGGTTCCTCAACGCAGACGAATTGTAGAGCTCTTTCGAACGCAGCCAGTTACAAGGGCAGCGGGCAGCAGCCAACATGTGGAAGTAGCTGGCACGAACAGCCTTATCTCTTTTTTCATATCTGGAGCCATAACGAAACGAAAGCTTTCAAAATGCCATCAGAGCAATAAGTAAACCACGTGCCAACGGGTTGTAAAAAGAAAAAAATGCAACAGAGAAGCACGTACCAGCGTGCTATAATATATACTCTGTACCTTTATAGCTTACGCTACTAATTTTCAGCTAAGCTAGGAACATTTTCCGCTTTCACTTCAGGCACCACTTACACAACAGCGAAAAGGGAGGGGGGGGGGGCCTCAAAAGGAATCAAGTGTGCCCGTTTGCTACCTGTTTTGGTACAGAGGCCTCATTGAAAGGCCCTAAAATTATGTGGCAAAGAACTATGGTTATGATAGTTTTGTGTTTCTATACATCCAAATTGAAATGAGAACAAATATTAACATTTATTTTTTTTAGTATTAGCCTACTTTGAGCCCATAGTAAGAGTAGCCGTGGTACTATTCGTTAGAAATCGGGTGGTATTGTGTATCACTCTTCTTCAAATGGTTAAGGTAACGTTTAATATTTTTTTTATTTTAAAGAGTGAACAGAATTCCCAGCGCGCATTTATTTTCAGGATATATAATATTACCTCGTGCCGGTGAAGTCACGCAAGGAAACATGCCGCAACATGCGTGATGACGCAGAACTTTGGTTTTGCTTATTTATTTTGTCTGATAAGAACAAAGGAAGAGTGAAAGGGAGATTGTATTTCATGCAGCATTGCAGCTCCGTACTGCTAGCCGCAGCCAAGACTCATTTCTAGTAATTTAGCGATGGCCAGAAAATTAAAAACAAAGCTTAAACAAAAAACCTACAAACCGGTTTAAGCCGCACCTTCACCCACAAAAGAAGCAAACACAAAAATCATGGCGGTAACGAAGCTGACAAGCGCTTTCTGCCACCCTCGTATCAAGACTGCCCGTGACCGCTGGTCACGTACTATTTAAATATGACTGCGAACTGTCCAGGTAACGAGCTTACATCGTCGTGAAACGTTTGCAACAGTCACGGAAAAACTGGCAGTGCTTGACTGCCACATTTGGCGAACAGTCCACTAGCGTCTTCAGGGCATACGTGCAATAAGCAGCCTGTCATGAAAAACTGAAAATGATAAGGCCGTATCTCGGTGGCCACTAAAGATATATATAAAAGGAAAGAAAACAAAACATTGAGAAAACATTAGAATTACGCACCGAAGTCGAGCATAAAAGGGTTCGGGGAATAAAATGGCCTCTAGCTCTTATGTTAACAAGACAGTGTTGAAGCGGATGTTCAGAGAAAAAGTATGCGTGCGTTGTCACACTAATTCAGGATTGGTCGAGAGGGCTACAACTTCACACGTTGAGCTGTGGAATGAAAGCGGTTAAATCTCGATGAACTATTTGGAGTTAAATTGTGGCGATGAGGTCGTGGCATGACGGGTATGTAATTATGATATATAAGGGCGGAAAGCAAATTAATTACGCTGAAAAACTATTCGTGTACCTAGTTCGGATATAAAGCCATGACTTTTTGGTTGAGGCTCAGACACGCTACCTTTCGGCTATTTAGGCACATTCGTTCGACTTGGTTAATGGAAACCTTCTGTGTGTGTCTTGTGATGTACCAAGCAGTTTAATATGATGACTGATGTATGATAATGAGCGTGTGCAGTTAGAAAGCGGCACTAATTAAGAAAGAAAGTACCAAATAGCCAATAGCGTATGCCCTGTCATACTCTTCAGGGGGCGCTTAAGTGTCGGCCTAATTGTTTTCATTCGTATATGTTTACTTAGAACTTTTTCTTCTAAATTCATTCATTTGGTTTCTTTGCTTGCAGATTATACCAATCTATGAGGCGCTACGCTAGTAGTAGACTAAATAATGCGGCAAAAAAGAAAACTGAATGGTCACAACAATTCCAAATTTCGCGTAGCGAGCCCACAGGGCGTTAAATAAACCATACAAAAAGAAAACGCATATCATGGTAATTACGGTATACCTTAACGAGTTATCATGACTTGGACTAAATCCTAAGAGCACAATGCGATCATGTTCAGCTGCCTCAGCACCTCCATACCACTTCTAAACAACCGATACGCGAGCGCCCTCTAACTGACTTCATTGCAAAATCTACAACGTAGCATCCGAGTGTCTTGGGTTCCGTGCTGGTGACCGGAAGCGATTTATTTTCTTATACAACCAGATTCTCTAAAAGTACCAATTGAAACAGAAAATTGATGCGCCGTTAAAGCCTTGCCTCAGTTAACAGCGGCAAAAAAAAAATTGTTTAGCTAGACTGGCATTTATTGCTTTGCTAATAACCCCAACACCTCGTTAATTTGCCTTAGTGGCAGTTTCCACAAGCACGGCTTCAAGAAGTTTTCTTTCCGTTCCTACAGATAGATACCACACAGGCCGTGACCTCCCAAACCTCCCCCTCCCACCCTTTTTCTGAATTCTCCTCCGACGAAAAAAAAAATTCTGAGCAAAAAGGAAGAGAAAGCATGTTAATGGTAAGAGGTACATAATCAAAAAGAAACTTGAAAAATTAAAATTGGTTTTTGAGGAAAGGAAATGATGCCGTAACTGTTTCAAGCATCTCTTTGGACACCTGAACCGCGCCCTAAGGGGTAGGATAAAGAGAGAGTGAAAGAATAATGGAAGAAAAAGGTGTCGTAGTGGAGGGATCTGGAATAATTTCGGCCACCTGGGGATCTTTAACGAGCACTGACATCGCTCAGTACACGGGCGTTTCGCCTCCATCGAAACGCGGCCGCCGCGGTAGGGTTCGAACCCTGGTACTCCGAATCAGTAGCCAAGTGCCCTAACCACTGAGCCACCGCAGCAGGTTAATCAAAAACACACTCCTTGAAAAAATACAATAAGCCAACACACCGACCAGAAAGCCAAAACTTCACCAGAAGATAGATTGAGACGAATAGGATTCAATGAAAAGAGCTCGGAGGAGACAAAGGGCGTGACAGCAAACTGAAAAAAAAAAACTAAAAAACATAAAGAAGATAACAGAGAGCAAAATTATGAACAGAAATAGAGCAAGCATCGCCGACAAACAATACGGTGCAAAGTACAGGCAATTCGAAAGACCTGCAGCGAAAATCCGGTAGACATCTGTATACAGCCAACAAGAAAAACAAGAAAGGCCTACAGATAAACCAAGAAAAAAGTACAGAGAATGTTTACTAAATTCGAATCAGTGCGAAAGCGCGGATTTGTGCCCCGTAGAAGACAACGATGAGTGGGTAGTGCCGCTGTGTGAGGTCAACAACAACAACAGCAATGTCTGGGTGCTATGCTGTGAGGCAAACAACAACAAAAGCGCGATCATATCGACGTTTGGGGCCACGATAGTTGGGTAGAGCAACTGGTTTGTTCTTATCGCCATTCAAAATTTTTTACTGGAATATAGTCAACTGCCTTGCTAACGTTTCCTTTTTTTAATAACTTGGCAACAAATCCCACATTGTCCGTCTCCTGCATGCCTTATGCATTTCCCATTTGATTTCGATGTGTACTCTTTTTGTTTACTCCTTTATTGTCCAGCTTTCCATTTTCTCCTTGAAAAAATTCATCCTAAAAACTGTCTGTGCACCAATATTGTTGGCCGATCCCCCTGTGTGGGCATGTGCCATTGAATGAGGACAACAAAAACAACAAAGGGGCTACAAGGCACCCTGGCCAATCCCTCACCGTGGGTATGTGCCACTCCAACAGAGGACAACAACAACAATGTCTGGACGCTCGCGCTGGGCCAGCTACGAAGAGACAAGGGAACCGACAACGAATGATTTTGCTCGGAGTTGGTTCCAATCGGATTAGTTCTTACGCACTACAAGTGAGAGCTTCAAGAGGTTAAACGAACGCTAAAGGAAGGACGCCGGCAAATGAAACTGAAGAATAGTAACCAAATTGCCAAAAACCTACAATTTATGGATTTTTGACTAATGCATTTTATTTTAAGCTAGCTGGTAAAGTTGCTGCATAATTAAGACTTACATCTTCCGTAGTCATCGCGACTGCGTCCAATGTGTAAGGAGTAAGTGCATGAGTTTTTTAATGCAGTTGTTTTGACAAAGTCCTGTTCTGTGGAATAAAATTATTAGTTCCTTTTTAGAAACCCACCAAATAAAGAAAGTAAAAGTTTAACTCCGACATGAATATTTACATCATGATGTTTTATAAAGATAGCAGGTATCTATATACATATAAAAATTGATCTTTATTGAACTGCGCAACGTTCCAGCATTGATGCGCAAAATAAAAAGCAGATTCATTCTACTGCCATTCCTTACAAGATGGCATAGATGAGCGATAGTAATAGTAGGAATTACGAAAGCTTAGAGCAAAATACCTTAAAGTTTATTTACTTGTTATTCTGGCTTACATACTTGTTTGTTTTGGTTTTCGTCTCAGAAATGCGGCATTGATACAAGCGGGAGTTCTGATCTCTCTTCTTCCCGGGGGTACTGAGATGGGAATGCGCGGTCGTCGTAATGCCGTGGATTACGCGGTGAGCCGGGACCGGCAGAAGAGTGATTTACACTCAAATATTCAATGACATAAATAAAATTTTTTGTCTAAATATCAGCACCATATTTTGCTGCATTTCTTGCCGCGAGACTGATGAATACCAGACGCTGTCAAATAAAATTGAAAAACCGAATATTGTGGCCAAATTGGCCAGTTTTTTCCCACGCCCGCATTAAGGAATTTTTATTTTAAAGCCCGGAGTTCTTTACTCTTTACGCAACTAGTTTTCTACAATACAGGGTAGCTATGGGCTTGGTCCACAAGCATTTAATGCCATGCTGTATTTATAAGGCTGCCTTGGCAGCAAATGGATTACACTACTCAGGGTTGATATATTCTGTAAGAAAAAGTTCTGGTACTAAGTTAGGACGGTGCTGTTAGAATGCAAAAAAAAACAACAACTCAGCAGCTCATGCGACGAAAAGTATCAAGATGACGAAAATGTTTCGAGAAATAAGAACGTCAAACTGCCGTAGTTCACATTGTGCCTATCTGGAAATCCAGGGCATAGTTCATAGTAATAATTGTGAAGCGCTCGTCAGTAACCTCAATAGCTAGCTTTATGAGGCTGAAGGAAAACGAAATATGTAGGGCAGTTAGGTTCTGGAGGACTGCTCATAACTGGGCTGCATTTAATATATGCAGTTCTTCATCCTGAAATGCACGCCACGTCTGTAGGTCGAAATAAAGAAATGCTTGAAGAATTAGAAATATATAGCAGTTACCCTTGAAGACATGCAGATCAGATTCTCAGAAATCGCCTACGCGGAAATGATTCCCTGTATTTAAACACGTCGTTATAGCGATCCTAGCATCAAAATTATAACGACGGAACGCGTGAGTTCCGACAGTCGTAACGGTCCCAGATGCTGTCTGAGAGGTGGGAGGAGAGCTTATCGAAGTCATAGATATTCAGAGGCTGCAGCTACTTAGCAATCGCCGCTGAAAATTAAGAGCAGTGTTTCACGGGTTGCGTAACTTCTTCCGTGCCCGCCGATCGTTTGCACCGACCACATTTGCATGACGAATTGCTGCCGCGACCCCCAGGCGGCCGGGGGAGACGCCCTGGCTTGGGAACAACAATCCCCGGCACTTGACCCACCCAAGCAACCGGCCGGAAGAGGGGGGGGAGGGGGGGGGGGGGGGGGCGTCGAGCCGCCTTAAACCAAACACGCCGCCGCCGCCAACTATTAACTTTAACTAGAACAGCAACAGCAGCAGCAGCAACAGGAGCAGCAGAAGCAAGCAGCACTTTCAGCCTGCTGATGAATCGTTAATCACCCGATCCTTCGGTGCAGGGTTCCGCGCCTGCATTCCCACCGAGCCGGCGTGCGTGAACGCGGCGTGATCGATGTGGAGCCGGCACGGAGGGAGTGTAGCGGAGGATCGTTTTAGAGGGAGCCGTCCGGCCGTCCCGGCTCCTCGTTGTTCTGCTGCCCCCGATTTTGCGCCAAGATCCACTGGCGCGCACGCTTAGGCTGTAGAGTATGGGGGGAAAGAGAGTGAGGAGAGGGGGGAGGGGTATAGGAAGAGGCACGGGTTGCTGCGTGTATACAGTGAGAACGCTGGTTGCCGGCCTAACGGTTAATTGGGGCCCGAGGCTTGATGATGGCCGTGCACATCGTGTCGGCTACGGTTTTATCAGACATCTTCAGCTGGGCTTGGCCGCCGGCGCTGGTCGATCAGTGCCGGGACAGGGGAACGAAGAGGTGGGCGAAAGAGAGTTGGGAGTGGTTGAGTAAGATGAGATGCAAAGAAGAGGGAACGGAAGCGCACGAGGAGAAAAGAAAAGCAGAAATGATGGAAGATGTAACGAACAGAGCAATTTGGAAGGACGATTATGAGGGAAAATAAAGAAAAATCAAACCCTGGAAGCAAGGAAGACATTCGGAAATAAAAACAAAAGTTGGGAATAGTGCAGATAAGAAAGTAAAGGAAAAGAAATAACTAGCGAAAGAATGAGGTAGAGGAAGAAAGGAAGGAAATGACACAAAATAAAGAAGCGAGAACTTAAGGGTAGGAGGAAAAAATAAAGAAATGAAGAAAAACGAGCAGTGACGAGACGAATGCCGTTGGAAGAAGAAAAAGTGGGAGGTGAGAAATAAATAGAAACGACTCACAATACCAGGACACCTTAGGAGCGTGCAACGGAAGTAATATTGGTGTCATATTCAAGCCATGCCGCATAAAGCTGCTCGTGGAAGCCTCAATAAGGCGCACACCGTATAAGGGGTTAGAGCTTACTTTGTCTACACTTCTCGAGTCGCGGTATTTGCGGAATAAAGATGGTATCCATTCCATAGCACACACTGAGCGTCATTTCCTTGTTATCGATATTCCTCGACACGTCCTCTTTGGACTTTAAACGGGCATCTTTTCAACCACAGCCATAATCCTCTAGGAGTTTGCGGTAGGGCTTTAAGTTTCCTTTTTGCGTTTATTTGTTTTATAAAGCGTACAGAAGGAAAACCAAAGCCACTCCTTGATACGTTATCCTTCCGACAACGAAGCGCATCGTTCACAACTATCTGGCTTCGAAAACTATAAATTAAACCCTTATCTGTGGGAGCTTATGCAAAAGGAAGATCCGGTAAGGAAGTCCGGGTGTAAAATACCTGTCGGAACGGCTCTGGAGAAAGAGGAAATAACAGAACAAGGAAAGACGCCATTTCTCTTTCCGAGTTTAGGCGCAGTAAAAAGCTATACCTCATAAAATGTTCTGGGGCAAATGTCGGCGTGAGCGCCACATGTTAATTTTCCGTTTTTTCTTCCCTCACTGTTTTGCGGTCTATAAATAAGTGTTCAAAATAGTACTCGCGGAGCCCCAAATTCTGAGCTGTTTATTTAAAGAGGCTCTTTTCTTTCTTCGGTGTCTCAATGGATGTTCTGCGTTTGCAGCTCACGTCATTGGTTCAGTTACGTTAACATAAGGTTAATGCGTTCCGAACTGAGTTTGGCTATCGTTTCTTGTCTTCTTTTAACGTATTTAGCTATTGTGAAATCGTTTTGAAATAAAAACTAGGGCAAATGAAGTATTTATTTCTGTATTAAGTACACTCAAACATGCATGTCTGATTTTTTGTTGCTTAAGTAGGCTATTTCTGCGCATGTCTTGCATAAGTAGCCAGCCGTGATGTCTCTGTGGTTACAGTGTTCGGATGCTGACCGGAAAGTTTCGGGTCGAACCCGGCCGCGGTGGTAGCAATTCTTTGGAGGAGAAATTGAAGAGACCCGTTCCCGTGCGAAACCAATTGCCACTACAGGAGCCCCATGTGGTCGAAATTATTTAGATTCGCTTTGGGACGTCAAACCCATTAAAAAAAAGCATGTTTTGGTATTCATGGGTTCCAAACAATATAATTTCGCGCATTTCTGGTTATTGTCTTGCTTCTGGTTTTGAGAATTCGGGCATAGAGCACTACAGAAATTGCTCTGCGACGCTGAACGATCACTGGGAACTACAATTGGCGATAAGGTTACAAACCGCCACTGGTCAGAATGCATTTACCTGCTTCGTATCAACGGTTCGGTTTTGGTAATTGATTTCCTCTTTCAAGGTCGTGGTTACACAAGCTTGCCCGGTTTCTCTTACCAACGTGGCCGAAGAACAAGTTGGATAAGATAGCCTGTTTCAGCCTCAGCGATGCATCACTGGTAAAAAATCTGCATCATTCTTTATAAAAATGTGGCTTATTGTAGGAAGATTCAGCAATCTCTAATGGAGAGGATAGCACACCGAGACTCGTCTAGGTTAACTAGTTGAAACGAGTGCTTGTAAGGTGAACAAAGAGAAGTCAAGATAAAATGAAAACTCTTCTCAACAACGCTCACCTGTCGCACGAAAGCGCATGCTCTCGGCTTTTTTTATTTTCTGCTATTTGACTAAAGTCAGCTGTCTTTCTAAAGCCCATTTTCGTTCTGGTGTTTGTATTCACGTATACTGCCCTCATTCTGCTGTGTCTACCTTTCTCGTATGTTCTCCGAAAAGAGATTTCTGCCGTATTTCAATAATTTTCTCTCGTTACTTCCATGCTATTACACTGACGAAGTGTTTACACTTTCTTGCCTTTTCGTTAAATAATAGGCCTAGTGCCTGGTTCCTGCCGCGATGACTAAAAGGCTCGATCCCTGTGTTGCTGAGCACGGGTTCACGTGTTCGATTCCTTGTCGCTGTGGCAGCGTTTGGACAGAGTTGAAATGCAAATACAAACGTTCAGCTGACAAACTTGTCTTCAGTTGAGCATCTATAGTGCAGAAGTTCAGAAATTACAGCTGCAGCTATGAGACAGTATGTGTTAAGTGAGCAGTGCGCGAGATGGATGTGAAAGCGACACCGATTATAGGATAAGCGAATGGTTGAACTAGAACAAGCGTCTGAGCGTCTTGTAAAGAACAAAAATATGGCAGGTTTGCACCTTATTGAGGAATTAAAACTTTAGGGTATTGAGGTAAGGGTTTTTGAAGCACTACATGGTAACGGCGTGGACAAAACCTACGAATTCCGGGGGTCAAATCTGGTGCCTTACAGGCAGACTTGCTTCAAACGTTTCTTTGTCGATGCCTGCTTGGGAGTTCTTGAGCAAAAACATTATACAAACATTGTTAATTCTACCTACAACCATACATTTCTAAAATGAGGTTCTACATTCATTCAAATGTGTGGGATGTAATTCGCTTTGCTCTGCTATTGCAAGGGCAAAGTGACGTAGAACTATTTTGTTAATTAGAATTCGCAACTACCACGTCATGACGAGAGAAGCTACTTTCTTTGCGTAAACCAGCATGGCTAGCCTGCATAGCCAATCTTTTCCTAACGCTGATCATACATACTTACTTTCCATCTAAACGCTACAGTTTTAAATATGGGCGGCCTTCTCTACGGCGGGGCTCAGGTCTTCGCCGATATGTGAGACGGATACTGAGCCATTTCCTTTCCCAAAAACCAATTTTCATTTTTCTTTTCTTTAATCCCTTTTCTCATCAATATATGCCGCTTGCAGTCAAACCCACCTGAACATAGAAATAGAAAGCCAAAGGATATGTTTTTGCTAAAACCAAAAATTGGATGGAATGCTTTTTGGTGCCCCGCCAAAAGAAGAGAGTTTAAAATAAAAATTAAAAAATAGCAATTTTTTCTCGATCGATTTGCCCTGGGATTTTGCGTTGCTTGCTGCGACTTCTGATAGCGGTGCCTACAGCCAGGAAGTGAAAACATTCCTCTGCCTGTACCGTTCTCCATTGCAAATAATCCAAACAGAGGGTCGCGAAAAGCATTGCTGCACAAACTCAGTGCTAGGGCCTGCTAACTTCGTTGAACTTGCGTCCATTGATTATTTATCCGTCCTTGTAATTTGGCCTGATGCTGCGCCTAAACGCGGCTGCTTATAAAAAGCAATTTTTCGTCCAACATGCAGTGAAAGCACCGAAGCCCTTCGGCCATTTGCCTAGCGACAGAAAAACAAAAACACAAAACACGGGGAAGAGCACCTCGAAACAAAAAAAAGCAAAAGGTAAACTGAGTGCGATGTGCAGAAGTGACGACACACAAGCAGGTTCTGAACTTGTTTATGCGTGACTCTGACCTCTAGGGGGTACCGTGCTCGACGGCCGCACACGCAACGGCTCTTGGAGGTCAACGGCTGCAGAATGCAATACGCGTGACCCGACCGTGTTTGTGCGCGGTCATAAGGTCCCTTCGGAATCAATGAGCGGTCACTTTTACTGCTCCTTGCGGTTAGTCTCGATGCCGTACGCAGGGAAATGCCTCGTGACTAACCAGTGTGCATGCGTGACTGACCAGTGGTCGGCATTGGCCAAGCACCCACAAGCCACGGGCAGCTTTTGACCTGCACAGCTGGTTGATTTACGGCACGACAGCCAGCAGCTCCGCGCGCGCGAGGTGTTTTTGTGCCACTGGCAAATGCGTGTCGCTTCGCGTGGCTCCGAAGTTGACCTTGAGCCAGTCTCAAGAAGATTACTTGCTTCGTATAGGCGGCACAGTTGTCCACCACGCCGTGTATGAGCTCTGCTGGCTACGCAGTCTGATCTTCGTTAATGGCATAGGCTTCTACGCCGAGGTCGGGGGATCGAATCCCGGTGCAGGCGGCCTCATTTCGATAGAGTCTGCAAGCAAAGACGCCCGTGTGCTGTGCGATGGGTGTAAACGCTAAATAACCACACGTTAACAAAATTCGCAGCTCTCAATTTCAGCGCCTCATTCATTCTCCCTCATTTTACTATTCCTTGATCTCTTCTTTTATGGCACAGCTCAGGGATGTAAACTGAAACACTTACTGCGTCCTCCGTTCCCTCATAAGGAACTCTCATCGCTCCCTAGACGCATTATCGGCCCATTATTGGATATCGATGGTTTTACTCTGGACCTTTGTACGATCAGCATTTTCCAATACGTTTCCAGTATTGGGGAGATTAGGTATGCTATCAGGGCTGTTACTTGCAGAATATTCGGCTAATGAGAAATATCAGACCGTTGTATCTCAGTGTTAAGAAATTATGTATTATTGGCATTAAGTACATTTTTGGCATTTCTGCTGTCGAATATTATGGGCGTGCTAGTCATACAACGAATTTCGCTGCACACATGTCTCCTGTTCTGGACCATTCACATATCAGCAGCCAATTCTAACGCTGCCAGCGACTGCAGTGCCCCCAGTGGAAGTCACGAGACCCTGCATGGATCTCACGTGCACCGTGGCCGCACGTGACACGGTCTCCAATCTTTTCCTGTTGAGCGAGTTGTGCTACGTGCTTCTGGCCCTTTCTGCTCGCGTGGTAACGCGAGGAAACTACATCCCAGCTTTCCATTCTTTATCTACAGTTGTAGGCTAGCAGTGGGTGCGAGTCGCGTGTGTGCCTTCCTTTCTGTGCCCCCGATTAGTATGCGCTGCGCAAACCATGTCAAGCAACCAGTATTTCCAATGGGGGGAATCAGTATGGAGAACCTGCATTTGCCACAGCTCGTCGGCAGATTTCTCTTCTTGATGTCACAAATCCTTCCCGCGAAGAGTAAGCCATTTTGGACTTGGTAAATATTTGTCCAAGTTTGTGCTAATAGGAAGGCTGGATTAGATAGGTGGTTATTTTAGACAAATCTGTTACCTTGAAAAGGTCTCTTTTTAGGATATATTTCAATGCAACCCTGTGCTATGGACTGCACTTGCAACTAATAGCACAAGCTATTATTTATTATTACGCGCTCTGGTAATTCTGCTAGTAGCACCCGATGAGCTGAACCTGTGTTCATCCTTAGAGCGATGATTGTAGCGTAGGTACCTTTTTGTATCTGCAACATGTGCAGTGTTTATGATTATCGGGTATCCTGTTCATGCTTGACGTATTCCTGTCACGAATCGAAAACATTGAGGATTGTCGCTCCTTCTATTTCTTTTCGGATTCTTTTAAAATACGTATGGGACACCTAAGTCTCGTTCTTTTCCCAAAAGCGATGCTAAAAACAACTTCCTTCGCAATGACCATTATTTTACGGTATTACTATTCATCAAATAGACAGACCATTTCACTTTAATCATGATGTAAACGCTTTTCGGCTTTTCTGTCACTAGAAACATGCCTTTGCTGAGCCTACCTGTATCGCTGGTGCAGGTGGCTAGCCTACTTCAACCTGAAGATTTAACAGGAGTTCAGACAAGTTTCATATATGTGAAATTTATTTAGAGAACTTTCGTGTTCTCGGCAACGGATTGGTCAAGCTCGTTTTGCCTTTTGCTTAATGGAAAACTTAAGAAAGCTTTATTTTATTATGTGTTGTATACTAAGCTTGAACGGTGCCCAAAAACATTACTCTCTTTGTACAAAAGAAACGAGCTCCGAGAAAACATCAAGAAGCCTGATAAAACACTCTTGACTACATTGAGTAATTCTCCTGCGCATCGTGTCGAAATATCTCACACAGCTGCCTGTTTACGTTGGCTTGTAGAGAAGAATTTCGTCTTCTGGCTAAGCCAACAAACAATCTTCCGTGCGGGTCCTAGCTGAACCTAACCAGGACAAGCAGCTCAGGGTAATACGTCGACACGCGCGGCAGTAACTGCAAGGCGTTAAAGTGTCACCAGGTGCTTTCCTTGCATTTATTTATGTATGTATTAGTTAACTTACAAAGTAATTGTTTCCAACGATACAACGCGATTATAGGGTTCTCGGTGATGAAACATCTTTTGGAGTACAAGTCGAATCGCAAATTGCATACTGTAAACAATTAGTCGCTACACCGAAAGTTGTGTCCAGGCTAAATGATTTCGTAGTTGTGAAGATGGTGTAGCGCACTCAGATTATACACACCGAGGCGAGAAAAAAAAAGATACAAGATATGCACTATTTCTTGTCTAACATTCGCCTTGTCGTTTTTCCTCTACGTGCTTTATATCGCTCTCTAAAAATGCTAAGAAATGTACAACGCTTGACCAATTTCATAGTGTGCATGGGCCTTATTCCTTCCTTCTATTTGATGGCATGAACCGTAAGTAAAGTGAGATTAAGGTTAGCGCTGGCCCCACGTCTTTATTCTCATTTGTATCTGCCTCCTGAGACTATGACCCACCTAGTCCGTCTGAAAGTTTTATTTAACAAATAAAAAGGGAAAATAAAAATTCTCTGTGGTTTCACCTGAAGCCGCTAATCATAGCAGGAGCGCGAAGCTGAGAAGTCAGCAGGAGTGAACTATTGTCACTCTCAAGGAAAAACTGCACTTATTGGCTTCTTCATACACGCATTATATTCTGCTATCGAGAAAAATCAAAAAATTTGTGTCTATATCTTTAGGACATCTGTCTTCACAAAAACAGCATGAACGGCGACAACTTTAAGAATTCGCGAATTCTAAACTCCCACTGTTGCAGTCCTATTTTTATAAAAAAAAACAAGTTTATGCCCAAACAGTTATTTTGCTTATCATTCGAAGATGTTTCGCCACCAAAAACTAAGCCACAGTGTCCTTTAGTTGAAGATTCAATTGCTTCCGAGAAGACAAAAGTGGCACCATCAACAACACTTCCTACCACGGGGGGCGGGGCCTGCAAAATTACTCATTTGCCTCCGTACCCCAACTCCCTACAGGAACCCTCCAGGACCGCCAGCAATGGTTGACTCGCAACGTCGCAGCTTTAGCCTCGACCAATGGGACCCTGGACTAGGTTTCCCCCCTTAATATCTCTCGCAAACTCTTTAATAAAGATGTTTATTGCTGCTGCTATTACTACTAAGAGCGGTGTAGAACTTCAGGGCGAAACTTCTTTGTTTCTTCTGTTGGAAAAACTACCCTTTTGTCTAGAGACGAAGCGGCCCTACAATTCTGTCCAGCAGAGAATACAAACATAGCCGTCATCACTGACATCTTGAAATCAGAAAATCAGGTCTAACGCTTCAAACACAGCTTTCAGAAGTCGCGTCCAGAATCGTAGACACCGTGCCGCGAAGTGTTAGACAACGCAGGAGAAGGCGTGACAAATACTGCTACTAACATTCGCAAACGAAGCTACATACTTGCGTGGATAACTATAGAGAACCAGAGCCTACGAACAACGCAGGTTTCAATGTAATCTCCGATGTTATCGAAAGCTTGGCAGAAACAAAAGAAAAAATAGTAACTCTTGATATGTAAATGTCTAGAGGGTCTGGTAAACTTCCACCATATCTTAAGTGGACACCAATTAAGACAATTTGCTGGCTGTAAGTGCTGTCCAGTCATCGTAAAGTTCTCAAGCTTCAAGGTAGAGCAAATGTTCCTTCAGTCTAAAAGAAGTTAACAAAAAATATCAATGCCCGAGTACCTGAACATTGCTTTATGGCCGCACGCTCAGCTCTCCAGCAGCACATGAAATTTACTAAATCTTAACCGCCTTCCCTAAGGAAATAAAACGAGTTATTTCCAGCGAAAGTTCGACATGTATGACCCATTACGAAGAGCACTTTCTAATATAGCGTTACAAGCCAGTACTATGCCTGGAGGCTTTGTCGACCCCTGTTAATTGGGTGCAACACGCCGGCTCAGTCAATTAGCAATTAGAGATGGACAGGGGGCAAAACAGCCTCCTTTAAAAATGTTTCTGTTTTATTCAATAACATCATACGTTCTGGAAAGAAACCTTCGCAACTTTCATTCCGTATTGATTTGTGCTCCGCAGACGTAGTTAAGCTCTAATTTAACTATTTAACTGCATAATAACCTCGGCCTGTCTCCGTTTTACTTTTACAGGTGTGTTTTGTCAGTTCCACGATTTTGTTTATTTCTTGTGCAAACATTAGCATTTTGTAAATATTTCGCCGAGTTTATACCGATCTCATCCAGTCGTGTCAGCAGGAATGCTGTCGGATGTGTGCTTCCGCTCGGGCGGCGCATCCGAACTCATCAAGAGTTAAACTAGGAGTCTAGTTTCCCGCGGAATAACCTTGAAGGGCACGAAATCAGTGAGACAACAACAAGAAAAAGAAAGCAAACGCTTCACTCCGCTAAATCAGTCGGCCTTGATTTCACCGAGATCGTTCCCCGGCAGGATCCAACTTTCCTCAACCCAGACCGTCTAAATACACAACGGCGGACGCTTGGCAGAAACAAAAGCGTTCATTGCTGTGCGTGCACTGACCGGCCAGGAAGGAGCAAGCGAGTCGGGAACGCTAGGACTAGCCACGTATAAAGACAACGCGCAACGCGACATCCGTGCCGCCCGATATCTGGGACGGGAGGGCAACAAGACGTGAGCCTGCATTGAGAGAGAGAGAAGGCTGGAAAGAAGAGCGAAAGAGGAAGCAGAAGCAAAAGCACAACGCCACCGTAAACGGCGGGAGGCTGGTGAGCGGGGGACGCACCCAGCCTTCCGGAAGCCATTCACAACCGTTGTCGCTTATTCAGCCCTGTCGCTTCGGCGATACCTTCCGCAAACGCGAACCACATCCCAGTTAGAGGGGGAACAAAACAGGAAAGAGTTGTTGGAGGTTGAAGGGGGGAGAGTAACGAACTCGCAATCTTTATTGCGCCGGCCAGCACTGCGGTGTACACATACGACGGCGGACGTGACTGAAATTCGGCCTCTCGGCCAAACGTTTTGTCGTATTCGCTGTAGGAGGAATTTTGTGTACTGACAAGCGATAAGCGCCTCAGCGCGGCCGCCTGGTGCGAGTGAGCACAATAAAGCGTGAGAGTTTCGTTTTACAGCACCCCTATCGCTATCGCAGTGTGTAATCGAAGTTCGAGTTCGTGAAGCCACTGACGATGTCGCAGAGTCAACGGCACGCTTGCTGGTCGTCCCAAAGTAGTCACATTATCGAGGAATTCCTTTACGTCTGACATTATTTCAATAGCCGTGTGTTCTTTTGAGCGGACGCTTTAAACGCCCTGCACGTAGCAATGCTCCCATACCGCAAATCCGATTAATGCTGTCGCTTACGGCCAGGCCCTTTCTTTTGCAGTGCCTGCGATTGGAGCACTTTGTTCAAGGCAGGGAGAAAGTGTCGTCAACATGATGCATTGCTGGAATAACTCATACCGTTCCTTCTCTTTGAAGCTAAACACCTATGTAGTAAATATTTTTCTCGTAGCTTGCAATATTCGGTAAATAACCTCACGCAGTCATTGAGGTTAGCACGAACCAAGTGCACTTCTGCGACCTTCGTCAGCACTTTTTCAGTGTTCAGGCATTACCTCTTGAGTTTAGAGTTTTGTTGATGCTGCATGTTGAAGTCGCTCGGCGCGGTTCAGGTGTCCAACGATATATGAGACAGATACTGCGCCATTTCCTTTCCACCAAAAACCAATTATTATTATTATTATGTTGAAGTCGCGCTGCAGGGAGTGTGGTTTTACCTGAGCGTTGGAGCTTTCGTTTTTTGCTGTTTGAAAATTTCATGGACTTTTTTCGTGTGTAGAAATCAGAAGGCACCTAAGGTTTTTTTTCCTGCAAATTATTTGACTCCGAAATTTACTTTTGTATTTCTTTGAAATGAGCGATCTTTGTATGCGGTAAAAGTGACGTCGAGTATGTTGGGGTCTTTTGTTTAAAGAAAGCAGCTCATTTGGTAATTGTCACGCAAATGGTCGTATTTAGAGGTATTGTTGAAGAGGAAACGTAGAGTCGTAAGAAAGAATAAAGAAGTCGAAGTTAAATTACCTAAACCTCGAAAAAAAAACGTCAGTTCTTAAACTTGTTTGTCTTGCTTTAAATGTGCTTTCTGCCGACCAAAAGTACCACGCACAATGTCTTCCGTGCAGACGGCAGGGATGAAGCTGCCGCATAACCGTCGCAGAAACCAATACATGACACTTTCGTTTCGTTTACTAACCATTACGCCTTGACGATTGCTTGTTAATGTTGCAAAAGTTGTGAGTCCTTACATGCAGTGCAAAAATCAACTTAACTAAGTCTGAGCAGAAGGCGATGTACGCCAAACAACAGGGCTTAGTTAGGTGGTGGAGCCTCCCTAGGTTCAATGATATGTCTGAATTCGCCAATAAGTTCTTGAAAACTCAGTCTCGGTATTAACATTTATAGATATCTTTGTCTCATCATGTTCTTCGTTCCAGCACATTCTGAATTTTCTCCTACTGTAATTGGTGCCGAATAGGCAGCTAGTTCCCACTTGTATATTACAAATACTGAACTTCGGCTAGAACGAAGATTAAAAAGTAATAATAATAATAATTGGTTTTTGAGGAAAGGAAATTGCGCAGTATCTGTCTCATATATCGTTGGACACCTGAACCGCGCCGTAATAGAAGGGATAAAGGAGGGAGTGAAAGAAGAAAGGAAGAATGAGGTGCCGTAGTAAAGGGCTCTGGAATAATTTCGACCACCTGGGGATCTTTAACGGGCACTGACATCGCACGGGCGCCTTAGCGTTTCACCTTCATAAAAACACAGCCGCCGCGGTCGTGTTCGAACCCGGGAACTCCGGATCAGTAGCCGAGCGGTTGAAAAAATGCAATCTACGTTTTTTCTAGTCGTGTTTTTTGGTTTGAACCGAAATGTCGAACCCCTGGTTGTACAATACACTGAAACGAAGAGTGCGATATTCCAACAGCTCGGCTACTGATCCGGAGTACACAGGTTCGATCCCGACCGCGGTGGCTGCGTTAAGGCGCCCGTGTGCTGCGCGATGTCAGTGCACGTTAACGATCCCCAGGTGGTCGACATTTTTCCGGAGCCCTCCACTATGGCACCTCTTTCTTCCTTTCTTTCACTTCCTCCTTTACCCCTTCCCTCACGGCGCGGTTCAGGTGTCCAACAATATATGAGACAGATACTGCGCCATTTCCTTACCCCAAAACCTATTATTATTATTATTATTATTATTATTATTATTATTATTATTATTATTATTATTATTATTATTATTATTATTATTATTATTATTATTATTATTATTATTATTATGCCTTTCCCCGCGTGTGGAAAACGGCGCGTGTTTACCCTGTCTTCAAATCAGGAAACAAATCTGATGTTTCGAACTATCGCCCCATTTCTCTTTGTGCAACCTCTAAGCTTTTTGAATTAGCTTTGCACAAAGTACTTTCCTTCCTCCTCAAACATGTAATCATACATAATCAGCATGGTTTCGTAAAAGGTCGTTCTACTACAACTAACCTTGTGACTTTTATGACGTATACGCCAGCTGAAGTCCTTCAGAGGAGTCAGGTAGACGCTGTGTACTGCGATTTGAGCAAAGCTTTCGACGTTGTTACTCACTCATTACTTCTTCAAAGCTTCTGCTGTTTGAGATCGACGTTTCAATTGTAGCCCTCCTACGCAACTATCTTCTTGATCGGTCCTGCTTTGTCAGTGTAAATGGACAGACCTCATTTGTTTACACTCCAACCAGCGGAGTTCCTCGGGGCTCGTTATTAGGCCCACTTCTGTTGTCTGTTTTTATCAATCACGTTTCCTCTGTGATCAAAAACTCCTCGTTTCTCCTTTATGCGGACGATATAAAAATGTTCAAGGCAATACATACTCTTCATGATTGCTTGTCATTGCAATCGGACATATCCACATTCTCTGATTGGTGCTTGAAGAATGGGCTCACTCTCAGTTCATCTAAAACCAAGGTTGTCTCATTTACGCGTAAAACGCAGTCTTCTCTAATCTTATTCTGTGAATGGTAGGCCGCTGCCCAGGGTTGATAAAATTAATGACCTCGGCGTACTTTTCGACCGTAGCCTCAGCTTCTCCTCTCATACAAAACGCATTGCTCTACGGGCTATGCGTACACTCGGCTTCATCTGCAGGCTTTCGAGAGAGTTTCGAGCCCCACTTCCTTTCTTAAAGCTCTACCTCTCCATATGCTTGCCGCTTTTGGAATATGCGTCTGTTGTTTGGAACGGCACTTGCCAGTCGAACTGTGAAAAAATCGATAGAGTTCAGCTAAAGTTTTTACGCATATTTCAACATCGGTTTTCTTGCAAAACTTCCAGCTCTCATCCCAGACGGAGTAACTCACTGCAGCTTCCTTCTCTTAGCTGCTGTCGCGTGAGGGCAGATATAATTTTCTTGTATAAACTTCTTCATGGTCACATTCTATGCCCTCAGCTCCTAGCGCGTATCCTTTCGCGTGTACCGCGAAAGAGCATAAGGGAATTCAGACCATTCCAAGTTTCTGCGCTCCTGCACTCCCTCTCACCTCTGGACAGAATGCAAAAGTTGTTTAATTTTCTTTGTCCTCACCTTGATATATTCAAAAATTCTCTCCCTTCCTTTATATTGGATGTCCGTGACGTTCCACTTTGAGCACTCTTTTTCTCATACATAACTTCCCCTTTCATGCATTTCGTCTTTACTACACTTGTGCATTTGCCCCGGTATTATATTGTTTTTTTTTCCTTCATTGTTCATCAAGTCTACTTGTTTTCATTAACATTATTTCTTTAATACTGTGTACTCACGCCTGATTGTCTGTAACGCGTTCACTAATTACATTTCTTATTGTGTATGATTGTATTTCTAGCTTGTATTTCAGAGGTTTCTTGTTATTTCACATCAGTATTGGCTTTATTCTTGTTTGTATTTTGATATATGCTGTACTTGGCTGTTATCGGTCGTTCTTGTGTTCATTCTCTTTGTTTATTGTTTTATTAGTTATTTATATTTCTATTGCCTGTTCTAGCTGTTTTGATTTACCGCTGTTCTCGCTGTTTTCTTGTTTTCCCTTTTTTGCTTCATGCTTGCTGTCACGCCTAGTTTGTCTTTTTTTTTCTATCGCCTTGACTGCTGCATTACCTCCCCTGAGTGTCTTCTTTTGCGGTGAAATAAATTTACATTTTGTGCGTGTGAATGGTGTACCAGCACCAAGACCTTTGGGTTGTTCCTGGGCACCGAAAAATAAAGATTCATTGATTGATTGATTATTATTATTCCAACAGATGGTGTATCAGCTGACTGGCCTTAGTGGAGAGCCCCTTCGAATGTTATGCTTAGCACGCTAATAATAATATATTGTAATGTAATGAAATTATATTTTACTAATATGAACAAAACACTGATGCAATTGTTCCACTATTTCCGTCAAACGATCTCGCTACTGCCAGGTAAACTCACTGTCCAGTTCATATCCGGCGAGAATGCTCGCACGGATAGCTTTTGTAAATCATGATGGTGTCGGAAAAATATGGCTGTGGTTTAGCTCTGGTTAAACCGGGACTGTCGCGATAGCTACAGGTGGCAGAGTGGAACTCGCTCAGTCGAATTGCAAAGTCAGTCTTTGGCCGCTCCGTTTCGCTGGGCGTTCTCTCTTCATCATCGTCCCTGGACGTGGATTCACTCTATCCCTCCCTCTTCACCTCTCCACTCCTCCCCCACTCGGTCGGCAGCTGCTCCGCACTCGTAACCAACCACGCACCACGTAACCAACCACGTGACCATGTGGCGGCGCCGCCACGCTGAAGGCTCGGAATGCTAGCGTAATGTAACCATCGCTACAAGAAAGCACCCGCTGTCTTTTAGTCCCTAGGGCTGCAAAGAATCTTCCTTGTTGCTAAGCAAGTGATACTTTCTACGAAAGCTTCCAGCAATAACGACCACGGATTTCGACCGCTCTGCGCGTTTTTGTTGCGGTGCCCTCTTCAACGTGTTTATCTACTGGGCGATCGCCACAGAGGAGGAGGATAGCTAGCCTACACGCAACACTCCGTCGCCGTAGCAGGCCTAAGATACCTGTCAGTCGTATATTTCAGCGCAGGTTTCTTTGACAGCAGTTCTCGCTCGCGACTACGGCCCATAAAATCGGTTAGGCGTTCCTGATCCCGGACGGGATAGGCTGCAGAGCTGCCTGTTATCTCCTTAGCCAGCGTCTAGTCCGCGTCATTTCGCTTTCGCTTTCACCTTTGGTGTCCTATGAATACGTGCGCTCTTCTGCCCGACACAGCAACGGCTTGGACCGGTTTCCGTGTCGATTCGAGCCTTTGATACGACAAGCTGAGGGGCAGTCACCCGAAAATAGCGCAGGTGCATCTTTCACCCTGGTCTCCCCTGCAAGGTGCAGTCACAAAAAAACGCGACCATTGTTTCTGAAAAGAAAACAAACATCTACGTTTAATATGCGCCTTCGAAAGTAGCAACAAAAGGTTAAAGTGCGCCTGAGTGCAGATCAAGAGCAAAAATTTGGAGGGCGCTTAAGCTTCGTCTTAGAAAGTGTACAAATAAAAAGGCTCAGTGGATTTAACAATCGGCCTACGCCATGTACAATATATTCTACGTCAGCGTTAAATTTCTCAACAGGGAATATACAGTTTTCGCTGTGCGTTAAGCGACGGCTTAGCGTAGGCAAGGAGTTTGTGGGGATGGTAGTGCGCACGCGCAGAACGCAAGCGCAAGCCCTGCGTCTTGCGTGCGCACGCTAGCCAGCGGAATTTGCGTAGCGGCGCTTGCGTGGCTTGCGTACGTTAACGTTGACAGGATGGCGGCGCCCTGCTCGCCCGCTTCGGAATAAATACATGTCGCCGCTGGATTCTCCGAAGCAATAGCTCGCTCAAATGGTAGCGCTTCGCTTTTATTTCACCTACTCTTGCCCACACGTAGCGGTATAAGCGATAACTAGCCCCTATTTTTCAGATAATTTGGCGATTTTCAAGCTCTCAGGCCTAACTAAATGCAGTGTGTTTTCCTCGTAGCAACGACACCTGGCAAAGCAGTTTTCTAGCTTTTAGTCAGTTCTTACATTTTTTTCGGTTTGCATAGCTTTTCTTCTTGGAACAAAAAAAATGCTCCCAATGCGCTCACCCTAGTTATCATTAATCACGAATGAAATTTTCTTCTACCGAGCGTTGATGTGCTTTCACGTCTTGTCACTAGATGGCGCTACTGTTTACGCGTGCCTTTGATGGACGCTACGGCACGGCAAGCTAAAGCTATACTCCGGAGCAGACAGCGAAACGCGCGATGCGCCGTAGCGATTTGCGTACGCGAGAACTCTCGTACGCACAGCTAAAACTTTCTAATAACGCAGCGCGTTCAGGTGCGTTTTTTCGCAGATGTCGTCCTGAACACGGCAGCTTTATGTATACCTTATCGTCTGTATTAGCAACCTAATTAACTTAAAGGAAATAGGGTGTTTTTCCTCATTACATGCACAGAGGAAAACTTAGTTCGGTGCCTCCGAGAGTAAAAAATGAACGGTGCCTGGCTTGGTGAGGATCATATTTGGCATTATTGTAAAGCGCTGCTTCATTTCTAGGCGCTGTATCTTTCATGAAGATTACATTGATACTCAGGGACAGGCGCAGTTGAAGATACCAATGAAAATATTCGCTCGAAAGTCCTACTATTATTTTGTTTTGTCTTTTGCACACAGCTATATCAAGAAGGTTTTCAGGAATTTATGAGTAGTACTAGTCATAATATTTTCATCTGGCAGATTCCACGAGAAAAAAATCTGCCTAAATATTTCATATCTTTATTTGTCTTGTGTATTTCTTATATATTGTGCACACTTAATTCAGTTGGTAAAAAAGTGAATTCTATTTTTGAAAATGATAATATTATTAGGTGGCGGCCAGCCGAAGAAAAAGACACGATGATCGATGGCAATAAGATGGTTTAATGACTGCTGGCCTAGCGGGAGCACTCCTGCCCGCGTCACAATATTTCGAGGGAATAAATTATAGAAGACGTTAATGCACAGTCATTGTTCTTGCGCGCAGCGCAATTTCTCAAATTTGCAAAGACATAAGAAGCGAGATATTCAAGTCATGACGGATATGTTTTGTGCGATAAAAGCAACAGGCAAAAGATAAGCTTATTTCCGGCTGCATTTCGACGGAGGCGACATGGAAAAGCCGATCGTCGACTCAGCAATATCAGAGCATGATACGCAACCACATCTGTTCGAATTTATTCTGAAACCCTCCATTACTGAGCCCTTCATAGCCCATGCGTCGCGTCCAGAAGTAGACAACCGCATTCCACTGCCGTATATAGTTTTACTCCCTGGAAGGTGCCGAGAATGCTTTATATTCTTTTTATTCTAAATACCGACGGGGAAGTCGAACGTATCGTGATATCCTAGCTGAACTTGCAAAACTGCACCGCGAGCGGTAGCGTTGATGGCGGTTGAGCTGCGACGACAATTCGATGATGCCGTGGCGTGAGGCGAAGGTGGTGGTGGCAGTGGTTTTATTAAAAACAATAGTAAAAAGGAAGGAAAAGATTTTTGCTAGCCCCGGCATCTGCCATCGATACTGAAGCACCTGAGCTGGGGCAGCGGAAATAAAGGATAGCAGGCGAAGGTGGAAATGCTTCGACCGCGACGCCGGCGCCGCAAGTCGAGCACGCGGCCACTTCTACTGTCGGAAAAGCACGCTTGCCAACCGGCTTTCTACCCGCCGCGGTGGCTCAGTGGTTAAGGCGCCCGGCTATTTAGCCGGAGTACCCGGCTTCGAACCCGTCCGCAGCGGCCGCGTTTCGATTGAGGCGAAACGTAAAAGCCGCCCGTGTGTTGTGCGATGTCAGCGCACGTTAAAGATACCCGGACGGCAGAAATTATTCCGCAGATCTCCACTACAGCACCTCTTTTTTCCTTCATTCACTCTCTATTGTATTCCTTCCCTTACGGTGCGGCTGGGGTGTCCGCCGAGATATGCGAGACAGTTACTGCGCCATTTTGCTTTCCTCGAAATAAATTTTCATTTTCAACCAGCTTTCTCTTAATATATATATATATATATATATATATATATATATATATATATATATATATATATATATATATATATATAATTGGTTTTTGTGGAAACGAAATCGCGCAGTATCTGTCTCATAGATCGTTGGACACCTGAACCGTGCCCTAAGGGAAGGGATAAAAGAGGTAGTGAAAGAAGAAAGGAAGAAAGAGCTGCCGTAGTGGAGGGCTCCGGAATAATTTCGACCACCTGGGGATCTAATAATGTGCTGAGCAGGTAAAATTAATTGGGTTTTTGAGGAAAGGAAATGGCGCAGTATCTGTCTCATATATCGTTGGACACCTGAACCGCGCCGTAGGGGAAGGGATAAAGGAGGGAGTGAAAGAAGAAAGGAAGAAAGAGGTGCCGTAGTGGAGGGCTCCGGAATAATTTCGACGACCTGGGGATCTAATAATGTGCTGAGCAGGTAAAATTAATTGGGTTTTTGAGGAAAGGAAATGGCGCAGTATCTGTCTCATATATCGTTGGACACCTGAACCGCACCGTAGGGGAAGGGATAAAAGAGGTAGTGAAAGAAGAAAGGAAGAAAGAGCTGCCGTAGTGGAGGGCTCCGGAATAATTTCGACGACCTGGGGATCTAATAATGTGCTGAGCAGGTAAAATTAATTGGGTTTTTGAGGAAAGGAAATGGCGCAGTATCTGTCTCATATATCGTTGGACACCTGAACCGCGCCGTAGGGGAAGGGATAAAGGAGGGAGTGAAAGAAGAAAGGAAGAAAGAGGTGCCGTAGTGGAGGGCTCCGGAATAATTTCGACCACCTGGGGATCTTTAACGTGCACTGACATCGCACAGCACACGTGCCCCTTAGCGTTTTTCCTCCATAAAAACGCAGCCGCCGCGGTCGGGTTCGAACCCGGGAACTCCGGATCAGGTAAAATTAGCTGTAAAGTTTTTGTTGATAATTTTTGTTTCTCTCCTTTAGCCTTGTTTGTCCTCCGGTGTATTGCGCTGGCTTTAGAGGTTTATGATATTGCCTTGAAACATACTATCGCCTCTTTCTTCCTATTTCTCATTCATATCTTTTTTTTAAACTAGTCCATCAGCATCTGCTATTGGACTAGTTTATTCCAAATGCTTCGATGAATAAGCATAACGAAACACACTGGACCAGACGCAGAATGATAACATGCACGTTAGCGTCCATGTCCTTGCGTCCTTCGATGACTTTCGGTCCTCCTATTTTCTCGCAGTGTCTGCAAACGAACACTGGTCGCCGCATTGCATAAACGTCATGAAACACGTGGCAATGTAGAATAGCGGAGGACAGCTACGCAGCCGGCCTCTTTCCCAGCTCGGTATCTGCGTTCGCAATCCAAGGACCCAGCAAAGAGGTCACACGCATAGCATGTTCACTCTGCTTCTTCCCAGGAACGCTATGTGAACACAAGCCAGCTGGGTAGCGTGAGGGAACGGTTTTGTGTTGTAATAAAAATTTCCGGTTCCTTTCCATATCCTTCGAACAGAGTGCCAGCAGCCAAAGCACGCGTACGCTAGAGTCACTAGTTAAGTTTTCCATTGACTCTAGGCTCTGCTGTACAAAAATCGATAGAGGAAGTCACACTGTCAACAGGCGTTTTACTGCAGTATTCAAAATATATTGCCACGCAACACACAAAGAAGCTAGCTGACGCAACATGCCCAGCCTGGGATGCGACTATGCAAGGCACCCGTCGAGGGGTTGTCGAAACACTTCCGATTCCGTGACGCCACGTGGTATGTGACGTCAATTTCGCTAAGTCCTGAGTAGGGACACGACATACTTGTCATGTCCTCGCATTACGTGTGATTGATATCGCCAGCACTGATGTCGTCAGGTGTGACTCGAGACGGCGACACCGCCAAATGGCCCGATAGGCTTCTAATACTCTCGCATAAGAAACTCGACAACTTAGAAAAAAAAAAGGCGCAGTTACTGTCTCAACACACCCTGAAGAAAAATAGCAAGGTGGCAATGAAAGAGGAATGTGACAAATGGGTGCTGCAGCAGAGCGCTTGGAATAATTATAGACTGCCTTGGGAATCTTTAACATGCACTGACATCGCAAAGCACAGGGGCGCCTTTGCAATTTGCCTCCATCGAAACGCGGCTTATGATAATAATAATAATAATTAGTTTTTTGGGGGAAAGGAAATGGCGCAGTATCTGTCTCATATATCGTTGGACACCTGAACGGCGCCGTAAGGTAGGGGATAAAGGAGGGAGTGAAAGAAGAAAGAAAGAGAGAGGTGCCGTAGTGGTGGGCTCCGGAATAATTTCGACCGCCTGGTGATCTTTAAAGTGCACTAAAAACGCACAGCACACGAGCGCCTTAGCGTTTCCCTCCATAAAAACGCAGCCGCCGCGGTTGGGTTCGAGCCCGGGAAATCCGGATCAGTAGCCGAGCGCCCTAACCACTGAACCACCGCGGCGGGTCGAAACGCGGCTGCCACGGCCGAAATTCAGATCCAACATCAGAATGAGCCATTCAAAGCAGCAAATCTGCAAAGTGCGTTTGTTCGGGGTCAGTATTGTGTCTGCGCTATGCACTCCAAGCTACCGACCGCCGTAACAGCGCCCTCTGTGGCGATGGGCTGCTGAGCAGGATGACAGAGGGCCAAACATTGGCCGCCGCGGCCGCGCTGCGATGCCTGCGAAGTACGAAACAAGCTCGTGTTTTGTGATGTCGGGGGTTGTTAAAGAACGTTAGGGGATTGAAATTACTCCTGAACAGAGTGGGTGACTCTAATCCTAAGCCCTTGACAACGGTGCCTCTGCTGTCTTTCATTCCATCCTTCATCCCTTCCCACGCAACGTGGTCGGTGGGTTGCGTCCATTGAGTTATGCCGGAGCTCTCCCCAACGGAACATATTTCTCTATTTCTCTCTTTGTTCTTTCACTACTTCCTCCTTCACATTCCTCGCGGTGCAGTTGTGATATTCAAGAGGAGGTTAATTATAATAAATATTCGAATATATAATTTGTAAACAAATTGTTATTCCACGATTTCACTGGGCTTCGGTGGTTGTGAAATGAGTAATCTTTTGAGTTGAGTAAAAAAACGTTTACCAACGAAAATCATTGAAACAGGGGCAGTCTTTACAACTGCAGTGACATGTGCCGCACTTATCCCGTTGGTGACGCGACTATAACGCGATACACAGCTTGTACATGGTGGGTAGGCCAGTGAGAGGTTTTGCCCGAGATCTGCTCCCTCTGGCAGGAGGCGTGACACAAGCAGAGTGACCACGTTTTTTTTAGAGTGAAAAGCTCTACTACTCCCATGCTGAGCCTGAAGGTCGTCCGGCTCTTGGATTTGACCTCCAAAGGGAGGCGTGCCGCATGCGAAAATCGCCTGTGGCAGGCGTCTCGCCTTTTTTTCTCCATCGAAGCCATAGCTGCGCGCTTGCGGTGAAGTTCGCTGCAGTGCTAGCTGCTGCTCGGCCGCTCCTCGTCGCCAGTTATGGCATGTGAAGCATTGAAAAAATAAAGATGAACCAACGCTAAACCGTGTCTAACCATGCTTAACAGAGTCGCTCTTTATATCATGGCTCAGGTGAGTTGAGCCGTAGCCGCTCCTTTGTTTATAATTTATTACCGTGAGGGGGAGGTCCTTGGAATTTTCATTCGAAACGGACAGTGTGGAGCTCTCCGCATGAAGTAAATTTTCAAATGAAATACTGCAGACTTGAGCCACCATAAAGTTTCCTGGTGTATTAGGGCGGTAAAAGTGTTTCTTCTTGTAGTGGCGGCCTTCATAATATTGTACATTCGGTCTTTGCAAGCAGCTGACAGGCTACATTGTCAAGAGTGTTTTTTTTTAGTCGACTTTGGTAGTGGTCTTCCATTAGCGTCGTTGCTCCGCAACCACTCAGTATCTAATTGCCTTGCTGTTTTCTATTCCATGTCATCGCCGAAATAGCATGCAGTTTCATCGCTTTTGCTTTTTACGTTTTTTTGTCGGGTTCGTGCAGTGGCTACCACTCGCTCACGTGATCAATCGACATCAATTGCTGACACCTAGCCAAGTGTTGTGGTAACTCCCGAGACATTTTTCTTAACGCTTTCAAATTGACGTATTCAGAATATAGTCGTCTACTATGGAGGAAACAATGTTCTTCTTATTCATAGAACAGACTAAAGTCACAAAAGGGGATATTTAGACGACTCGAGCGAGCTCGCAAGGCATGGCTAACTGCCAAACTACTCAGAATAATAAGAAAAACGCAAAACTGTTTCAAAGGTTCTTGAAAAACCGAAACCAGGATTCACTAAGAGAATTCAAGGGACAATGAAACCGTCTAAATAGTGTCTTAAGACAAGCAAAACGCGACTACTTTCAATATATGTTTCATTTAATAGTCGATGTGAAACAGATTTGGAGTAAACTCTCTTCAATTGCATCTCCTCATGGATGCACCTCTGATACTAAAGACCTAATAATAAATAATGAGCAGCTGACTGGCAAAATTTCGGTTGACAAATTTAACAAACACTTCGCGTCTCTTATTGATACCAGTTATAATGATAGAGCACTGCGTCGCTTGTGGCCACTGTTACAATCCCATTTTTCTTAATTCATCGGACAAGAGGGAGGTACAAAATGTCTTCATAGAGATTAGAAACACGAAGTGCGATGTCATCTGTGGCTTAATAATGCAACCAGTCAGATTTGTGCGTGACCTCATCACACCCTATATAACCTACAATTATAACCTTGTTCTAAGCACGGGCGTGTTCCTGCTAAATATGAAGAATATAAGGTAATTGTGATGCGTAAAAATGAAGAAAAAAAAATAACCCAGGCAACTACGGGCCAATTTCAATGTTACCGTTCTTTTCGAAGGCACTCGAAAAAATAATTTATTCAGGATGTCCACATCTTTTTTTATCACAGTTTCGCAACACGGTTATAGGCCAGGTCTGTCCACAGAAACCGCCTTAATCTGTCAAAAAGGATTAATTTTGCAAAATATAGGGGCCCACAAATTAACACTGGGGCTTTTCTTTTATGTTTCAAAGGCCTTTGACAGGCTAAATAATACACTCCGAGAAAAACTATTCTTTACGGTGTTCGTGGCGTTGCAGCCAAATTAATAGCTATTTGAGGTATTGATTATAATCTGTCTGTATAAATCAAGAACTATAGAGCTTGGAGAGGATGAAATGTTATGTGTCTAAAGTCAGTATTTTAGGTCCCCTGTTATTTATTATCTACAATAACGACATTGTAAACATTGATAACAACCAAATACGCATTGCACGCCGACGACACAAGCCTTCTTATTTTTTTACTGGACCGATGTCGGCTACCTTATGAAAGAGCAAACCAAACCCTTATTAAATTACATTTATGGTCCCTTGAAAATTCATTACTAATCAATAATGCCAAAACCAAAGCGGTACTTTTCCGTGCGAAATCAACGTCATGTAATACATCCACCATCCTGCGTATAAATGACTCTGTAATTTAAATTTGATCTCCTGTGAAACTACTTGCCATTTTTTATTCCATGAGTTCATGCTGTGGTACCGACGTACTGATTTCCTGCGCACTAAACTTTCTCGGGTTTTAGGCATGCTCAGGAAATGTCGGCATTCGCTTCCACCACATCTCATGCGCTTAATATATAACGCACTTTTTGACTCACGGCTGCCTGGGGAAACAGCACAAAAAGAGCTCTTCAAAAGCTGGTCATTATAGCGGAGAATGCCGTACGCGCAGTTGCAAATCAGGCTAGTCATGGCCGCACTCATTCGCTTTCAGCAAACTATCAAGTAATTCCAGTCAGTATGCTCCATGTGTACAAGCTTCTGTTAATTATCAAATCAGAAATGCATAAAAGGCGCACAATCCTGTATAAAAAAGCAAAATTAAGAGAGAACACTTCGTCGTGCCCTAATCGATTCAAGAAATTTGGTTCGTAATGACATCTCGCAAAAATTGTGGCATGCAGATGATTTGTTTCAGTCTTTCACAAGCAGAAAATAAATTACACCTCACTGCAGAAAACTGCGCACATTATAACAAAAAACGGGTTGGTCGCTGTGATCGCATCAGGCTACTGTGAGTGATTGTTTCTTTGAGTTTTCCATTTTTCTAATCATACATCCTGTATCACTTTTTTTCATTTATTTTCAGCCACTACATGATATTCTGTTATTGACTTCTGCCTTGGTGATGTTTTTGTTGTTGATGATATTCTTTTCCCTGCTCACATACCGAGCCGAGCGGCCATACGCTCTGGGACAACACTTCACCGTGGAGATCGGATTTTCAGAATACCTAAACTGTCAAAGAGGCAGGAGAATTAAATACTCCCCGCCATATAAGGGCCTAACGCAACAAGAAGCAGCTAGTTGGCGGAGGCTGCAAACGGGAACATTCTTTAACTTACATATACTTAGCAAGATGTATGCTACACAGTATAGAAACACATGCCCGTGGTGCGGGACAACCCCCACGCTTTACCGTATAACCTGGGAGTGTAAGCGAAACTACACGTTCCACCAACACAAAACCGCGAGTGCGGAGCAGTGGGAGAGCCGGCTCACCAGCTGCGAGCTCGCCGCCCAAAGGGCAATGGTGCAGCCCGCAAGCGAAGCAGCGCGACTCAGTGGAGCCCTGGACTAGGGGCCCAACCCTGCTTTGAAGGTGAAGGTCACATCACCAAGGCAGAAATCTGCAGCGATGCAGACGAAGACCGAACGCTAAACACTTAATGGAACAAATAAAGTTTTTCTCTCTCTCTCTCTCTTTCCTTGCTGCAGCGGTCGATGTAGATGTTTGTTCTATGGGAGGCGGGGGGGGGGGGCTGTCAAGCCACAAAATCGTGGCGTTTTTCTCGCCTTCCTTATCACACTTTTGCTCTACAGCGTTTTTTTCTCGTATGTTTTTGATGATGTAAAATTTTAGACCCGCCACGGTGGCTCAGTGGTTAGGGCGCTCGACTACTGATCCGGAGTTCCCGGGTTCGAACCCGACCGCGGTGGCTGCGTTTTTATGGAGGCAAAACGCTAAGGCGCCCGTGTGCTGTGCGATGTCAGTGCACGTTAAAGATCCCCAGGTGGTCGAAATTATTCCGGAGCCCTCCACTACGGCAACCTCTCTCATCCTTTCTTCTTTCACTCCCTCCTTTACCTTACCCTTACGGCGCGGTTCAGGTGTCCAAAGATATATGAGACAGATACTGCGCCATTTCCTTTCCTCAAAAACCAATTATTATTATTAAAATTTTGGCAATGGTAGAATAGAGACACTCAAACATAAGCGATCGCTGAACGCAGACTCTGCCGCGCGGTACATTCTGCTGTATGGCCTCCACTTCCCAGTGATTCTCTGTGGAATCATTGATATTTGCGAACCCTTTCAGCCCTCGTAAATGGATCTTTAGCAAAACAGTTTATTGTGAATTGATGAATGGATAACATGACGCCTACTAATCTGCCTCAACATAAGCAGAAACGTAAGGGAGGCAATGGTATCCGCCGGTAGCAGCAGCCGCCAAGTGAAAGCAGTTAATATCCTCAATTCCTATGCCGCAGAAATTATCTGAGTTGAAAGTTTGCTAACAGACATCTTTAGCATACCGTGTTACCGTTTTCGGAGTACTTGGAGCCCGCGCGCAGGCAATGCGCATGCGCAAATTTCCTTGACGGCGCCAGATGGCGCCAGGTAGCCGGCAGCTGCGTGCGCGTCTGTATCATCGGGACCAATCAGCACGTGCTCAGCGGGGGTCGGCGGGCTTCTGGTACTCCGGTAACGGTAACACGGTACACGTATGCTAACGGTGTCTAATATATGTGGATAGATGGCTAAGTGTTTGAATGGCCACAATCATAACTAGTTTTCCTCCCCCCACCCTGAGCAGCGCAAATGCATAGTCAGTGCAAGTTAAAATTCCCTAGGTGACCACAGGAGGAGGAGGAAGAAAAACTTTTATTTGTCAAAATGGAAATTGTAGGCAGGGGATTACCCAGCCGTGGTGGCTCAGTGGTTAAGGCGCTCAGCTACTGAGCCGGAGTACCTGGCGGCCGTGTTTCGATACAGGCGAAACGCGGAAGGCGTCCGTGTGCTGTTCGGTGTCAGTGCAGGTTAAAAATGCCCAGGTGGTCGAAATTAGTCCGGAGCCCTCCACTTCTGTACCTCTTTGTTCCTTTCATCTTTCGGTCTCTCCTTTACCCCATCCCTTACGGCGTGGTTCAGGTGTCCGCCGAGAAGCGAGACAGATCGATGCCACCCAGATTAACGTAATCTAGGTGGTATTGGACAGATAGAGTGCCATTTCCTTTCCCCAAAAGCCATTTTTTTCTTACTACTTACGTTTGTCAAGCGCCCCACCCACTGAGCCACCACGGCGCGTCAGGGCCCACGCGTACCGATTTCTGTTTCACAGCGACGGGAATAGTCGACCAAGACATGGCGTCCGGGTCATAACCGTGATGAAGCAGGGTTTCCTCCATCTTGACAATAGAAGCGGCTCTTCCGTAGCCGGGTGCCGGCGTAGCCGTTAGGCTTAGCGTCGGCGCCAGAGGCGCGAAGGAAAATCCGCTTTAAAATTTGGAAAAGTGGGCCCACCTAAATGAAATGGTGCCCACAGATTCCCGTCAATAATAATAATAATAATAATAATAATAATTGGTTTTGGGGGAAAAGAAATGGCGCAGTATCTGTCTCATATATCGTTGGACACCTGAACCGCGCCGTAAGGGAAGGGATAAAGGAGGGAGTGAAAGAAGAAAGGAAGAAAGAGTTGCCGTAGTGGAGGGCTCCCCCGTCAACTTGCCATCTAAATGGAGTGAAATTGGTGGGGACCGATGACTTGATTCGTGGCACCTGTGAAAAAATGACGAGCCGATGCGCCACATATCTGGGAAACGCGTGACAGGCACTGTAGTGGGGGGGCTCCGGAAGAATAGACATAATAATAATAATAATTGGTTTTTTGGGGAAAGGAAATGGCGCAGTATCTGTCTCATTATCGTTGGACACCTGAACCGCGCCGTAAGGGAAGGGTAAAGGAGGGAGTGACAGAAGAAAGGAAGAGAGAGGTGCCGTAGTGGAGGGCTCCGGAATAATTTAGACCACCTGGGGATCTTTAACGTGCACTGACATCTCACAGCACACGGGCGCCTTAGCGTTTTTCCTCCATAAAAACGCAGCCGCCGCGGTCGGGTTCGAACCCGGGAACTCCGGATCAGTAGTCGAGCGCCGTAACCACGCAGCCACCGCGGTGGGGCCGCAAAGTAAAAATCCTAATCTCACGTACGTACGTGAGACTCACGCACACCCTTTGCGTTCTGCGCATGCGCACTGGTCGCCCGTAAGAGCTTTACGTACGTGAAGCTAAAGCGCTGTAATTGTTGGGGCGTTTCGATTAAGGCGAAACGCAAAAGGCGCCCGTGCGGTGCGCAATGTCATTAGAGAGATTTAGTTTCACGTTCGTTGAGGGTTAACGTACGCAAACGTGAGAAGTCTACGTACCTTGCACGTAGGTCGTTTGAAACCCTTATAGTTACACGTACGCGAAGCACGCTGCGCGTTACGCCTAGCGCCATCTACTAAGAAACACAGACACTGGTTGTAGCCTAAATCATCCAAGACAAGTCTTTAAGCCAAGTCATTCGTAGCGAGACCGTTGCTATGACGACGACCAATGCTACTTTGTCAGGCTTAATAACTGAAAAATCGCCCTTTTGCCTGAAAAACAACAGCTATTTGTCGGTTGAAATGTTATGCGAGGGTAACAATGGGCAAATCGAAGGCGAATACAACAGTTTAGAACACGATATCGCCTCGAGGGATTAGCGACGAAGCTCTTATCGCTGTGAAGCGGCGGGAAGGGCGCCGCCATGTTTGTCAACGCTACGTACGCAAGCAACGCAAAGACCGCAACGTAAAAATCCGAATCTCACGTACGTACGTGAGACTCGAGCATACCCTTTGCGTTCTGCTCACGCGTACTGGTCACCCGTAAGAGCTCTACGTGCGTGAAGCCTCTACGTACGGGAAACTAAAACTCTCTATTGCACCAATCGTGCCGCGGCTGTAACCTACACAGTGCTGTGCGCGTGTGTGATTTAATTCCTCTAAAATGAACTAATCACGCGCACAACCTGGACACATTACTTATTGTGTAAATAGTTTGTACATATTACTTCTCCCCCTGTCCTCTATTCCTGTCCCCTCACCTCTTTCATTTAATTTCTCCATTCTGCCTGCTGTCCTTTATTTCCGCTGCCCCAGCTCAGGTGCTTCAGTATCGATGGCAGATGCCGGGGCTAGCAAAAATCTTTTCCTTCCTTTTTACTATTATTTTTAATAAAAGCACTACCACCACCACCACCACCAATTTTGATGGAGGCGAAATTCTAGAGGCCCCTGCAAGCCCCTGCAACGGCCTCTCGTTTCATTCCAAGTTGGTAGACGGAAATAACTCACCGGTACCAGACGCGCCGGGGTAGGTGAGGATGCTTCAAACCACCGTCTTACCATTTGACCTGGAGAAAGGTTGCTCAACATACATTCTTATAACGGAAGTTTTTGTAAATAATTTGATGGAGAATGTACAGTACAGGTGGCTAGAGATAAGAAAAAAAGAATTTTCAAATGCAAAATGCTCGTTTCGGCAGAAATCCGTTGCCTGTTCCAGTGCTTTTACGAGCGTTTCGCATGGTTATGAAAAAATCGGTTTTACGTGTGGTTCGTGAGCCCTTTGAAACTCTTTCTCTGATTTCGCTCTCTCACTCTGCGAAATGAGTGTCGCGGCTTTGAAAAGTGATATTGCACGTTAGGCATTGGTGTCCACTGTTTTATTCTCCTATCATCCCGACGAACAGCGGGTTTTACTGGCAGTTGAGCGAATTTTGTCACGTATACAGTGGACGCTGCTCTCTCTGTAAGGCATTTAAAGAAACAAAAGAAAGCTATAAAGCTTCCTCAAAAACTTAGCAGTGAAAGAAAAATTCCTCCTGGTCCGGGATTCGAACCCGGGACCACCGCTGCACCGGAGGAGTTGCTCTACCAATTGAGCTAACCGGGACGGCAAGCTTGAATTGATCAGTAACTCGAAGTGGGAACAGTGTTGGTCAAATGTTTAGGGGAATCCCCCAAAGTGGAGTAAATTTGTAATTTGTAGCGTACAAAAAAAAATTTGAAATTTGGTTTCTGAGGAAAGCAAATGGCGCAGTATTTGCCTCAATCTGTGCCGTAGTGGAGCTCTCCGAAGCAATTTTCACCATCTGGGAACCTTTAACGATCACTGGCATCGCACTGCACACGGGCGCCTCTTGCGTTTCGCCTTGATCGAAACACGGCCGCCGTTGTCCTGTTCGAACCAGGGAGCTTGGCTGCCGGCGTGCATTGGGTAAATTTGGATTGCCGATGCTTTTAAAAACTAAAGACGCTCATAAGTAGCTTCCTGTGTCAGTGGACACCTCAATCGCGCTTTCAAGTGTGTGGCGGTGGTGTGCACCTGCCAAAAAATGAATGTGGATTAGTTCAGCTTATCCACGATATACAAAACGAAAGCTATTGGAGTTCATTGTGTTCTTTGGCGTTGGCGTTGACAACGTTCGAGACGAAGATGATTTTGAGGAAAGGAGGGGGCGCATAACTGGCTCCCCTTTTCGGTTGAAAAATTGATAATTGGTTTTTTCGGAAAGGAAATCGCGCAGTATCTGTCTAACATCTCGGCTGACACCTTAACTGCGCTGCAAAGGCTGGGATAACGGGCGGAGTGAAAGAAGAAAGGAAGAAAGAGGTGCCGTAGTGCGGGGCTCCAAAATAATTTCCACCATCTGGGGATCTTTAACGAGCGGCTGCGTTTTTATGGAGGAAAAACGCTAAGGCGCCCGTGTGCTGTGCGATGTCTGTGCACGTTAAAGGTCCCCAGGTGGTTCAAATTATTCTGGAGCCCTCCACTACGGCACCTCTCTCTTCCTTTCTCCTTTCACTCCCTCCTTTACCCTTCCCTTACGGCGCGGTTCAGGTGTCCAACGATATATGAGACAGATACTGCGCCATTTCCTTTCCCACCAAAAACCAATCAAACCAATCATAATCTTTAACGTGCGCTGACATAGCACAGCACACGGGAGCCTTTGCGTTTTTCCTTCATCGAAATGCTGCCGATGCGCTCGGGATCGAACTCGAGCACTCTGGATCAGTAGCCGAGCACCGACCGTAACGATTGAGCCACCGCGGCGGGTATTCCTCAAAAGCAGTTTAAATATGTAATAATTCTACCCCGCCAAAAATTTCTACCCCGCAAAAAAAATAATAGGTTTTTGGGGAAACGAAATAATAATAATAATTCGTTTTTTGGGGGGAAAGGAGATGGCGCAGTATCTGTCTCATATATCGTTGGACACCTGAACGGCCCAGAATCTGTCTCATATATTGTTGTACACCTGAACCGCGCCGTAAGGGAAGAGATAAAGAAGAAAGGAAAAAGGATTGGCAGGAGGCAAAACACAAATGGCATCCGTGTGCTGTGTGGTGTCAGTACACGTTAAAGATCCCCAGGCGGTCAGAATTATTCCGAAGGCCTCCACAACGCCACATCTTTGTTTCTTTTTATTTTCGCTCTCTTTTATCCCTTTCGTTACGGCGGGGTTCAGGTGTCCACCGATATATGCGAGAAAGTTATTTCGCCATTTCGTTTAATAATAATAATAATTGGTTTTGGGGGAAAGGAAATGGCGCAGTATCTGTCTCATATATCGTTGGACACCTGAACCGCGCCGTAAGGGAAGGGTAAAGGAGGGATTGAAAGAAGAACGGAAGAGAGAGGTGCCGTAGTAGAGGGCTAATAATAATTGGTTTTTTGGGGGAAATGAAATGGCGCAGTATCTGTCTCATATATCGTTGGACACCTGAACCGCGCCGTAAGGAAAGGGATAAAGGAGGGAGTGAAAGAAGAAAGGAAGTAATGGGCGCCGTAGTGGAGGGCTCCGGAATAATTTCGACCACCTGGGGATCTTTAACGTGCACTGACATCGCACAGCACACGGGCGCCTTAGCGTTTTTCCTCCATAAAAACGCAGCCGCCGCGGTCGGGTTCGAACCCGGGAACTCCGGATCAGTAGTCGAGCGCCCTAACCACTGAGACACCGCGGCGGGTAGTAGTGGGCTCCGGAATAATTTCGACCACCTGGGGATCTTTAACGTGCACTGACATCGCACAGCACACGGGCGCCTTAGCGTTTTTCCTCCATAAAAACGCAGCCGCCGCGGTCGGGTTAATTAATTAATAATTGGTTTTTTCGGGAAAGGAAATGGCGCAGTATCTGTCTCATATATCTTTCGACACCTGAACCGCGCCGTAAGGGAAGGGATAAAGGAGGGAGTGAAAGAAGAAAGGAAGAACAGGTGCCGTAGTGGAGGGCTCCGGGATAATTTCGACCACCTGGGGATCTTTAACGTGCACTGACATCGCACAGCACACGGGCGCCTTAGCGTTTTTCCTCCATAAAAACGCAGCCGCCGCGGTCGGGTTCGAACCCGGAAACTCCGGATCAGTAGTCGAGCGGCCAAACCACTGAGCCACCGCAGCGGGGCCTCAAAAACGAATTTTTATGTGTTTACATCAGTGTGCGCAGCAAACGTGTAGAAAGACAGACAGAGAAACTATTTCTGCAAGCCAAACAGAGGAGCCGTGCCCGACTTTACGGCCGTTACACCGCCGGGTTACCTTGCTACCTCAGCTGCGCTCACAAGGTATGAGCAGATCTTCATTTATTAAATCATCGCCGATGCCGCCTACACGCCGAACATCATCCAAAAAATGGCTCACCGGCCCTCGCTGCCATCAACGAGGCAATATTGACGTTGTGAAGTTCCCGTACTTTGGCTGTAGGTGTCGTGCGGACCTATACCACCTAGTTCGGCACTATTCATTGTTCCGCAAGGGATGCCGCGACTTCGTCGCCAAGCATTATTTTCCCACCGATGGCGAGGAATCTTGTGCATAGACCAGAGCCGCAGCGAACGGCATTTGGGAAGACATTGGTAAAAATGTTAAGTGGCCTCTACAAAGAAGTGTAAAGAGTGACTAGACCACCCATGCCGTTCCTTCATGTATCAAGAGGCCCCCACTTTTCCCCCTTAAAAACCCAATTTCCCAACAAACGGCCTTGAGCCTTCCTTTCTAAAATAACAGCTCATTCATTCACTCATTTCTACCAGTGAGTTTTAGACACTGCTGGGTCCCTAGCCAACTGTGCGGTCCCGCACTGCATCATGTTGGTCATGTCGGGGCATGAAGTCGGCAGCCCGAGGCACCGCAGCAAGCTGCGATGTCGGGTCTGCAGATGTGAGCAGGAGCTCCCAGTCCTCCCAACTCGAGATGGCGTGCTGTCCCCGCGATGGAGGGTCAGCTGGGCAGCCGAAAAGGATATGGGAGAGTGTGGCGTGGGGGACACCGCATTGGGAGCATGCAGGGAATGCGCCACAATAGTGAGATAACAGCTGAGGGGATGACAGAGAGCGGGTCTGGAGGCGTCTGAAGAGGTTCTTCTGGGAGTGCGTAAGAGAGGTTTGAGGAGGGGGGTAAGTCCCATAGTCCACACGGTGTGTTTGCATGAGCTCTGCAAAGGGGAGGAGACCAAATGTGAACACCCCCGGATGTTCCCTTTTCGGAAACATGCTTTCTAAGACGCAAGCAGCGCCATCTAGCTCGTGGATTTGCGCACTACTCTTGCGATTTATACCTACTTTCGCTGTATCCGGAATATTGGATCGTTATATCAGCTATTAAATTTCATAAATGTGTGCACCATAACACGCCGTATCTTTTGACATCATCCGGAACGCCCTGCGTCAAACGAATGGCCGTTTGAAGGTCCATGGAACACACGATTTTTGTGCGGAAAGGTCGTCGTCGCGAATCCTACACATGGTCTTTATCTCAATTAGTAATTTTATCCTCAGCAATATGTCAAGTCATTTGACAACACTTCGAACATTCTGCGTCAAACGAATGGCCCCGAAATTTTAAGCAAATAGTGGTCCCGGGAGCGGAGGGGCGGTTCCACTTGGATGGCTGCTATACTGGCACATATGTAACGGATCGGAAGTACCGGTATCGAATGAGGCGCTATGCGCCACCTGTTTCTATGGGATACAGTCTGGGCACGTGAAAGCTGTTTTGGTCAATCTGACCTTGATTGCAGAGAGACGCGCCCGTTACAAACGTAAGTAGTAATAGCTCATGCTCTTAAAAGGCGCCTGTGTGATGTGCGATGTCAGTGCGCGTTAAAGATCACCATGGAGTCGAAATTATTCCGGAATCCTCTACTCCGGCACTTCTTTCTTCTGTTCTTCTTTTACTTCATTTACCTCCTTTTTATAGCGTGGTTGGGGTGTTCACCGAGATACGTGAGACAGTAATTTACTTGGCCACTTCCTTTCCTTGAACCCAATTTTCAATTTTCAATTTTTTTTCTATCCCAGCCCACGCGGCATTATACTGATTGCGTTGTTCGCTTATTTGTTGAGGGGCTGCACGGAGGGTAACGGCAGTTTCGAAATCGTAGAAAACCACGCGGCTATTAGTAAAACCGGGTACAAATCTCATGCGGCAACCAGGCGCGTAACCGTAAGAGTTACAATTTAGTATTTGAACTATGTTGCCAGCTTACTAGTAAACATGACCGCCTGTTTTCTGACGTCCGCCAACATTGATATCTGATTGGTGCAGAAGCCATTTCTATATCCACAAAAGCGGTTTTTTCTTAGTTTCCTTCCAACTTCATTGAAACAACCTATAATGAGAGTGAAGAACAGGCACATATGTCAGCTATACTTTGTCATTGACGTCAGCATTATAATGAAGATAACATGCCAACAAGGAGCTAAATGCTTGAATTCCTTACATGGTTCAGTTTGAATAGAATTCGGCTACTGAATATAAGTTTCCTAATCTTGACAGTGGCGGCTACGTTTCGATGGAGTTAGAGCGTGGAAATCGCGGACGAATAATATCTTACAGCAGATTAAAAAAATGATAGGGTATCTGCATTGTTCTCAAACACTCCAGTAAGGTATCTCACATCGCTCAGTTCGCGTGTTTGACGAGTGAAACTTAGTCAGCGTATTCATTTAAGTGATTAATTTCTTTTCCAGTAAGTTTTCCGCTAAAAACAGGTGCGTAGTTGACGGACAAGTGGCAGTTTTATTGCTGAAAGGCGGCTAAAGGGAACAAGGTCGGCAACCGTGTGGCCTCGTGAAAGTCGTATGAGCAGATCCTTCAGTGAGTCTGCAGAACTGGGAACTCGTGGTACTGGTTGCCGATCTTGTGCAGGCACAGCATCGTTCCACCATTCCTCTCGTCCTCGAGGAGTTGCATAATGCTGAGCGCCACCACTACGGGCCTGGGAAGAAAATGAGCTGGTCAAGGGCATAGGTCGCCAGATTGTGGTAAGCGTACACTTGTAGTGCAGAGGAGAGCCCACATAAAGTTCCAGGAACGCACAAGCCATGAAAAAGTTAAATTTCCTCGTTGTCTTAAAGGGGCTCTGAAACGCCTTCCGAGGAGAGCCCATTAACTCACTTAATCACTGCACTGTGCTACCATGAAAATCAGAGCCAAATAATACTCTTCTACACGCAGCAGACGACCCACAATCACGCGTCAAAGTTGGCGAGCCCTTCCCGGCGACTTTTTCATGCTCGCACCCTCCTCCGTCCCCCGCATCTGCGTAGACAAGGTGAGAGGTGGTCATTGGTTAGATTCTTTCAGACGTCAGGGAGCTACCGTGGCCGTGGCCAATAAGCCGCTTATCTCCTGCGGGTCGGGAAGCTCCGCTCCCAGAGGGGGGTCGGCGAAGGAGCGCGTGCCTTCCAGCGTGCAAAAATGACGAGAGGAGAGAGAAAGGCGCGAAGACGCTGAAATTCAAGTTTTAACTACAGATGACTGAGCTTCTACAAAGCGCATTTAAAAAATCCTTGCTGGACACTGTTCGTGGAGCGGCGTGCTTCAATATCCCTGGCATGCCGCAACTTTAATAGGGCCCCCTTCAAAGCCCCTTTAAGGTGTAACTTGGCGCTAAAGGCTGCACTCAGTATGTCGCGCAGATAAGTTCCAATAACATTCTTCAGTTGACGCCCGCATGTACACGATACCAAGCGATTACGTTTTCCATATCGCTGGCCCATTCATTTTTCTTCTTGTTTGTGCCGCGCAAACTTTTCCTCGCACCCGCACACTGATGTCTCCGTTTGGAGTTAGTAACCTTAAAACCAGGATGATGTCTGTCACCAGGAAAACTAGAGGTCGTTAACCAGACCGTCCATTATCATGTTGGAGTAAATTGAATTACTTAGTGCTGAAAAAACTTCAGTAGCGTTAGATGTCAGTAAACCCACGAGACACGGTGAATTTTTAAAGCGCATTCGATAACACATCGAAACGAAGTCATCAATCAGGATAATAAAAACCTTCGGTAAAACTACACCGCGTTGCCTAAATACGCTTTTGATGAGTATAGGTCCCCTTCCATTTGCCAAAATGCTGAGCAGGGTGTGTTGCTGGGTGAGTTGGTTTGACATTCTGAACACTAAAGCGCTGGCAGACGACGCACGATTAGCGCACTGTGTGTCTCGTCCTGAATTCGTCCGTCTTCTGCCAGCGCTTCAATGTTCAGCACGCGGTAATGTACAGCATAAATTATTGCTACGCACTGCTATGTATTTAAAATCCATCATTGATGTTACCAGTCTGCGGCTACTGGTGGATTCAAATATCCACTTGCTGCGATTCCTTATCAGTTCATGGAAACACAGATAAGTTAGCTTGTTTTGTTCGCCTAAGCACCATAATCGCACTAAGAGTAAGCGAAAGGGGCAGTTATTGCAAACTGAAGAGTCATCGTTCCTAATTCTAAAGTATTAGAAAAAATACTCAAAGGGTCCTAGGGCTCCCCATCCTTATCCCTTCCTTTAGCAATATCTTCCTCGCAACTACACCATTTCAAACATATGGTGGCGGTGTACCAATGCCCCTCCAGCCTTATAAGGCAGGGTGTGAATTTGCTTGCTTGCCTGCACGTATAGAATTAAGCATCTGAAGCACCATAAATAGGACCGAGTCACACCGAATGCGCTCAGACGCAAACTCTAACATGAATTTCAAAAAAAATGTGGTGTTCTATCTTCTTCACATCCTTTTAACTTCTTCGTATCGGACAATTGTGTTTAAGTCTTAATTATTACCTCTACATTGTGTGTTTGCACGTGAGAAGCTCTGTATTTCACTCCAAAACAAGAACACTCACTGCTGGATTCTCGTGTCGTAAACATGAGCGAACTCTGTGGTGTCCTCGCACCCCCGGCAGTAGTCGGAGAGCTGGGCCCACAGTCGCGTGTCGATGGGGTCGGGGCAGATGCAATACACCTTGACACCGGTACGGCTGTAGTAGAGGTCGGACTGCAAGTGGAACACAGGATAAAGTCATTGGGGCCTTCTTTGTTGTCATCTACTTAAGTAAATTTGTGAAGCTTTCATTGAACGCAGTGACTTGCAATAGTAGCTGTTATTAAGTTTGCACAAATGTTCATTGCGATGTATACACACGGCCAACAAGATCGCATTGATGGGCTGCGAAATCAACATCACATGACACAGAAGCTTACTACCGCGACATGTGTGCAGGTCTACGGACAGCTCAACCGTTTATCGTGGAGCGCCCTCCCGTACTGTTTCCAGACCAAAACTGCAATTCGATTTATTGTATACATTTGCTTCCCATCCGCATGGTGTCACCTTGATCACCGCGTATCAGTCAGGGCTGTTCTTGTTTTGTGCCTAGCATAGTGCAAATCTTAAGACTCACAATAAACACACCTCTGGCTACCGCAATCTCGGCAAACAATGCATATCTTGCTATTGTCTTAAGTTCTCTAAACGTATGCCAAAAGCGCTAGTAGTGATGTACGGCCTACGTTTTGGAAACAAATGTATAACATTCTTTATGCATTTCAGCCATTTTGCGAAGTATACTCCGATATTACTTAATTATTGGTGCTTTTAAATGATTTCGCTGACTATTCTTTACCGTGAATTCTCTTGGATTCCAAGGACATTAGAGTAACTCTCTTAACGAAGCACTAAAAATGATCATTTCACAATAGCGGATTGTGGTCTATTTCCGGAAAATAGCACAAGCGAGTTTTACATGTTTTAACTCACGAGATTAATATTCGCAAATTCTTCCATTCTCTACTAAGACTATTCGATTACATTTCCAAATTTCGTATTCCATGACCGAAATTTTTTTATGCCCCCTTCATTTAAATGAACCGCCGAGCATGTAGAACTATATAAGGTTTCTGGCTACCATGTATAATTTCTGGCATAAGGAAGTAATTGAGCAATTAATTAAAACCTCATTACAAATCTGCTCCGCCGTGTGGGATTCCCCTAAACGTTTGACCAAATCCTGAACCGGCGGGATTTACAAGGTTTCGCTTTGATGATCAGTCGGCGAAACAGCTGAAAACTCGAGCGGAGCACTGCACTTGAAACGAAGCGACACCTTCCATCAACTTGTAGCCTGTATGGCAACTCTTCCGCTAAGCGGGACCAACATAGGCCTACAAGCCCGATAGGCACGAGCGCTATACCTAGAAATGCAGCCATGCTCTCTCATTTCTATTTTTATTGTCCCCTACTCACAGCTGTAGTGTCCTACACCGGTTTGGCGCGGACTGTTTCAGCGTCAGCTTGACTGCGGCTGTCGCGCATATTTACCACTTTCCCCACGTACGGCTCAGTTCAGAGGCACCGCCGAAGCGGACTGATTTGGTTGCTTTAAAAATCGCCTACCTCGTCAAGGAAGTGTTATGGATGTAATCATGGAGAATTATTTTCTACGTTGCTACCACTGACTTTCGTTTGCTCACTGAAGAAAGAGGAAGAAAGCTGTCAACAGAATAGCAAAGATTTTTAACAGACCGTAAACATTTCTTACGTGCTACCTGGAACACAGGCAGGAATTAAAAGAGAGGTAGAGCCTAAATATATAACGAGTCCAAAAATAAACTTTAAAAAGTCAGGCACTCATGAAATTTCATAAAGTCACAGATCGTGCATTGGTGCAGACGGAGGCTAACGTCCATCGATTAAGCCATGCTCCGTAGTCAGCAAACGAGAAGTGAAAAACATTAAATATCTGCGAAGCGCACAGCGGAGAACCCAATATGCTTATTATTGTTAGCTGACTTTCTCAGGTGCCTCCATTCAACTTGCTAATTGATTAGCTGTTTTTTTATGCCCAGAGAACCATGGTTTCCAGTGCATTGAGGTTCTGGTTGGGGGGGGGGGAGGGGGGGGGGGCATTGCAGGGATTTATCCCCACGAAGAACATGCTACATGCTGCCTGCATGTCTTAGAGCACTAATGTGTTTTCAGCCTCGTTTGAAGCGAGGCTCTGATTGCTCACCCCAAAGCATCTCGTCATGGTGACAATGGCAGCCTGGGAGGTGTTGTAGGCTGGCAGCTCGGGAAAGACGTAGATGCCTAGAAAAGAGAAAGCAGAGTGAAACTTTCGGTAGAAAGAATGAAATACAACTAGAAAGCGTATGTTTCGCCTCCTGAACCCTGTCGCTGTTCAAGATGATTGCAGCTGAAGTTCACATATATAAGAAGCAATGTTTCAATATTTAAATCTGATTTCGCAACTATAGCGGTAAGAAATACAATGCGCATTCCGTGCGTTAAATATCACTGCAAGCGAGCGTTCTGTATGATTCTACTTACAAGAATAGCAGTATTTTTCTACAAATCAAGAAGTTAAAGAAGAAGTACCGAAGTATATTGACCAAAGTATTACTCGCAGTAAGGGCGCGCGATAATATAACATCGGTTTTGTTTTAGTTTATTAGCAAAAATTCTTTTTTCAAAATTTCTGTTTTATTGAAGAAATGACTGTTGCAATATCTTCCAGCAATCTAAACCGAAGACAAACGCGACTCGATCAATTCAATACAGCAGTAACAACGATCAATACTATGCGACTCTTGCGAGGTGAAACTTGTGGGGTTGTGGATCTTGTGTGCTCGGTTAAAAAAACATTAAATGCTTTCGTTTTTCCGGAGATTGAAATCCCTGAATAAAAACCGCACGTGTTTCGCACTGGTATAAGAACACACGGCTTTTACCTGTTACAGATGACACGTTCACGATGTGCCCTCCTTTGTTGCCGTTGCGCTTGTCCATGTACTTCATGCCGAGGAGAATGCACGAGTAAGCGGCTTCCTGTGATGCACCGTGAGCCAAAACAGTAAAGAGTTATCTCATGCTCCAAATTAACTCCCCATGTTTTGCGCGATGCACGCAGTGTGCGCACAGAAAACTTTATTCTGACTCTTTATCGCCTTACATTCTCTGCAATGTTTCCTGGTTACTGACCAGCTGACTTTTTCTTAAAGCATTCTATTTCTCGAGACCCATCCAACGTTGCACAGTTTCACACTGTTTCATATATCAATGCCACACGCGCAGGCCCTAAGCGCTAATAATGAACTTGCGTGATATATAATGCAAGCTAATTTCCTTTGGTTTTGCTGCAGGTATATGTTATTATAGTTTCTACTCGTATTAACCTATAGCCTCTTAAGTGTCCCCTCATTGATGACGACCGCCTTGAACAGCTTCCTCATAAATCGTACCTCTCAACACACAGTCAGCATACTAGCTGCATCATAAATATGCCAAACTTAGACTAAGGTGTCTAAAAGAAGTTGACTTTTTGTGGAAACGTGAAAGTAAAGCGCTGCTGCAAAACATCGCCACTGTAATGTAGCCGGAAAGTTTTTGTCATAAGATTTTCGTTACAAGCCTCAAAGCCGGAGCAAAATATCTAAGTGCAATCTGCAGGTAACCTGGAAAATTAAAACCTTATTACGGTTGAATTGAACGGGTCAAATTTAGAATAAGGCATCGAAAAAGTCAATGAGAAATTTTCTGCATTCGAGCTCCTTAGGGGTTTACTGTCAGAACGAACTATTGTTACGTTAAAATTTTTTTACACCTTTCTAATGTTGCGAGAAAGTTTATGTACAGTTGCTAAATGCTGGCAAGTAGTAAAAAAGTGGCGAGCTTCACAATTCGTCGCAAAAGTGCGCTACGGCATTACAGTTAGTCCTGGGACGTCTCCAGCATCGGGTTTGGTCGTGCGTCGCAACTTTCAGAGTCAATCTAGAGGCATATCCGAGCCAAGGATGTAGGTTCAAAACAGAACGTCGGAAAAGTGGGGACAGGACAGACGCTATAATTCGAACTGTATGCTGCTCCATTTCCTTTCCCCAAAAAACCAGTTATTACTATTATGACATTCGAAAGCGTGCGCCCACTGCAGGACAAATTCCTCTCCCATCTCTCTCCAATTAACCATGTCCTCTGCCTTCTGCCCCCACCCTATGCTTGCGAAATTCTGAATCTCATCCGCCCATCTAACTTTCTGCCGCCCTCTGATACGCTTGCCTTCTCTTGGAATCCACTCTGTTACCCTTAAGGACCAGCGGTTGTCTTGCCTTCGCATTACATGCCCTGCCCAAGCCCATTTCTTCCTCTTGGTTTCGACTAGGATGTTATTAACACGCGTTTGTTCCCTCGCCCACTCTTCCCGCTTCCAGTCTCTCAACGTTGCACCGCTCATCTTTCTTTCCGTTGCTCGCTGCGTTGTCCTTAACTTAAGCTAAAGCCTTTTCATTAGCCTCCACGTTTCTGCCCCACAGGTGAGTACCGTCGATAAACAAGACAAAACGAGTGTGCAAACATCAAAAGATTTGATAAAGAACCGTGTAGCCGTTTCTGATATCACTCGAAGTTTTCGCATGCGCCATTTTTTCGGCATCGAAGAGAGATTTTGTCATCTTTTTCAACAGCAAATCTAGCGCCTCTCCTGACGTCGCTATTTCTACGTAGTATTTTAAACGCAAATTCATTCTTTCAAGAATATCTCGTACAAGTTTACACGTTCCCAACCTGCAATTGTAAGCAATGGAGTAAATAATCACGTTGCACACTGTTAGAAAATAATAGCTTGTTTTCAGGATATGTGTAATCGATTATGGTAGGAATAATTAAGGCCGACATATGAAAAGCAAGTGGTCAGCTGCAACCACGGTGAAATATTCTGGCACCGTGGCTGCAAGACATCGTGCTGAGTAACAACAAGCAGATCAATGAGTTCAGCTCATCAGCGGCGTTTTCTCTCAAAGCATAGAAAGGAAATCGTGTCACTCAGTGCTTGCGTTCTTCTTATTACCCTAAAAATAATGTCAATCTTTTTTGCCCGCTATTGGCCATTGTCCGAAAATATGAAGATGGTGAAATTGTGCTCATAAAGAACAGCATTAAACCTAAAAAAGACCATTTATTTTCGATCAGAGTTACGCGTAATTTAATGCGGTGAGTTGATTCCATGGACGACTGCGTGAGCAAACGAAGAGAAGTGGCGGCAATTTGTTGCACTGTCTTCTGGCGCTGCCCAATGAAGCTTTATTGCTTACTGTCCTTAAGAAAGCTTCCTAAAAACGTTGTACGCATAGATGATTTTGTAGAAAGTTTATTTCGATGTCTTATGAAAACTCACCACATTCACGGCAAAAAGTTTTCTCCAATTTTCCTCGCCAGCAATGCCAGCGTTGTTTATGACGATGTCGATGCAACCGAAGTGGTTTTTGGTCTTCTTGAAGCCATCTGCAAAAAAGTTAACGGAAAGTTCAAAGATGAGCCGCGCCCCTAGAAATTCATTACAGCCTATGTGCTAAATTTATTATGAGTATATTCACTATACTTAAAGAAAAAATATTCATCAAAATCTTATTGACGTAGGGGGAAGAAACTAAAGTTTATTTATTATAAGCCAATTGAAAGCAATGAGCATTGTTTTTCAGCTCGTACTTGTGTCATACAGAGTGCTCGTTGCTACTAAAGCATTGTAGCGGATGTACTATTCAGCCGAGCAATCCCTCACTGACTGCAGCCACTTGCCGTAGTGGGACATTTAGCAAAATACGCTATTATTGAGATTTTAACGCCACTAATGTTTTCCCTACTTTCTCAAATACAGCAAATGACACTGGAAACAGCAGCCATGAAACAAATTCGAGCATAGTGGTCAGCAAAATGTTTTCCTCAAATTGACTGCAAAAGAAGTCTGAACTGATTCCACCACAAATTTAAGGAGAGTAGGGAGGTGACAAAACTCTAGCCGAATGCAAATAATTTCAATGATTTTAGAATTAGGGCGCACTTTTAGTTCGCCATTTATTTTTCTGTGTAATGCCAAACTGGCAACATAATCAGCGAGACGCAAGTTTTGCCGCAGTTGGAAACCTTCATCGCTGCGTAGACTTTAGCAGAACTTAGTCCTGAGCCCTGTGAGCGCTCCTTTTCTAGAAAGCTGCGAACTCATAATACGGCGATTCCCCATTGGGTACATCGAAAGAAAATCACCCAGATTTTGTCAGCCACGTTGCACAGGCGTTATTGCATTTCTTTGTTACCGAAAAGTAGCATGGCGTTGTCAGTTCAAAGTCACAAACGCCTTGTTATCGGCAGCCGAAGGCCACATGACTTTAAGGCAGATATTTACGCATGGTGAGTAGCAGCGATACATAACATGAGGGAAGCTAACAGTCTCTGAAACCAAGGGGCATATAGGCTTTTTAAAATAATTTGTGGTGTCCATCAATGGGCGATTAAAAAAACAATCATTTAATGATAATTGATTAGAGAGCAGAAGAAAAACCACCTCCGAATTTCGCGTCCGGTTCTCTGCCAACTCAGCTACGGCGACAGCTGTCCCATCTTCTGCTTAGGGAATATTTATGCGTAGTGTAAACGAACCTTGAGTGTGTTCACAAGTGCCTGAGCAGACAGTCGATGATGATCGCACGACATATGATAGTCGTAGCAAATTGAACTGAATTAGCTATGCTTTAACCAGATGCATGTGAATATAGGCCAATCTAGGCAAAAAGCTTCTGAAGGTAGCTTTACCGGGCTCAGGAGACCGCTGCCAGGTAATATAGGCAGAGCGCGAAATTAATAGATAGCAATAATCACACTAATAGTATTATATCAATATATGTAACAGAAGACAGCACACTGTCACCCCAGGTGCTAATAAATTAGACCATATGGGTGAAATTAGTGTACACGAAACGTGAGACATAAATGTTTTTATAGAATCGTTTAGGCAGGAAGAATGCGCTGAAATATACAGATATAAATGATGATGATGATGAATATGGATTTTTATGGCCCAAGGGCATATATGGCCAATGACCGCCGTGGCACAAGGTATTTTAGATTTCTCAAGGTGGAGTCAAGGACCCATTACCAAGCATTTCACCCTAAATAAGCCGAGCCCCACACCAGGGGAGAGCTTGTACCCATTCTATCACCGGTGTGTACCTGGCGGCACTGGGGATCGAACCCCGCACCTTCCGCATGTGGACCGGACAGATCTAAACAGCTGAGTTACTATAATAGCTGGTTTTTAAGCTGAATAGTGTGTGAAAAACAATTATAACTGATTTTACTGGAAATACAAGACCAACGAACCTGGAGAACCATGTCGTGAACTAAAATTGCAGCTTGAAAGGGCGGTCCCCTTGGGAGGAATTTATAACCTTGTCTGTATTTTAAATATTTAGACTTCAAAAATTTTCTTCATTCGCTGATTAGCATAAGCAGAGTCGAAAGTGTGCCTATTCACTAATGACGGGGGATACATTTTTAGGTTTGATGTTAGAACTAAAAAAAGAGACGTATTTCAGTTATCAGTTCTTCTTGAAGAAACCCAACGTTTTTGAGTCTCTATTATCGTGATGACAGTCATATTATCGCTGAAGGAACTCTTTCGAGAAATAAACAGAGCGTAAAACTCGAAATTCACACAAGGACCACCCAAGAATGATGTACAGGCAGGAAACTGCGTTCTAGTTTGAGAGTGAACCCGGGGATCTTCGATGTATCGGATTTTTCTTCGTTGCATAACAAGTCTGTTACTCTTGCTTGTATTTGTACAGGCGCTCCAGTCATAGTTTCAGTAGCCGATGCATTCGACATCGACACATACAATGCACAATAGAAATGAAGCATGATCTTGGCGAGAGTGTGGAGTGTTCGGCCACGCTACATTACCCCATTTATCGTGGTCTTCTCTTTGGCTTACATCAACAATACGCGAGCTGTGGTTCGAACTACTACCACCGATGCATTTATGCACTCTTCGCGAGCAAAGGGAATGCACGCCCTCTTTTTTTTTGCCTTTTGATTTCAGCCAGCTGAGCAAAGCGGCCAGCCAGTTTGGTCTCACGCTAGCCATAGCTTTTCGCTGACGTTTCCTCGACAGGCAGAGTCCGTCGAGTGGCCGGAAGCGTCGGCAGCGACCGGATCAGCTTGATCACTGGACGTATTAAAGAAAAATGGAGCTCACATGACTGAGATAGGCACCAGAGCCCGCCATAGTTTACAGCTGGAAACCACAGGGACGCAAGAGGGCAAATAACAACTTCCTACATCATCCTTCAAAATGTAATCGCTCTAGCTACTTGTTCGTAGTGCAGTGGGAGCTGTTGGCGTTAGGCGACAGCTTCTACAAAAGCTTTCCTCACGCGCTCTTAGCTAGAAACAAGTGAGACGGAGTACAGGTAAGAGCGGCATCGAGGTGGTCAGTAGGGGCCTCTTTTTTTCTTTAAGTTCGCGAACAAGCCGAAACTGGAGCGAGAACCTAATCCGTGACCTCGAAATCAGCCAGATGGTCTCCTCTGCTGCCGGTTTGTGGCGAGAAGTAAGCCAGGACACCCCGGACACGAAAAAACGAGCAGGTACGAAAGGTGAAGCGGCCGGCACTTCCGACGCTAAGCCTTCGGACATAAAGCGACGGCCCTCAGACTCGTTAGAGATGGCACCGGCGACGGGTCGCTCTACAGCAGCGGACATGAGCTCCGGCGCTGGGATATATCTCTGCGTCCGTTCATCGTTTTCACAGGAGGCTCTTACTGTGAACGCGCCAACTGTCCCCGATAACGACTCCGACCTGCTTGTAAAGAAGAGCGTTATGGCGATACCGCTTCCGCCGCCAAGTAACGAGAAGGACCGGAAGTACACCGTAGGGGAAGCGGCGGGAGCCTTACAAACTCATCGCTTACTCGTCCAATTACTTGTGCTACTCTTAATGGAGGAAGCTGAGGCGGAATGCATAACCAAGCAGAGATGATAATGTAACTTGCTTAGATTTAGAGCCCGCGTGGGTTGTAATCTCTTCGCGAGCAACAGTGTACACTACAGCATTTTTTGATGAAGAGAAAGGGAAAACCTGAAAGAGGAACCCATATTTGGAGGAGACGTTGACGCTGAAGAATGGTGTGCGAACAAGACACCCGTGGTTTTAGTATCACAGTTCGGTGGTTAATGGCCCAGCCGCCGCCGTTGTGAGAGCTTGAATGAAGAATAAAGCGGACGCTATCGCTGGCTTGAGCTCTCGGCGCCTCAGCCAATTTTTTCTTGCTCGACTGCTCCACGCCGCGTTAAGGTGCTGGCATACAGGGAGGTATAAAGGAATTATAGATAAATCTAAACCTACTGTAGAATTTCCCGTATGGAGCATGAACCGGAATTCAAGCTTGTTCGACGCTTTCTCGAAGCCGCTAGATAACGGGCATGTTCTTCGTCTTCGTGGACGTGTCCCAGATTTCTAGAAATTTATGTAAAATGTTTCACCGGTCCGGAGCTCAATGCCGCGTGTTGGGTAAGCGGATCTCGCTGGAAGCATTTCGACTGATGCGCCAAAAAGTGATCGAAATTTCCGGAGCCTTTCACTACGGCGTCCCTTATAGCGTCAGTCGATTGTTACGTTAAACCCCCATAATCTAAACTAAGCCGCGATTCTCGTGCTTAAGGTATGAGGACACGGCGAGGTTAAGGTATGAGACCACTGCTCCAGAAAAAACTGAGAAAAATTTAAAATTAGCCTAACAAAATGTGAAAACTGTTAGAATTCCTATTACTTTTGCAAGTAATGTTCTATATATACATCTGACTTCGGTATTCCCAGCTCTTGTTTAGTTCAACACAAAACTGATTTTATTTTATTAGCCTCAATACAGAAGCTTTGCAATGAACCAAAATATTTATACCATCAATGATCACTGTGTATACTGGATTGACCAAAAGCAATGATTTCCGTATATGCCAAGTTTAAGAAAAAAATAGAGGACTAAGAAAACAAAAGGAATGATAATACTTGCTGTGGTACTTTGCACAGCTAGATGTATAAAAAAATAACTGCACGAAGTTTCCAAATTCTATTGCAGGGATAAAGTTGGTATTGCTCAGTAGAAAGAAAATGCAGAAAGTGAGTTTCAAGAAGAAATGAAAAAAATAAGAATGGAAATAACTACAAATGGTATAAACCAACGTCCTGGACGATAGAAACACCATGTGTATAGCTCAGCTTCCCCTTAGTCTTGCTTTTCTTTGATTTTTTTCGTGCGGGAACTTTTTTCCTGTGTTTTTGAGTGACGAGCAGACCGAAAGGAATACTTTGAGATACCCTGTTGGTCATCTACCAGTCAAGCTTTCTGTATATGCGGACCAGATTTGATCACAATATGCTTTGAAACATTAAAAAGTTGATTAAATGTTGCAAAAGTAGTAAAAGTAGATCAGCAGTTAGATAGGTATCTTAATTAGAGGAGGGGTTGTTTTAAAGGTTTTTAGATATGTTGACGATTTTTTAGTGCTTTCAAAGAACCAGACGACCTTCTCCTACCCCTCTACAGTAGGCGAACTTTTAAACGGTTTTAACAAACAGCACTCGGGCTAAAATTTACCCATGAACTCCCTGACGCAGCTGTTTTACAGTTTTTAGATTTGAAACTAACGTTATCTGAGAGACACGTCTGCTGGGGCTATTACCCTCGTGCAAAAAAGGATTTGCTGCCTTATGATTCGGCACACTCGAACACTATAAAAAGAGCCATTGCGTCGCACTGTACGGAATCCTGCCTCAAAAAATCGTGCCCGCATCCGATGCAAACGAGTTTTCAGAATCAGATTAGCCGACTTTTTGAGGCGGGTTTCCCTCCTTTGGTCTTGATTACTATTGCTGAAACCCTGCTTCAGAAATTGAAGACTGAAACAAGAAGGATGGATGATGACCGTCGGAAGGCCGATAAGCTTGTGGTTTTGCCATACCTGCACAAGACTTCGCTCAACATCAAGAAAGTGGCCAACTGGCATGGTGTCTCCGTTGTATTTTCGGCACCCAACAAGCTCGGAAAGTTATTCCCACACATTTGCGACTCCAAAAAAAAGAGGATGCCAGATACGACGTGACACTCCGTTTGTCAAGTGCTCAACAGGCATGATTTATGCCGTTCCCATGACGTGTGGAAAGGCTCATGTTGGCGAAGCCGGCCGTTGCATCAACGAACGATTGCGGGAACATGCACGAAATTTAAGTCAGTTAAAAGATAAGTACGCACATTCGGTTGCGCACGTAAGTAAGTGCTCAGGATGCGTGGCTCGTTTGGGTGAGACTAGGATTCCAGGTAAGAGTGCCGACAAGAATGCGCGTGTTAGCCTGGAAGCTTACTATATTAAGAGACATGGCGACACTTGCATCAGTACTCCCTCATGATCATTCTTTGCAGCGGAGGTAGACTTTTTAGAAGCAGCTAACGTTCGAGTTTTTCATGTCTTGATGCATGCTTGGGCTTGCTGTTATCTTTGACTATTGTTCACTCTCCTCCTTTCCACCTCAGTTCCTCGCCTTATTTAAGGCGTGCCTTCCTTCAATAAAATTCAGTTTTAAATCAGCGCTTGTGTCTTGTCCTCCCTTCGTGTGTGGTTGCATGCTTTTTCGCTGCTCCTTTTCCTTGGTTAAAAAATCTTTGGTGAAACAGTCCACTTTCTGCCATTCCTGAGTAATTAAGTGAGCGCTCTGGCGTAGAGAAGCTATCAAGAGTAGCTCTTTATATGTTGCTCCTCCATCTCCACAGCGCGATTGATGCAAATAAGTTGTTTGGTGTCGACGTTGGTTTGGATCTGAGGTCCAGGTAGCTCTCGGTTTGACTATACATCACAGCATTTCCATTGTTGCGAGACAAGCGACGAGAAAGCTCATATGAAAAGCATTTGCAGCACAAGTAGCGCATATCTACTAACAACAGATACGAAGAAGGAAAAATACATTACGGCTTAGCACAAGGTGACACGGAAGAGGCGAAAAATACGTGGAAACCATAAACGAGGGATATGGAAGCCTGTGTTAAAGATAGCAAAACAGTACGGATTTCCGTAAAATCCCCAAACCATACGGATGAGGCATTCCTATAGTTTCACATGCGCGAACCAAACATAGCGTTTAAGCACGGTTACCACTACACCACACTTAAAGCACAAACAGTAGATTAGCACATATCTGCGTTCTACTTCAATTCATTGTCCGCCTGGCGTTCTTGTCGCAGACAGTAGTCATTGAAAGCGATTGCGCGTCGGTCGGCGGGGTCTGCACTTTCACACAGCTCAACAGCGGTCTACATTTCACTAGTCAGTGAGAACCGCGGCCCACTAGCAATTAAACAACACACGGAAGCCAGCTGCGCCACGTTCCACTTGGCAGTCTAGAGCTCGGCCCTATCATGTATTGTGGTGGAGGCAGAATTCCGGCGCTCTGTTTATGCGTCGCACGTTGCCGCTCCCCCTCTTACGGACGCAGTGGGCACTGCGGGGACTGTGCTGTTGCCTCTCATTGTTGAGAGACGGGCTCGCCGCGCGAGTTCTCGACGATTCCCCCGCATCCCCGCTGTGGTCATGTGATTTGCTTTTGTGACGCCGCCCTAGTGCATTGTCCGCTAACCGGCCATGCCCAGCAGGTTCCTTGCGTTGTAATCGGGCCACCGAACCGGAGCGAATTCAAGGAGAGATTGAATACAAATTGTAGCCACCCTGCATCATTAGATTCCCACGTTGAAACCATAAAGAGGTTGATTTGACTGGAAACGAAGGCTTTCAATAGCGAGAGGAAACCGAGAAATGAAGGGCAGCTATACTGCCGCTTCCGGTCATTTTCCCGAACTGACTCCGGAGTCGTCAGTCACGTTGTTTTTCATTTAGTGGATCTCTAGGACAGGGCCATTAACTTCACGCGGTAATCACGGCCCCCGTTTCATATCAGTGACTTCATGAGTTTGAATGAAGTATAATTTAAGAGAAGCCTTGCTTCCATCGTCACTAAAAAAAATCTGCAAATACTGATCGAACTAAAGATAAGCTTTTTCAAGGTCTTTCGGGCCTAGCTCTTCTGGACATCACCAACTGGTGCCGTTTGTTTGCGGCCACTGACGAGCGCTGCTTGACTAAATGTGAATATTTTGATGTTCAACTGACAGTTAAGTAAATATTGGGGTGAGACTTTGCTCGAAGGTGCCCTTATGGGGAACCTGCGCTGCCAAGGTGGCAGTGGAATTGTTCCATTCGGTGACTCAAAACTGCTTTTGTCAGCCGCTTGGGCCGCTGCAAACGCGAGAACACATTGTGCGCGATTAGATACCCGCGTTTGGCTGAAAGCATTCGTTGTCTATAGCTTCTCTCGGCGTAGCCCAGATAGCTGACGCACGGCACGTGCGTCTTCGACAGAGCGCGGAGGCTCACGCCAATAAGCGCCAATGGCGCGGAAAAGTACTAAGAGTACTACCCAAAACTGCTTGCTCTTCTCGCTAGGCAGTGTGTTATGGCGCTGCAATCGGCACCGCAAACTTCAGCGCAAGTTCCCCATTGATGGCATATTCTTCCTAGGCTCCGCGCGGGGACTTATTACATGCTTACTGCGCGAGCAAGGACTAATTCTGACTGCCTACGAAATCAACGGGATCCCCCAAAAATCAGATTCCACTGTAATTTCTGCAGTTCAGAGTCATGCGGGATGCGGTGGTAGCCGCGCAAACTGTTTCCAGATCTGCTGCGCTTCCTTGGGTTCTGCGTCGACGAGAAAGGCTTGTTCTATTCCAAGCGTAAGGATTATCGGAAGGGGCGCTTACGTTGTACTGGCGTGATTCGTCTCCACCAGAACACGCTTCACCTATATGGTCGCCATAATTACCTAACCCTTACGCTAAAAGCTGTACAAAATAGGATAGAATGGTTTATTGCCTTGATCTAGAGCAGATAGCCTAACATTATTTAAAACAAGCGTGAAAATTCAGTCGAAGGATTAGATATCTGCCACAATATGAACCTTTTAACTCGCTTTCATAAATGTCCGTACCAGAAAGAAGCATCTTTTCCCGCGAGCATAACCTTTGCGCATGTCCAGACGAGTTCATAACAGTCGCATTTCCAAGCTAGCCTCGGGCAGAACGAAAGCCTTCACTTCATCTTCGTCAATTTATGCTATTAATTATTGTAATAATTTCTTTGGAGAAATTGATTCAACATCTAACTGCCATTTACTCCTACGAGAAACTTCTGAAACGTTTCAAAGATTAATAAATACACTCCTTTATTTTTGTTATTTCCTGTTCATGGTTTTTCTTTTTATGGTTTTAGGAGTTAACGTCCCAAAGTAACTCAGGCTCTGAGCGAAGCCGTTGTGGAGGGCTCCGGATAATTTAGACCATGTGGTTTTGTTCAACGCGCGTCGACATCGCACGGTATAACGGCAGCCAGCATTTCGCCTCCATCTAATTGCGAACGCCGCGGCCGGGATCGAACCCGTGTCTTTCGGGCCCCAGCCGAGCATCATAACCACTGAGCCATCGTATAGCGGCTTGTCAATGGTCTTTTTTTTTTTGCTTCCGCTCATTTTTGTGTGTTATTCGGGGACAACTTGTGCTTGTTGTATTGTATAACATCATACAGGGTCATCAAAATTGAGGTTTAGAGATCTCTTAAAATTAGGCGCTGTGTGGCGCGTGGAACTCACCTACGAACATAAATTTCGCGGACAGGAGGGCATGAAGTGAGAATAAAATTGTCTCCGTCATGCATCCAATTGATTAAAATCGAGTAATAAAATTTTTAGTGACTGCATTCAGCAGGGGCATGCTTGCATTGGAAACTAAGAGGCGGTCGTATTCGACACAATGTCATTTAGTAAAATTCACCTAGCACGCGTATGTTCCCATGTCTATTCGCGTCCAAATATTCAGTTCAATCCGCGTATTTGCACCCGCCGCGGTGGCTCAGTGGTTAGGGCGCTCGACTACTGATCCGGAGTTCCCGGGTTCGAACCCGACCGCGGCGGCTGCGTTTTTATGGAGGAAAAACGCTAAGGCGCCCGTGTGCTGTGCGATGTCAGTGCACGTTAAAGGTCCCCAGGTGGTAGAAATTATTCCGGAGCCCTCCACTACGGCACCTCTCTCTTCCTTTCTTTTTTCACTCCCTCCTTTACCCTTCCCTTACGGCGCGGTTCAGGTGTCCACCGATATATGAGACAGATATTGCGCCATTTCCTTTCCACGAAAACCAATTATTATTAATTATTATCGGCGTATTTGCGCATGAAAGGCGGTGACGACCGGCTCGAAAGTGCTCCCAGCGTTTCTTCTGACAACGGCGAGTCGAGCAACCGGTGAAGCTGATAACTGTTTCCTTTTCACTTTCCGCTATCAAAATGAAGAAACACCAGAGACATCATCTGCATCACACAAAGGAGGAGTTTCGCGTTGACTGCCGTCGCCTTGCATGCGCAATTACGCGAAAATTAGGGGACACTTTGGGGGTGATTATCTCGGAACACCCGTGTTCTAGACTGACTCTACGAAATTGAGTAGTCTACAAAGGCGACCGCTTTTGTTTTCAAATCGAAACCTTCACGCTAACCGCTTTGGATAAAAAGTGCATTAACATATTGCATTTAATTAGGCGACCATTACGATATCACTTTGTGTCCCCTGGTCGCATAACTTCTGTGGAATGTTTGATACCACGTACGCAGACCTTAATTTTAAGAAATGCATAATGCTTAATTTTGATCCGCATTTTATATTACATGCTATTTATATTTTATGTTCCGTCTTTTAAGGCTATTCTGCAGTTTCGGGCTTGGTATTACCCTGAGAAAGGTAGCGGTGGTGGACGGAGGCAAGCACAAGAAGTGGACACAACTGCACGCATTCTTGTCAGACGTCAGCAAGCGGTGCCTTTCTCAAAACAGCTCGCCCAGCAACATACCTTAATCAAGATTATGATGAACCTGCAACAACCTTTCTATATTCGCTTGCCGGCTTTTAAGGATTAATCAAATGAATGAATGAATGAATGAACAAGTAAATAAATAAATAAAAAACCCCATTTATAGGTTTGCATTGCGAGTGTGGAATTTTTTGTTACCGATTCGTAGAGTTGCGTTAACTTCGCTGCTGGAATCAACGTGTCATGTACAGAGCATTGATACCCTGGGCTTCTTAGCTCTAATACTATTTTTGGCACCTCTTAAAGTGTGCTCTTCATTGGAACCATGGCGTAACAAGCCCATTCTGGCATTTGACTGTGCTGACTCAAAGGTAGTGTAAATAAATCTAGTAACGCTCTACTGTTAACAATGCCTTAACAATGCCACGTGAGCAGAAACTACGGGAAAGGTTTTCAAACGAAGTGTGCCTACTAACAAAATCTGGATACCTGCACGGACTGCCTTTTTGGGTCGCATGCATCAAGTACGATTTATAAGGCGGCTTTTAAGCTTGAGCGACCACTAAGCAACAAAGTCGCCGGGGCTCCATACAAGCACAAAGTTTCCCTTAATATAAAAAAAATGAATGCACTACTAATAGCAAACTCTTCAGTTTATCGCACCGAAGCGACGCAAACGCTACGGAGGAGACCGTAGTGGAGGGCTCCTATTTATTTAAGGCCGCTTGTGTTTTTCCAAAGTTGGCTGACAACGAACAGCACATGGTCGTTTTTTGTTTCGCCTTCATCGCAGCACGTCAGCCGCAACTGGTATCGAACTCGCTACCTTGGGATCATCAGCTGAACGCCTAATCCACTGATGCATCGTGCCGGGTCAGACCATCTATGGACGAGATTGTTTGTGCCAATCATCGCTTGTCTAGACTTCGCGGAATTGTAAAGACAAGAAAAAAAATCTACATTTCGATTGCGTGGCATAAGGACTCCTTCGTGATTTTCTTCAAAAGCGTGGTCTGTTTTATCCCACTATCATATAGAAAGGTATATCGGACGAAGCAGCCAATGTATCAGTTAAAGGCAAGTGTAACGTTATGAAAATAAAAACGGTACTGTTTTTGAAAAACTTGGGTGTTCACTGTAGAAAATGCCACAGTGAACGATAAAGATTGACAATGCTCCAAGCAAGAGCAGTTTTAAAAAAAAATGCTGCGAAAAGCTCGCACGGAAAACTATGGCCGCTACCAAGATTTCGATGGTCAAAACTGGACGCGTGCGCGCACCCTGTATTTCGCTTTCGGATATAGCGATATAATTCCTTTCTGGTTCTCACTGGCTTTTCCATGGTGTTCAGTGGCCCGTTTACGTACTCACATACGCTCCTTAGGCTCTTCATCTATTTAGCGATTCTAGACCGATGCCACCGACATTTAAAGCTTTTTATTTTCTCAGCTGCTGCCTTTTATCGTGCCACCCGTTAATTATCGGCCTATACCTCACTAACTTTATGGCATATGATTTAAATATTCAGGCGCACCTTTTTATTTTCGTCTATGTATGCTCGATCAACATCAATCCATCTTATTGTCTTAAAGTGTCAACCTCCTATTTCAGGTACCTATGTTCTCGCTTTTACCACTTCTAAGTTTTTCGGTGATTAGCTTTTCTGTACACTCTTCTTAACTTGGCGCCTTGTAAATTCTTTGTTTCGTACAGTTTGTTTCGTACTTAGAGGGAACATGGCAACGCGTGGCCGCCGCTAATCGCGAAGCCCTGTAGCCGAAAGCAGGCGAGAATCGGCGTCAAATGCCGCCGTACGGCCGGTCGGTGCTTCCGGCTGTGTTTTACCAACATCAGTCAGTGAACGACACTTTGCTTTGGTTTCCAAAGCAGAGCGCGGGTGACGTGTAAAATCGGCGTGAGCCCAGCTTCATGCGCCCCCCCCCCCCCCCCTTGCTCATTTTAGGTGGGGTTAGTCTCACATCTCTTTAGTTCGATGTACAGGGCCACTTTGTTTTTTGTCACTCCCCTGCTGCGCATCTGCCACTAGATTTTTCGTGGGGTAATGCGTGATTATCCCATTTCGTGGCGATCCTCTGAGGAAGTTTTTTCGAAATCTGTGGTCTTTTTTTTTCTATGTAGTGATGAGAGAGCCACCTTTTCGTCATCGCAGTTGGTTTTCACTTGGCTGCAGGGCAACGCAGGTAAGCGACTATGGAGACCATTAATTACTTTGTTTTGCTTCTTCCTCTTGCTGAGGTACCATTTCCACGAAGAAAATTTGATTACTCCGCGCGCCTCGTACTTCCCTGATCTGAGACACTAAACCAAAAAGTTGCACACAAGCAAAATAGGAGAGACGCTGGCTGAAAGTATGCCGCATCTCTCATTCCGTACTACAAGGTCCCGCCGGCATCGGTGGCGGCACAGTAGGAGCCACTCCGGCGCGCTACACACTTCCGCCGGGTCCCGTTGTTTCATCCTGGGAACCGACAAAGCGCCCCGCCAAGCAGCCTCGCCTTCCATTCACCGCCCTCTCCCCGCCGCCATCTCCGACCGGAAAAAAAGAAAGACAGAAACAGAACAGCGCTCCACGTTAGAAACGCGTCCATCACAGCCGCCGCCGCAACCGCCGCCGGACGATTACCGGAGAGCGACCGGGCTTGCTCCCTCGCTTACATTATTGTTTGTTCGCTGGCATGTGTACCGCCCGGTGTTCGGGGAAAGCGCTGCCGCCGCTAGAAAGCCGAGGAAGCCACGCTTGTGTATATACATACCTACGTGGCTAGCTGCCAGACGCGTGTGGCCCCAACGAGTTCGCGGCCTGACGTCACGAATCGTCCCCTCCTTCGCCGGAGCCAGCTTAGGAGCGGTCGCCTTCTATATCGCGAGCAACGGCGCCACAAGCTTGCATTTCAGCTCGTGGCACGCACGGAACTTTGTTAAGCCGACTCGGCCTGCCCAGCCCGTCTTCGTCGAGCGTTCCATTTCAATGCTCTGGACCCCAGTTCCTTCCCCTACCCTCTTCTTTTGCTGCTTAGTCTCTCTACGCATTCTGTTGTTGCTCAATGCATTTCACGGTTCGCTAATCTCAGTGGCACTCAGTCAACCTGATCCGAGCGTACCACCGAGTTGCAAAGAGTTGGTCTGCAAGCCGAGCGAGCAATTTCGCCTGCACTTAGGGATTGACCGCCGGACGCGTTTGCGTGAGTCCTCGCGTTGGTCCACTTCTGCCTCAAGAAGTCGGGGCTCGCTGCAAAGCCGTGGCTCCTGAATATGTATTGCGTGGCGGCCGCCTGGGCTCCCTCTCACGCATTTTGTCGTACCTGTGTAGCTTCGCTGTTATTCGTGTTTCTTTAAGAGCCCTCGCTTTGCACTTTACTACCTCTGCCGAGATCATTTGGTGACTCGTCAAGAAAGGGCTGGGCACGTCAGATCAATCCTGCAGCCTCTTTGCTTCCACATTTCCATTTGGCTTCTGCCCTGCACATTTACATTTAACTCGACGCAGGCTTCGCGACACAATGTGTCTGGCAGCGTTAAGTGGTCTGGTCGCGGGATGTCTTTCTGTCAGCGGATTGAAGGTAACACTGCGCCTGGCAAAAGTCGTGCACCGCTAAGCATATGATTACACACTGCGGTTGAGTCTGTGAATGTCCCTAGTTCAAATACAACAGATGCTTGCGTCCTGGCTGATAATAAAGGCAAATGAATTTGGTTCTGCGTGTTTGACTTGTAACTGCGCGATATAAAAGACAAAGTTAAACAGCAGTCAAAGTAAGGACTTGTAGGAGAAACATTAATACCAGCGGAACTGAAGAAACTATCGAAGCTCATTGTTTCGCGGAATGAGGTCCGTGAGAAGTCGGAGAGGAAGCGGCAACATTTGATGTGAAGAAACATGGCAGTACACAATAGGGCAGAGACAATACTTACACGACAATGACGCACAGTGTCTGACTTGCCCTTGCCCCGTTTCGCACAGCGTTTATCGTTGAGTCATGAACGTATTGCAGCTTTCATGAGGTCTTGGACGGGTGCGCGGTTCCTCGTAGCCACGTCTGACCTTGTTCCGCTCAAGCAAGACAAACAACAACAAAACAACACTAAAGGGAAAAAGAGTTTGTAGTGGCTGGTGTCATCTGACTGCGTAAGACTATCGGTCATCTCTTGCGGAAGCTGTGGGGGTTATGGAGCGGTACGTATCTACGCACTAGTGTAGCAAAGCCAACTTTCGAACCAGGCTTCTTGTATACATGGCGCTTTCTCCAACGATATCTATGGACACCAGATAAAAATACGGACACCGTTTTCATCGGCATGGTGTTGCAAGCGTTTAGAAACGGATATGTGGCACCAAGAGCATAAATGTCTCAGTGGCACAGACTCACGCGAAAGCAGATAACAGGGAACAGGGCGAGTTCCCTTGCGAGCCGTGTTGCGGATACGCCCTGTTACCCTTTCAGGCGTTTCGTCCACAAATGTTTATTAAGCGGACTTACAGCCTTGTTTTTCTAGAGTGCGCTGCCTTTACCAGCGATCTTTTTGTTCTTGATCAATTTATAGCGCTGTTAATGAAGGAAATGGCTTATCGTTTTATGGGGTCTTAACTTCCCAAAGCAAATCAGGCTACGAGGGACGCCGTAGTGATGGGGTTCGGAAATTTCGACCACCTGGGGTTCTTTACCGTCCACTGACATCGCACATCAGACGGGAATGATTGCTTATACTGTCAAGCAAACGAAGAAAATATGTTATAAAACATTGAGTTTGGTTAGAGATATTACCACCAGTAATCATGCCACTTTTCTTTTTCTTAATTTAGACCGTCAAGTGGACGTCCGAAGCAGAAAGTGCTTGTGCGATTTCTCAGGCATGCATTTGAGAAATTCTGGCGGTTCAACGCTAGAATTTTTAACCATTGTGGCATTTTGTAGAAAATATTCTACGTTGCAGTGATAATAATATTAATAATTGGTTTTGGGAGAAAGGAAATGGCGCAGTATCTGTCTCACATATCTGCCGACACCTGAACCGCGCTGTAAGGGAAGGGATAAAGGGACGAGTGAAAGAAGAAAGGAAGAAAGAGGTACCGTAGTGGAGGGATCCGGAATAATATCGACCACCTGGGGATCATTAACGTGCACTGACATCGCACACCACACGGGCGCCTTAGCATTCTTCCTTCATAAAAACGCAGCCACCGCGGTCGGGTTCGAACGCGGGAACTCCGGATCAGTAGTCGAGCGCCCTAACCACTGAGCCACCGCGGCGGGTCCGTGACAGTGAAGAAATCACGTAGTGGTGCCTTCCGTTCAAGAACTAACTAAAAGACTGATGTTCTTGAGTGCTTCGTATGCAATTTAGATACAAAAATGAAGGTGGATTGGCTGAGCTAATCCAGCATATACAAAGCGAATGCTGTCGGCGTTCGTTGTGTTCATTGGCGGTGGCTTTGGCAACGTTCTAGACGCCGATTATTTTGAATAAAGGAAGGGTGTATAACTGGCTCCCTGAGTCAGTGCCTATCCAGTGTGCAGAACGCTCTCAACGTTACAGACGCTAAGCCACGTCTGCTCGGCTAGACCACGTGGTCAGGCAGCAGCCGCTCCGCAGCTGTGGAGCCCCGGCGCAGCGACGGCGAAGACCTGGCTCAGCGGCGCGGCGAGGTCACGTGATGCGTTGCTATGGCATCGGCGCAGTAAGGACGTTCAAGGTAAACTGCAGCCCACGGCGAAGTCGCCCACGCTAGCCCGGTAAAGCTTTCGCTTTAGAAACTTAGTTTTGATTCGAAACGACGAATGGCCCCTTCAATGTTTATTTCTGAAACCTCTTAAACAGCGCATAATGATCTCTGCAAAGGATCTTTCGCCACCTTAACTTACCTTCCAGCTGGGCGTCGTTGCTGACGTCGCACTTGTAGAACGTGCAGTTCGAGTTCGGAAACCTTTTGACGAGGTCGGCAGTCGTCTCCTTGCCTGCGGCTTCGTCTATGTCGAGTATGGACACCTACGGGGGCACGAAAAAGGAATGGTGGGAGTGCGATTGACGCTACGATTTTGAACAACCACTCACATAAAGTCCCAAGCCGTCACTAGTGCTTTTTCACTGATCAGGTTTATAGCCAGAAAAATCACCTGCACTTTAGGTGGCTGTTTTTAACGTGAAAAAAATTGTAATTCCACTTGGCTTGTGTTGTGCATAGCCATCGGCGACATCTAAATGGCATAGCCATTGGCGACAATGTACAGTACTCACGGATTGAAATAGGACATTCGGAGCGCGTGGCCGTCGCTTCATGGAGCGCCGCCCGTAGACGCTCATGGAACCAAGGTGGTGCATTGTGGTATGGCGCGAGAGGGAGAACATCTACAAAGCAGAATTGTTCCTTCCAGTAGCCAATGAGCCGGCCCGTGGTTTACCACATGCCTGCGTGGCACTGCAAGGCTAGCGCTCCGAATGTCCTATTTCAATCCGTGAGTGCTGTACATACGCAACAATTCTAAACAAAGCCATTTTTCAGAGGGGAACAGTTTATGCACGTAATTTTTTCATGCAATGTAACATTTCCCTACAACCATCAATATATCCGCAGCTCACCCGACGGAAGTCTTGTATATTTTGTTTTATTGACGTTTTTGCTATCGTGAAAAGCGCTCCCAATTGTTTTTCTAAGGCAGTATTGACTGTTCGATGCTGTCGATGTAAACGCTTTAATAATTATTGGTTAATAATAATAATTGTTTTTTGGGGGAAAGGAAATGGAGCAGTATCTGTCTCATATATCGTTGGGCACCTGAACCGCGTCGTAAGGGAAGGGATAAAGGAGGGAGTGAAAGAAGAAAGGAAGAAGAGGTGCCGTAGTGGAGGTCTCCGGTATAATTTCGATCACCTGGGACTTTTTAACGTGCACTGACATCGCACAGCACACGGGCGCCTTAACGTTTTTTCCTCCATAAAAACGCAGCCGCCGCGGTCGGGTGCGTTTTTATGGAGGAAAAAACGCTAAGGCACCCGTGTGCTGTGCGATATCAGTGCACGTAGCGCTTTAAAAGAAAGATTTTGGTACATTTAATAAGAATAGAACATTTCCTTCAATATTTCTACAACAGTGTCATACAACTATCCAAATTTCAAAATTTTGCCCTAGAATGTTGGACATGAGAGTGACTTTCACATTGGTGGGGCGCACATATGCCTCGGTTTGATTTTAAGGTGCTAATTCAATTCAATTTAACTAATTTCAATGAATTTCAGCCATTTCCAAAGTTCGACGAAAGTTCCCAGACTGCTTTTAAGGAGTCCATTTTGAACTTACGGCGCCTTGAAGGAAGCAACTTATGAGTGAACATGAAGCTCGTCCTCACCCTTCAGCGGTTTCGAGCTTCGGGGGTGTGGTAAATGCCCCAATGTAAGGCTCTGAAATAGATCCTGTTGTCTGTGAACTTTTTAGCCGCCCTGTACCTCCGAACGCATAGGTAGTGTATACTACGTTCTCTAGCACGGCTTGACCTCTCGCGATCCCTTTCTATGTATTGTTAAGCAGGAGTGCCGCTCATTGAAATGAGCCAGCTGACATGTTTCCCAGAAAAAAACAGATGCCAATATTTTTTTTTATTCGTGTCAATAGCGAGTAGTTAAGGAAAGGGGAGCTCCAATACTGTCGTACCAAACGTCGCGTGGTGTCACTACTTTCGCACCCGACGGTACCAATAAGATGTGCGGCAAAAACACACGCTTGAAGAGTTCGATGAGCCACCACCCCACAATGCTTTAACTTTGCTCCCATCCAGTGGTACTGCCACAGTTAAGATTCGCCGGAGGCGAGCATTGCGTTACCGTGAGAAGAGACAGCCGATGCGCACCCGAGATGTGTTGCATGGAAGTAAAAATGCGTAGAAAAAGTGCCGGGTGGGTGTACGGATGCAGCGCCTTATTTCCTGTGACACGCTAATGTATACTGAAGGTTAAAGAAAGTGATAACGACAAATGTGTATACAGAGTTAATAAGTACGCGGAGTACCTCCATCACTTCTCATCGCCGAGGCAGCGACTTCAGCTGATACTCGTTTGCGGTCGGAAAGTTAACACCATTGAACGGCTTTCAGCTTTCTTCGTTCTCTGACGCATCAGGACGACGATGCTAGGCCCATACTTGGTTTTCATTTTGCCTGAAGAACATTTGACTGGACATAAGTGTATACAGAAAAGCTTTCATGGCATCCGTATGTAATTCAGTTTGTTCCTGACACTCACATGATCTACCGTGTGATAGTAGAAGTTGCCAACTTGAGAAATAATTTTACAAGACCGATTAAGAAAACGAAATACGAAGCCACTATCACGTACAAGTTTTAACATAGACGGATAGGTAGAGTAGTATGGTCAATGTTTAACAACAATGGGTATGCACATTATGTTGTTGAAGCGCCGTTATTCCGATGGCTTTCTGCGATTTGTTCATGCGAACGGAGACAATAGTTCTACCTATGAGAGATTACAAAATGTCTCAGAGGCAAATATTACTAAAAATATGCATTAAAACGCATACGACCAATTGCGACAAACATATATATTTTTAAATTTCAATCTATTCTACGAGAGTAAGAGCACGCAATGAAAGAGGGATGGCACTCGATCAAATCTTTGAGCAGTTTGTATGATCCAATAAAATGAGGTGATTTTTCACGAAAAGAACCAATTATTAAAATTCAGCCAACTGTCGAAAGTTTCAGTTAAGATGTGGACTAATAATTTCTTCGCCTTACACAAAGTTCCAATTCATGGGAGCCCGATTGGGCTCTCCTAATAATACCCGTACTTTTGACTGCACCAAGGCATAACCTTTAATATACCGGAAGTTCGAAATCAGCGAGATACCATTGCTTGAATGGACCACGGCATACGGAACCGTTGGTGGCATGGTCGGACCCGTTTAGTGGTCCTCTTGTGGAGCAACCGGCAGCTCCGTGCTCTTGATGTTGAACATGCCAGTAACTAACCACCGTCAAGAGCTCCGAGACCCGAAGACTGCTGCGTTAGTCCTTCAACGCAGCCAGACATCAAGCTCGGTCGTCCTACGAGCGGGTTCCTTAGCGGTTCACGAAGGCAGTGCGGGACTTTGCGCTGCCTTCTTCTTTCTGTTTTCCCAATCGCGAGCGGTCCCTTGTCCCTCGCACCCTGCACACCGCGTTCCCTGTTCGTGCATGGTTAATGACACTGGCCGAAGCAGATCTCGCATGACAGCGTCCTCAAGAGGCTCTCAATCTTGCGGTCGATCTGAGCCACCAAACGAAGCGCGCTCCTTTCACTTTTAACGAGGGGAACAAAGCGAGAGCGAGCAGAGAAAGACAATTAAGATCACAGCGACAAGAATGCAAGCGCTGCGCCCTTTGTGTTCTCGCTAACAACTCGCTAACGCGCCCCTCCTTCGGAACCAGGCGTGCTTCATCACTGCCAATGGGGGCACATCGATCTTTCACGAAGACAGCACGAGGACGGAACACGCCGGAAACGATTAAGATAGGCCAACTCAGAGCGGGGAAATCCCAAATGGAGGGTGTGGTGCGGTCCTTGTAGTTGCGGGTAATCGACAATGGTTGTGAAACTTAATATCCTGACGCTCACTACACGTCTAAAGAGCACCCAAGCGCGCAAGCGAAGTCTTAAACTAGAAGGCCAGCCATTGTGGTCAAAAACGCGATTGAACTGATGATTTTTCGTCATACCAAGGGCGTAGTAAACCCAGCCGTCCGCAGAGTAACCTACTGAAGGCCAATTGTTTTCGGAACCCATTCACCGCTACAGCGCCGGCTAGTACTTCCATAGGCTTAAGCACAACCTAGTTTTCAAGAAAGTCATTTTTCATTCACCAAAAAAATTACCAAAGAACACCGTTCAACATTGATGTAAGTCCATTCTCGATTGAATGAAGGTGGCAATTTGCTAAAACGAAACTTCTCAGAGCGACGATCAAGAAAAATGTCGATAATTACTGTACTAATTAAGTTGTTTCTCCAAGAAGCCGAGACACACGGTTTCTAAGCAAGTAGTAACTATGGCCCTGTTCTCCTGCATCATGCATCAACTCGGCCAGAAATCTATTATTCTTGAAGCAAGGCTCTAGTTTAAGAACTATTGAGACTATTTTCCATCCCTTAACACAAATTCCATTTGAAACTGCTCCGCAAGGTAAGTTTTGGAAGTTGACTGCGGCACCGAGGCTGTTGGCTGGTAGATGTCTCTGTTAGCTAAAGCTCCGTAGCAGATACGACGGCACAATTATCTTCAGCAGATTAAGAGTGGCTGAGGGGCATGTTAAGAACTTCACAGCAAACTGTGGAAAGAAAAATTATAATTATATGTTAAAGACGCAGAAAGCAACGACCATAAGGAAACAGTACTAGCTAATACTGTGCTAACGGTGATCTAGAGCAAAAAACCTAGAAGGTCTATAAGCTGATAAAAAAACCGTTAGTCTGTCATTCGAAGCAAAGGAATGGCTTAGGGACAGGCTGTTCGGGCATAAGTATAGGAAGAATTGTTGGATATTTCGTGCCGCTTCTTACGCAGAGTAGGGCAAGCTGTTGATCATGGGGAAACGCATAACTCCTTCTGCAGTTGATGATATTGATTATTATGGTGCTGATCAGGAAGAATAACGGGTCGGTAAAGTTGCCCGCCGAGATTTTTGTAGTCTCACAACCTGGTACAAGACAAGATTAGGAGGCGGCAAGTGTTGTATTCGCTGGTGTGACACGGTATTAAACATGCGGTCAAGCTTTCACAATGTCCTCTGGGTTGTCTCTTCCGGTGTTTCTGAAGCATATCTGTGAATGTTTTCAGCACCTGCATGCTCCGCAAGATTATATACTTCTCGGAGCAAAGGAGAAAGAGTATATGCAGGGGTAATCTGAGGAATGATTCACGCTTGGCCATAGTAATGGCTCCTAAGGTATGCTGGCAGCAGTGCTCGGCATTTGCGAGCAGCAAAGCTCAAAGACAGTTGCAAAAATTGGCTCTACATCAACCGGGGAGGCTTTCTGTTGCGTTACGTGCTCAAGCATCCGTGCTGGTTTGTTTCTCAACAACGCTGGCTGCTCAAGAATTCAGTTTCGATTCGTTGCAGCTGATGTGCCAAGTCGCTTCCTGTTAAAACACCAGAAGAGCAAACGCATACCCTTTAGCATCGAAAGTAGCTAGCAGAGGATTTTGCTTTGCAATAAAATCTATACAGCATTACACCAATCACCATTGGATGCTGTCTATGATGGGGATGATGAACGAGGAGAGGATTACTGTGATAACCTTAAATGAAAATTATAGTTTTCTGCCTTAAGACATCAACCGGAGGTGCGACTCAAGACGCAGTGAAAGGTTCACGGCTTATGCATTTCCGCCTGGTATTACTATGGTCACACGCGAACGAATCCTTCTTCTCTGGGTGCCTTCATTGCAGAGTGTGTCCGTCCATGTCTTGGTGAAAAAAGTTCATGTGGACATAATGTTTCGTGACCTAGCCCTGGTTTAGTCTCTCTACCACATGAATGTTGTTACTGAAACCTCATTGCAGCGGTCTTTTCGAATTATGTGTCGGCGCAAATGCGGCCGCGAACTTCAGCAGCAATAAGTTATATTCTGTAAAGGCTCCGCTGTGAGTAATCCTGTTTAATTAGTATTTCACCAGGCGTTGTTTCGCAATGAGGACGAGAGTGTGTATCGACCTTCTAAACACTACGCAGCTACCATACCATACGACACCATAGCATTCGCCCTCCAGCCTGCATCGTAGAACTTAGACCACTAATAAATTCTATCTTTTCCTGTGCTTCGCGCTGCGGAGAGTTTGTTCACGGCCGTACTTTCGTGAGTTCAGGCACTCTAGTCCATGTTGGGCATGTCACGGTTTTTTTTTCTTTCTTGCACTGTGCCTTTTGCACGCACAAACGGGCAGTGCTGTACGACCGCTGTTGGGCTAACTGCGCGTACATCACCACAGAAATCTTCCGCAACATAACAAAACCGAAACAATGGGCGGGTCACTGTTCTACTAATCCAGGGAGGGTGGAGGGCAGGAGACGGCATTCGGCTGGGGACACGCACCTTGCAACCCTTCTGGAGCAGCATTTCGGCGACCCCTCGTCCAAGGCCCATGGCACCTCCCGTGACGAGGGCCACCTTGCCGTTGAAGTCCTTCATGACGGGTAGCTAAAACTCTCTATCTAACAAGAACGCCGCAACTTGTCGCGAAAACCGGTGATAGTGGTGCCCGCCAGCCAAAGCCTCCAACGACGCCGCCTGCCCGGTCCTCTTCTGCGACGCAAGAGGAGTCGCCGGGAAGAGACGGCTACCTAGTCAGGCTCGTCGTCGACGTCGGTGTTATTTCAAGCTCGCCCCCGCCGCCCAGCTTAGCGTATACCGTCTTCTTAATGCCGCGTCCCCGCAGACTCCGAAGCAGTGCTTTCGGTGTTTTTTTTTATCTTTATTCTCTTTTACTTCACTCCATCCATCCCGCCTCTCCTCCCTTCTACCCCTCTGTAAGGGAGGAGGACGCTGCACGCCGAATGAAGATGGCTCTGACCATCGCTCTCCTCCTCCTGGTTCTCTCTCTCTTAAGACGACGTATGTCGTTTCTGAGGTACTGCGCTCCTGCGAGATGCCTCCGCTGCCCGCCCACAGCCACGGCCAGCGGGCGGCAGAGTATTTTAGTTTGCCTGCACGAGTCTAATCTTATCTGGAGGCCGGAGACACAGAGTAGAAAGGGGGGAGGGTGCCAGAGGAGAGGAGTTGGTGTGCCACGGGGGTTATGAGGTGAGGACTTGCGCCGGTGTAAAGCACCACGGGACTCTTGTGCGGGAGAATCTCGCATCGAGGTCAGCCCTGAGCCGCAGTGCTGTGTCTGGGCTTGAGACCTCAGCACTTGGAAAAAGGGTAGTATTTTTATGGCAGCCACGAGTTCTTGCTCCTGCTTTGAATTTTGGGCGATATTTGAGATTTCAGGTTTCATTCAAAGTTCATAACTTTAATTGCGACCTTGAAATATTTGTGAGCGTGCGTGTCCTTGAGTTTTCTCTACACTTTTTCTTCGTATTCCTCGTTCCTCACTAGTTTCTCAGTTAGGGAGCGCTTCCTGTGCCCTGCCCTTAAGATAGCCTCTTCAAGAGAGCGTCGGTGGTGTTTAGTAAATACAAAAAGGATTAAACTCAATATTTCCAAGTAGGATAGGTAATCCACCTAATATTGCGAATGGATCGCTTAAATCTGGTCCTTTGTAGGACCCGCCTTTGCCAATACGTTCCTAATATTGCGCCGATTACCTGTGCTGCTGGGGTTGCGGCTATTGAGTCAACAAACACCAGGGAATAACGGACTGAAAAATCATTGTGGATACTGGCCGAATCTTTTCTGACATTTCGAGGACGATTGTGTGATGGTGACAGCACTGTTCAGGTTGTAAGAATTGCATATCCAACAATTCTCGACAAAAGCATTTTTGAGTGGGGAACCGTTGATGAACGCAATTTATTCATAGAATGGAATTTTTCACTATAAAAATCAATATACACGCAGATCACCCGACGGCATTCTTTTACTCTTTTTATATTCACGTTTTTGCTATCGCCAAAAGCGTTCCCCATTGGTTTTCTATGGCAGTCTTAACTGCTCGATACGATCGATGAAAACACTTTAAAAGATGCATTTTGCTACATAGCAAACGAATAGACCATTACCTTAAATGTTTCCCTAGCAGTATCCTACAATTTTGCAATTTTCAAAATTTTTGTCCGATAATGTTGGACGTGTGAGATATCGTCATCAAATAGCTTTTTTTTTGCTTTTGAGCTCGCGTTGGTGCAGACACGACACAAATATTGCTGTTCCCTCTTATGATGGCAATTATTTATTTATATTCTCTTTTCTCCAACCCTTCGTTCCTGCTTGTTGTTCCTGACTGCCATGCTGTCCTCCAATAACCCGATGACAACTGTCAGAAATGAGACGAAACAAGCAAACATCGAAACGAAAACAGCGGCACATTCGCGACCCGTCATACTACTTTAGCGAGTGCTGCCAACCAGACGTCACGCCAAGTTTGAGTCTGTGTCAACACCTTGATGCGGCCCCCCAGTGCGTCAAACTGTGGCACCAATTTGAAGCCCCAAGGCTCACGTTCTGGTCCTTATTTTGGACGCTTGTCAGATTGAGCGCTTCCAACATATTCGCACGGGGTTGCACTTTTTGTGCCCAGCTTAGTTTATATTTTCTAATCACGCTTTCTTGTTTTGACTGTCAAACGTTTTCTCGGTGCATCTGTAAGAGACGATAAAAATTAAGCAGTATGCGTGGCTTCTTTTTTGCGTTTTAAGGTTGGAATAACTGTATACCTGTCATTCACAGAATAATAAAGGGCATCATTCGTTAAATTGAAGGAACATTGAAGGCAAATTGAAGCTGGCCAGTATTCATAAATTACATCGCTGTAATGACAGAGGGTAGTTGAACTGAAAGTGTACTGGTCATAAGCTATATAAAGCCAAAACTAAATGAGGTGTAGGCATCTCCGCTGCCTCTAATTTTCAGAGACAAACTGCAGTGCCATCTGCACAATTTATAGTGCGGTAGATCTCTGAGGTCAGACCAAAACACTGTCCACTTTCAAACAGTCGTCGAGCAGTCTATTGGGGCCTTGACGTATCATTAGGAAGGAAATATTTATTTTAAATGAAATTTTCTCAGTAATAAACGCATATTTTGCTGCCAAACGTTAACGTAGCCTGAAAGAGGCATAGAATTAATTCTTACTGAGAACGAAAATAGGGCGGAGTTGAACTCTGTGTCCCTTTAAGAATGAAGTGTGAATCTGCTTTTGTTTAGTTGGACCATGACACTGGGAAGTACAAGACCGCGTACGATCGTTTCTTCCGTAGTTCCCTTTTCTGGTGTGCGTCATGTGTGAAGTAGCAAAGACAACATGCGGGGAGCTCTTGACTTAGGCGCGGCGACTCTTGGAAGGGCTCAAGTAATGCAGGACGGCCTCGGCGATGCAGGACCCTCTACCAAACCTTAGCCCAGGATGCTCCGGCGGCGTCACTAGGAGGGGGGGGGGACATATTCACTTAGTAGAATTTTTAAACCATGTCGAAGATGCATGGGGGAGGGGGAGGCTGTGACGGACCGGGGAGTAAGGCACCTGACAGCCACAGCAGATGCTATTGACCAAAGTTACCCGTCTGGGATGATCAAATCTGACAGCGACGCGATCCGTTGGCAGCCTCTACCGGGCATAAGAAACCATTAGCGCCCGTGCCAGGAAGGTGGTGAGACATGCGGAAATTTGGGGGGAGTTACTGCGTACTCGTGGTCAGGAGCAAAGGAGAAAAAGTGTGCTCTGTGAATGGCCTGTGCGCAAAGGTAATGAATTCGCTGCCTAGGATCATGGAGACATTTATACACATTACGATACCTGTGCATAACACCGAGGGTCCCCGTGTAAAATCTTGGAAAATGCATAAACATGAAACAATCGCACTTTTGCTGCGGAATTCAAATGCTTCCGTGGTTCGCAGTTGCATGGGGCTGACCTTCGCAACCGAAGGTTTCGGTCTCATAACCGGTTTCGCCACAAAATCGCACCATGCATTCAAGTATGAAGGGTCACACAAATCAAAATGCCAAAGGGGCTAACGATACTAAAGTGGAGACGTTTTGAATTCCATTCAAGCTTGTCTGCAAAAATGCATCTCTGAGATGGCATGCAAAGTTTACTCCGTGTGCTACCTCGCTTGACGCAAGCGAAGGCAGAGCTGCAGACAGTCAGTAGACAACGCTTTTCGGCCTATGCGTCTCTAAAGTGAAAAGGAGCTGATTGCTCCAACGGATTTTCACGTGTGCAGATACAATGTGGACAACTTTTATTGAACGCATTTGTACTCTCTTTTGATTCTGTTTCGCATCACCCCTTATACCCAAAGATTTCAAAGACGATAGTTTTCAGGGCAGGCTGGCAGGGATGGAGAATTCAAAACAAATCGCTAACGAGGAATAGACCTCTCCCTTGTGTAAGCAGTGTATCGTCCAGAAGCTGTGGCTCGTTGGTCAAAATCATCCACTTTCGGTTTCAAGCCGGTTTTGCTGGTGTCGAGTGCTCCGCCGCCGCCTTTGTTCCCCGATTCGAGATGCTTCGCAGCCTTTCTTCTCCCGGTGAGAGCCAGCTCGGTACGGAGCATGTTTTGCCCATCGGACCAGCAACACGTGCGTTTATGACGTAGGCCGGGAAAGGTTTATTGATGCTGTATTCTCGCGAACAATCACCTGATTGGCTCTCTGAGAAGAGGGCATAGTGTGCACTGCCTCTCACATTCCGACCTTTGGGCAGTTGTAAATAATTTCGCTTTCTATTCGCCTTTACTTACCTTTCGTATCACGTGAAGTCCGCTCGCCGACATCAAGCCCAGCCAGTGCTCTTTCCCGAGCTTCAGCAAAGTCGAATGTCGACCATCTGAGGCAAAGACACCATGCTGTCGTGCCAAATGGCAATCGCTAGTTTCTAAAGGTCCAAAAAATACTTTTCTAAATTTTTATTCAGCTGTCAGTTTGTGTTGCATGTTACTGCTCAACAAACTGTTGTGCCGTAACTACAGCATAAACACCGATCTAATGAGACTACGCTTATCGCTGCTGCAAACTAATTCAGTTGGGAAATTCGAAGTACTTCTGCTCCTCGTTGTGGTAGGCCGTCAGTGCGGCGCCATTTCTGTCGTCTTCCAAAATCTTCACTATCCCTTTGGCGACACGCTCGACACTGAAACAAAGAGTAGAAAAACAACTGAAGAAGAACCTCACGTATGGTTTTTTTGTTAAGTTAAACTTTTACGTTAAGTTATCAAGCTTGTAAGTTAATAACAGTTTATGTTTTTCGCATCACTTAAACAAGATGATAAAGGCCTACGCGGTGGCAGTGTGGCTACGGCGTTCGGCTCGAAAGACGAGGATTCGATCCCGGCCGCGGTGGTCGAATTTCGATGGAGGCGAAATTCTAGAGGCCCGTGTGCTGTGCGATGTCAGTGCACGTCAAATAACTCCAGGTGGTCGTAATTTCTGGAGCCCTTCACTACGGCGTCTCTCATAGCCTGAGTCGCTTTGGGACGTTAAACCCCCATAAACCATAAACCAATGAAGATGATAAAGATGACAGCAAGGAGCGCCCTTTAATCTCGACGTTGCTGGTCTGCGGGCTTTAGTCGCGCCAAATCAACAAGAATCTTGGGCGCCTCTGTTGGTTTTCATTCACAAGACCCCCCCCCCCCCCCCCTCCCCCCACACAAAAAAAAAAACAGTTGGCGTTAGGCCCACTGCTGTTCTGGATGGGAACACATAACAGATTATTTCCAGAACAAGCATGTGTTCAGACGTATATAGTTGCGAAAACATGCAATTTACATCTTCTAGCGTTTACAGGGGTTTTAAAAAAATTTTAAACTAGAGTACTGACTCAAAATCAATGAAAAAATATTCAGCCTCGCATTGTGCACATTGTGGTATCTTATCCCAGCTTTCTTTAGCTTACGGTATTGAAATACTAAGGAATGAAGAAAATACATTAAATTCGGACCATGCAGTCAATGGTCGACTACCCTATCAAGGGTCAAATGCCGAGCATCCAGGCCTTCAGATGTTAGGAAAACCAAATCTTTCGCCACTTTGCAGACTCACAACGCTTAAGGCAGGGAGTACAACCGACAACACTTGACTACAAGGGTTTCTTTGCGGTAGCCTCTCTGTTTGGAAGGAGAGGACGTAAGAAAACCACGAAACGGCACGATACTTACGGCATGACGCGCTTGTCGAAGTCCAAGGCCATAGGGGTGCATTCTTCGCGCGTCTTGCAGAACGCAGATATGCCCCACCACATGGGCGTGTTCATAGGCTCGGGACAGATACAGTTCACTCTGACGCCGTGGCGGTTGAAATAAAGGTCAGTCTGTGCGTCATAAACCAAAAAACAGCAACATTATTGCTTTCTATTGTTTTATTGGCACTGATACACTTTTCTCTTCCAATTGAACGGAGCAATACAGCCAGATTTGAAGCTTAACAGCAGTATGTTCAGAACTAGGAGTAACTTAATTTTCCTTCAAACGTTTCTATATTTTCTCAACCATTTATATTGTATCACCAAAAGGCTTATACTTTCAACGTGAAAATGAAGCACACAAGTCTATTTCTAAGCCATCTATTCTAGCAACAGTCTGTTTAAAAAAATAGGTGCGTGGGGGCCATCCATCGAAGTCTTCCCTGACAGTGGCGTAGAAGGCAAAAACGTGTCGACAGAAAAGCTCTCCAGAAAAAAAAAAACACAAGGCAACGTAGCCCAGCAACTGCGTCCAACATATGAGAACGCCTACCCCAAACGGCACAGATTCCAGGCTCTCCCGAATTTCATGAGCACGTAAGAATCTCTCCAGTGTGTCTGCCCCCCTACCTAACAGTATAACATTCTAACAAACCAGAAAGTAAACTCTGGAGTTCAGATCTGTGCTTAGCCCTCACTACAAGCGATTGGAGTTCAAAGCTAACAAGGAATCTGTGCGGGTGAGTATACATCATTTCTTGTTTTTCATTAATGGTTTATCAGGAAGCTTCTCTGGCGACTGATGTCAGTATCGGTGTAGTGTGCCGCAATTGGAAATGAACCGGTAGCATCCGCTCTATGCAACATCCTCGTGATCGCACGAACTGCTCCGGGGGTCCAGGTATTCCTCAGAGTGACTGCAACTCAGGGTATGTTGTACCCTACGGCAGACAGTTTGAGCATTTCATTTTGCTTCGTTTACTAAGCTTGTTTCTCCTGGCATAACCAGTTGTCGAACGATCTCCGGGCTAGAATATATATGAACATTATTATGTAACTTGACACCAAATTTCATACGGATGTCCGAATCTACAGTGTTGCTCACATCGACGTGCCCTTTCCATGCATATGTAAATATTTCCCGGGCCGGTTATGAGCCTACTCCACTTGCTTCCTGGCGCAATCCTTCCTTCAGACGTGGTACATTCTTCTTTACTCCGGCCAGCCTGCCAACTACCCTTTCCTACTCGTTCAGTCAGGATCAAATACGGTTGTCATCGACCGCAGTCTCAGCTGCAGCTCGCGGCCCAAGTATTTATGTATATCCGGTGCCTTCCCTGTCTGCGCTGGCGCACTGCGTCAAGAAGCAGCACGCGCTCATACCACGTCCCAGTCTAGCGCGAGCGTCAGCTGAGATCTCAATCGAAAGGCCTTCGCCACGTCCGGGGGGTCCGCGGGGAAGGAATAGCTGAGGAGAAACAAAACTAAATATGAAGAAAACGGATGAAATATGGGGAAATAAAAGGGTAGCCAAGGAGGTTAATGAGAAGCAACGCCGCCCGTACGCCACCCACCGTGGAGCGCGGAGCTAGGGTGCTCATGCAGGGCTGGTATTTATAGTACGTTTTCTTGGCGTCGGTCTTAAAAAAGACGCCGCCGAAGCATTAGCAGAGGTTTGGGTTCATCTTGACCCCGTTGCGACTTGTAGCGTGCCCGCCGATTCAGCTACTTTGTGGCTTAGCTTATTTTAGCCACTTTTCGGAAAAGCGAGCGGTTATACAAAGTTTCATTGCAGCCATTTTTAGGTTCTGGATTAAACAAAGTTATTTTTGTTTGCATTCCTTGTTTTACCCGGAAAAACGGTTTGGGTTAGCGGTGTTTAACAACTCAAAGCTTCTCAGGCTCCGTGGGACGGCTAAGTTTAACGAAAGCTTCGCGTTATTTTCCTGTTTTCAAACAGAACATCAAGCGAAACTTATTGTTTAAATTACACTGATGATAATAGTAATTATGATAATGAGGTGAAAAGAGCTATCATCATTAGGGTACACCTCATCTGACGGAGGCGCGGTATCTGAGGGGGCTTTTCTAACGTGCACTAAGAATGTAAAACATAAGGCGTTTTTGCATTTCGCTTCCCTAGAAACGGGTCCGCTCCGGTCAGGATTCGATCCTTTTAGTTCTTCATATTGTTAATTTTAAATGAGAGCCAGATCAGTACCGGGGATCAAGCACTTCTCTATTTGCCTTTGCAGCTTACCGCCGCTTGCATGTTTCTTTGTAAGCATACGTTTCTAAATATCAGTGGATTGGTTGGTTCCGTGCGCATCTTGTTGTAATTCTATAAGTATAACTATAATAACTAAGGGCACGAAACGCTAATGAATTCGCTTATAGTTCGCGTTCTGAAAAAAACCTTCAGAGTATTACAGAGTCTTTGAAATAAGTTATAAATGAGGGGCTTTTTAAAAGCTCTACTGATGCTAAACACACGAATATACCAGCATAAAGACGTAGCAGTTCTACGTGTTTATACATGAAATGGTGCAGAAAAAATTAAAAATAAATATGTGAGATGTTTGAGCGATGTGGTTGGAGACATGTTGGAGTGGGTCTCGCAAACGCTACAGCTGATAAAAGAAATAATCTATATGATCACGTACAGTAGTTCGAACCCACAAAATAAAATTGTAAACGGCACGGGAATATTCTAAATCGTTGCTTTGTACTGAAGAAGGTAAAATTGTTCAAATATTTTTCGCCTGATTTTCAGGAAAAGAAATGTGGTTGTTCACATGCTAAATACTGATATTGAAGTTGTCACGACAACAGTGATAGAACGTAAATGCATTAAACAACTAACGCACTTGACAAGTCGCGTTTACATGCGATTGACGAACTTCATCATCGTCGTCGTCATCATCATCATCATTTAATAGGTCTTAAGGACCCGCGCAAGGGGCAATGAATAAGGGGGCGTATCGGAATAATATATGGCATTAAGGTCAAAAATGGTGAAGCATTCTGCACCCGTCTCTGTGATTTATATGCATATATTTTTTTCTTCCTTCACATGTATCCTGCCTACCAGAGACGGGTGCAGTGCATCATAAAATGAGAACATAAAAATAACATAAAAGTGTTGGACTACTCAGTGTGTGACAAACGCGCCATTGTTCGTACTCACCCCAAAAGCCCTAGTCATGGCCACCACAGCCGTCTTGGAAGCATTGTACGCAGGGATGGTCTCCATTACCTGCAAGCCTGGACAAGTGTCCGGAGTTAGAGAAAAGTAAGAAAACGGAATAAGTATGAAATTAGCAGCTGCAAAAAATGAACTAAACTATTGAAATGTTCACATCCAAAATGCAGGAGTAGAAATTCGATCGTTTAAGACCCGAAAAATTCCCAACTAGCATGAAAACTCTAGGGGCACACCAGCCCATCTACGCTTACGAAGCAAGGAAATAAAAAAAAAACGCGTACTCACCGAAGTCTGCATTAAGTGCCTCCATGATTCAGTCACAAAATTTAGGACTCCATATGCATACTTGGCCTTTTATTTTTTCTATAGGACTGGTGCCGTAGCTTATAGCTTATGTGGATGCAGCGCTGAAGTTTAGTCAATCCCTTTGCGAAAATTTTGGTATGGTACCGTATGATATGTATGGTATGGTATGGTATGGTATGGTATGATATGGTATGGTAAGGTATGGTATGTGCGGTTCAGTGTCTCAAACCATTTGATGGGCCAGTACAAAGAACGGAACCGACTACGGGAAAAGAGGACGACACAGACGGGAGCGTTTTGTTCCTTGCGCTCGTTGTCCGAATTACGGAAGGCCAATAGCCACGTAGCAAGTGTTGCCCCAAAGCTGCCCATGCATTGCAAGACGCACCGTAGTCGAGGGCTCCTTGTTAATTTTGAATAACTTGCATACTGACAGCGCAAAGCACACTGGTGTTCTGGCATTTCTCCTCGATCAAAATATGCCCCCCTTTCCTTTTTTCGCAGATGATGCATTTTGGTACTCTTTCTTTGTGCGACTGTAGATATGTAATCAAATTGTCCCCTTTTTCTTTTTCCTCCCGTTCTTCTTTTTCTCTTTTTTCTGTCAAGAAGCCCAGCGCCGCCCTAGTGTCGTGTGCGCATGCGATGTGATGTGTCCAGCTATATATTGATATCTATTACGGAAAATAAAGCCAGTTGTTAGTAGCGTTCATCTTTGTCGTGTCTCCCTGCCATGCTCGTCTCGTTTGCGCTACATCTTTTTTCAAGTAAAATTTGGCCGCCGCAGCCTGGGTACAATCTTGCGACCTTTCTCAACATTTTAAATAACCGTGTATTCAGGGTGCTGGAGAGGCCCGACGACCTGCCCGGCTGCTGGTCAATGACCAACAGCGCATCAATGCCCGATACTACAATATCTGCCAACACAAAAAAATGCAGGCTTGGTGGGCATGTGGGGTTGTGGATGCCCATTCGACGCCGTGGACTCATTGAAAAGATTTTGCGCTGCTGCTTCAGCCCGTACAAGAATCTTCGTCGAAGCAGAGAACTTGACTACGAGGTAGTCCCCGATGGAGTCACAGCATCTCACGGTCGCCGTTCATGCTCAGGAGTTGAGCATACTGTGCGCCTGAACCCTTACTAGGAATTCTAACGAACTCTTTGTGTTTGCATTCTCAGTGCTTATTTTTTCCACATCTTTCTTTTTGTTGTAAAGCATCTGGATTATGCTTCTTTTGGAGTGGTGTAATGCTGTGAAACTTTGTACTTACGTTTGTTCATGCTGAAAGTCTCGCAGGCACGTTCCTATGTACATCGTTTATGACGCGAGAATCGACCAGGCTTATCTCGAATGATCGCCCCCACATTATTTCGCTTCTACATTTTTCGAGATTGTTGTAGCTGCCTTCGGGTATTTATCTCGAAATTTCTTAGCCAGACCTAAACTGAGTGTGGCCGACGGCGGCGAAGATTCATTTTGACGGACATCCAGCACACTTGTTGCTATGACCACCGCCAAGTCTTTGAGTTCTCCATGGGCACGGGTCAGCCGATTGAACAGTTTGTCTTGACAGCCCTCTTCGCTGTTTTCCTGACTGCACGGCTGCGGCACCAGTATGTAAAAATATTTCGAACTGCATTCACGAAACACAAAAGGTGTTTCGTTTTCCGATCGCTCGCAGCTGTTGCACTGCGACAATCTAATTTCAAACGGAAAACTTCTGCTATTTTTTAAATGTGCTGCTCAGCGGCGTAGCTCATAAACCTTATACATCAAGTGTTGGGAGGCGGAGTCTATATTAAGCAGGAAAACCTGGGGCGCAAGTAGGTCTCATGAAGGCCCTTGTGCGGGCTGAAACCAGAATAACATGGGGCGTGGCGTACAGGCGAATGCTTGAAGTGTCCTCGCAACCGACATTGCCGCCTGTCGTGCTCCGTACCTCGAGCTACGGCCTGCCAATTCAGGTAGCAGGAAACGTCAAAAAGCCGAGCAGTGGAGCGGGATGTTTGTGCAGTGAGCATACGGAGCGAATGTGCCTTCGACGACCTTGCGTGGTGCCCGTATCAGTTGTTAATAGCTTTACCAGGTATAACCAGAGGCCAGTTCAAGCGGGAATTGGGGAAGGAGGGGCAGTGCGTGTAGTATGTAAGGCCACAGCAGATCCTTGAAGCTTCAAATCTCTGATCTCGGAATTTCCCCCCAATGTCCTCTCGTGTTATGTTCTCAGCAACGTTGTGGATGGCTGAGAAGATTATGTAAGGCACCTTAATGTTTCCATTTGCACCGTGACTGTAAAAAAAACAAATAAGGACACAGATACCACTGAAAACACACAGAGATGTAGAAAAAAATGAAACACATAAAACTAAAAAAATTGAGATATTGGCAACATCTGGGACTCAATGCTGGAAAATGGAGCGTTTTGCCTTCCGTCTACAGATTGGTTGGAAAAAATGACTCAAAATTATATAGCTCTTAAGAAAGAGAAGAAATAAGAAAGGAGAAAAAAATTATTCTCAGAGAATGCCTTCGGAAGGACTAGGTTTTTGCTACGCCATTGAACACAATAACTTGAAACAAGAATTATTCATAACAAACTCGCTTATGTTAGCGTCTGATTGCCGGACGCTCCGTTCAGAGATAGATTGAAGGCATTTCCATTTCCTTGTACGTACCTAAAAGGAACTTGCAGGTTAGAAACATTTTTTAAAAAGTGTAGTGTTTGCTAACCCTACAGCTGGCACCAATGCTGAAATTATGGAGTACTTTGCTCTGATGAAAGCCCCTTGTTGGCTTGAAGCATAGCTGTTGAATGACTGACTATATTCACCGGCGATCATATAGGCTCCGTAGGTAAACACAAATCGCCTGCCCCCTTTTTTCCTCAAGTTTTGTTGCACTTCTGCCTTTAAGGACGTCGCGCAAATTTGCGTGGCAGAATATATTTGCAACTTAAGTGGCACGCAAGGAATAAACTTGCATTCCCTTTACGCACGAACACGGCTGAAATCCGAGTCGCTGCTTTAAGGCATCTATCTCATGCTCACCTGAGTTTGAGGCAACGTTGATAATGTGTCCACCTTTCTGCCCGTTGTCTTTCCCCATGTACTTGAAGCCGAGGAGTATGCCACAGAATACAGCTTGCTGCGAAGTGCACATTTCGCAATGATGTCAGTTCAACGCGCAGAACTGTGATTGCACCAGGGAACATCAGACAGATAATGCAAAAGCGCCAAAAGGAACATGTGCGAAATCTTTTTCATAGATCCTATAGCTCAACAGTAATAAGATTTCAAGCTTGCGACGGTACGGTGAAAGTGGTCAAGTATGCGGCAGAAGTTGCCTATTGGCCTCAGTGCTACAAGCCAAGTTTATCCAGGCTGCTTTGTGACGTTGGTATGGTGATTTGTGGCACTTCATATGCCATGCGTTTGCGCAAAAAGACTATGCGGCACCTGCGCTTTGGCACAGGGTAAACCATGACAATAGCTGTGGAATCTTTGACATTGTGTTAAAGCTTATAAACTGTTACAAATCCCATCCTCCCAACCCGCCATAAAATTTTAACGCCTACAGAAATAAAGCTCAGCTCAACGTCATTACCACACTAAACACAGTCTTGAGAGAACCTGCACCCCGTATCATGTGCATCTTGTTTTCCACGTCCAGATAGGCCACGCGATTTTTTTCGTCGTACCGACCACTGGTGAGATAGCGTTAGGTTAGAGCCGTTAGAATGGTTTGTGAGAGCCACACTCATACACTTAGTGCTTTCAAACAAAACGGAAAAGATTAGCTTAGAGGGGTGTAATTCCTAATCCTAAGCGGGCCTTCACATGCCACTTCCTAATCGTCAGTTACCACAGGCACACCGACGGTGTCTGTAAGTTCGAGATAAAGAATTACAGGCATACAGTACGAAAACACGAGGCGAATATTGTCGAACAACGGCTATGCCCTTCATCTGCCGTTGAGAAATGGAGTGACAAATTTAGACGAAGTAATTTGCTCAAAAACCAACGGGACACTATCAATTGAACCCAGCATTGGTCCTGTTTTTAATTTCATTTCATTTGTTCTTCCTCTCTCCGCCTTCTTCTTTTCCCCACGTTTTTGTTTTATATTTAGTGCAATATTCAGGAGAATTCCTCTAGGTGGAGTACAGTTGTAATAAGGGAATGATTATTGATTAGCATCCAGAAAGCGCAGTCATACGGCTACACAGAAAAGCTATGCAGGTTTCACAGAAACTTCGTAGTTAAAAAAAAACTTCGACCTGGTCCGAAGTTTGTTTCCGGGTCATAAAAATTCTGTCTCACTGCATATTCATCAGATACTCCCCTAGTATTGACCCCTTGATGGAAGATGGAAGCCGCTACTGCATCACTGTCTATGCTTCCCATAACAACCGCCATGCTTTTAAAAAAGATGGTATAAAGCCTGCATGTGGGCTCGTGTGCACTAGGCGACAGCGCTTATCCCAGGCGCAGACGCAACCTTACTACTCCACCCTACGCTGCTCACGCACCAGCCCATTGCGCCGTGCTATTCCCGGCAGGCTGCGTACTTCTACGAACGCTCCTCTGCGAGAGCCCGTATGAGTGAGGGGTGCAGCGCTTTACGGCTCTCTCTGAGGCGCGCGATGATGCGTCGGGCGCGGCGATGCGCTTCTCGAAGCCGTTGGCGCTCCCTCTCCGCCCGTCCCCCCACGACAGAAACAGCAGTCGGTTCACGGCACGTGGCGATAAACACGTTCGGAATAAACACTCCCAACGGGTGCAGCCGCATGGCTAGCATTTGCGTCGCACGGACCACGCCTTCTATTCGCGCGTTGTACGCTTAATAGTGTAGGCAGTAGCAGAATACCGGAAGTCCGTTCCTGGTGCGCTACGGCGTATTGTACCGGAAGATGTGGGTACCCTAAGAAAGAATTCGCAGGCGCTGAGCGCCCCTGCAGTGCCTCTAACATCGAACTGCTCTGCCACATGCTCGTACGATAAGAAAGGATTTATGGGTAAGTCTTTGAAGAGGCGGCTCCGTGAGGGGTGCCGATCAATGTGGGCTGCATTTTTGAACTTTATTCACTAAACAACTGAGGAGACGTAAATACGTTTTTTTTTAAACATCTAAATCTTCGACAGAGAAAGAGGCGTGGTGGACGTTGTGGTCGCCCCAACCCGCCACCGAAATTTGTCTAAGCTAGGCAGTATCTGATCGTTCTCATTCTTTAGACCTGATGCTAGTGACAGCCTGCCAACAGCAAATTTCTCATATACAGGCGCAGAAAAGGTGAAAAAGATTACTGCAAAAATTTCAGATCGTAATTTTTTTGCGCCGCATTTTATGTGGCTGAGTAAAAAAGCGAAAAGGTATATGTCCAATGCATCTTCATGTATATGTGTTTTTCTGCACATAAAATTATAACTGAGTAAATGAACGTTCAAAATGCACTTTCTTTTTCTATGGAAAATATTTACTAATACTCCCCCTGTGCGGTGGCTGCTAACTTCTGTGAATTTTTGTTTTGCTAATGGCCGCTTACATTTTAGCCTCAATTTGCTGGCCATGCGTACTTTCTTTACATAATCTGAACTGTAGCCAAGTTCGGCAAGCTGGCTTTGCTGCAGTCCCATGGCTTCACCCTTGTTCACACAGGGTTCGTCGCAACTTCAGCCCTGAACACTACACCACAGGTCAGAATACCAAACGACTGCATGTGCAGACAAAATGCCGACAGCAAGATGTGCATGGAAATTCAGGGAAGGCGGCATTTTGCAAGAAAACACGATCACCACCTGTTCTCGCACGATATACTGATATATCACTGGTAGCGCTGTGCAGCAAATACATGTGCAACATATCTCCTTCGCATGTACCTATATTCCTTCGCATATTCCTTCACGTGTTGCCTAATTGAAACTGCCAGCTAATGTGTGTGCACATTTGTAGTGAACGCTAGTGCGCTTTCTCTTAAAGAAACAATGTTTCTTCATTTCAGATAGGGAAGGCGTGATTGTTCTTAGAACGATGTAGCCTGCTAACTTTACTTAGGTGCGCACCTCTACATTTCCTTGCGAGCTCAAACTAAATCTCAACAACTAGAAACAGATGCCACTCTTAACATTACGTACCGCTTCTCTCCGTATATAAAAAAAAACACCCAATTTCTTTTTTTATAGCGACAGTATGCCTGCTCGCATAAAGTATTTTGCTTTGTTGTGGGGAGGCAGAAGTTTTCAAACTTAATTTTTTAATGGCCAATATAGTTTACACCTCTGGGCTTAGTCAAAACGGTGTTGTCGCAAAACAAATGCAGCCGCTTGTCACTCCAACGTACAAACCAGGAAAGAAGGAAAGGAGGTCTTTTATTCCCTTCTGAATTATAGCGGCATTTTTTTTCTCGCTTCTCTCTCTCTTCTGATTTGTATCAGTTTTTGGTCTAACGTACTACAGACATTTGCGAAGCGTCTGGCCCATATCCCTCTCTTTCATATCGCAGTTTCCTTTTTCTCTTCGGTCATAATTTCTCGCGTTTTTTTTTTTTTGCGGGGGGGGGGGGGGAGTGGCAATGGGGAGTTCACAAAAACACTCACAGTGTTGATGGCGAATATCTTCTTCCACTTTGGTTCTCCCGCTATGCCGGCATTGTTGATCACAATGTCGAGAGCACAGAAATGAGCTCGGGTTCTGCAGAAGCAATCTGTGTGAAACATTATAAAAAAATGTAGCAAAGGGTGTTGCAATTGCGTAGCTGTCAGCGGGTATTTACACAGGCATAAAGCCAAAAATGCTGCGCATTTTGATCTGTGCCTTTTTTCCTAATACATGTGAGTGCACATTCCTGTACCAAACCTTGAAAAGCCAGGAACCGGTGCGAAAAGTTCCGAACCTAGATTTCGCATAGAAAAACTGCGCGGACCAGCTGTGGCGGCTCTTTGTCCACTTCGTTCTAGTGCTGACAGTCAGGTAGCATTTCCATTCCTGGCCTCGGCAGCAGTATTTAGGTGAAGTGCAATACGGTTGTAAGCTGATATATCAGTGCTTAATAAAAGAACTCCGAGTAGCCTCAAAGAATACAAATGTTCTATTCAAGATGTGACCATACACAAGATATCAATTTAAGATACGGAAATAAAATAATTGAGGACTGCTGGACAAGAAAATAGATTTGTTTTGGCCATGTTATGATTCGAGTGACACATTTATGACGCGTGCGAAAGGAAAATTATTTTGTGGTATAAGTCAGAGACAAGTGGCGGAGATGACATAGTAAAAACCTTTTCTCTTAGTAAACAAGCCCGACATGTGTGGATGATAGGGACTCTAAAACAACCTTCCGGTGGACGAACTTTCTCAAACTTTAGCTCAATATTTGAATTAGCGCGTCCGTGTGTGGCCCCTCTTTTTCCGCCTTCCATTACCTATTGAATACCTCGAGTGAATATTTCAAGCAGTAAGGGAGGTAAGCTCAGAGGGTATAGCGGCACTGCATGTGCACCTGAAATTTTCCACTGTGGAAATGATTACAGTGAACAAGATGCATGAAATGCTGGGTTAGTTAGTTAGCTTGGAGCTTACGGGCGCAAAACAGTGTTTTTAAATAGGGTTGCTTTTTATATGCTAGCAAAAGGGATTGAAGCGGGGTGAAAGGCTCCTAAAGGGAAGGAATAAACACACTGTAAACAGCTGGCATATGATCATAACATGTAAATGTAGCCTGGCTGTAAATTCGATGTATCGAGTTCGAGTGAAGAATACAGCATTTAAAGGTAAGCTAAATGGTATGCCTTGCCCCGAGCAAGTGAGCGAGCAGAACCCTTCAACCGTACTTGACTAACTTTGCCAACCTGTGGAATGTCTGATTGCCCTGTCGTATGTAGACTTTGTCGTCGACAATATATGAGTGATTTCATGTTACAGTAACCGATCTCTTTGTAAAAAGTCTGCTATAGTCTGAATATCTTCATCTACTGCATTAGGTTATCGCAGGTCAGCACTGAAAAGGAGTACAAAATTATTGGTTTAATAATAGACTGCGCCTTCTAGGATTCCTCCCTGCAGTCCAGCTTTATGAGAAGCAAGGTCGATTACTTCAATAAAAAGCTGCTTGGCAAGCGGCTGAGATGAAACTTTTCGTTCACTTGGCATAAATATAATAAATAACAACAATAAATATACTTCAACTCTAACATTGACCATGCAGTGCGTCTTCATTCATCAAGAGGAAACAGTGTAGTTAACTTCAGCGTATTACTTATGTTGTGGAGTTCTGCGGAATCCGCAACGTGTCTTCTGCAGTGAGAAATAAGTTTCTTTTAAAGCCTCTGTAGAGCAACCTAACTCCCAGGCTCTCAAGCAGACTTATGACAGGCGCTAAAGATATATTTCTCACTTCTAAGAAAAACCAGTTTGGACCGATTCTCAACTCAGCGAAGCGGCTATGCGCTGTCTTGACACTTTTGAACGTCGTATGAGCCTTAGCCAGAGTTACGTTAATTTATTATCACTGATTTAAGATTAGAGAGAAAGGCTGAGGACCGTTGTAACTTTGGACTTCGTTACGTTTCAGTCAGCACTGTAACCTTTAATAGGGGTTGTTTTCAATCGATCTAAATGAAATTTTCGACTCGAAGGAGGTATGCAAAAATGTAAAAACATTATTGTGAGCATTGTTTCTCCAGCACTTCGCATATTTCTCACTACTGGAGGCACAGTCTACGCGGGTGTTTTGTTTTTTTCAATCTCTTTTTGAAGGAGACGAATCTCACCGTCAAGCTCCTGGTCGTCCGTGACATCGCATCTCAGGAAGATGCAGCTTTCCTTTCCATATTTGGCCTGGAACTCAGCAGTCGTCTGCTTGCCCACGACGCCGTCTATGTCCAAAATTGCAACCTATAGAAGGAGTTCATTGAAACAGTTTTTAATTATGAGGGCATTTCGGGAGGCATGAAATTTCTACGAATGTTTCAGAACAGAACGAACAGGGGCATCTTGAAAACAAAAGTATTACGGCTTATAAAGAGACCATCGACCAATAAAGGATGTTACAATATTGTGCGGTCTGTTGAGAATTGCAGGTTACAGCATACTCTTTATTAAAACGTGATGTACACGCGCTTAAATTGCGCAGCAATGAAAAGTACGCATGCCCGTAAAGGTTTTGGCGTGTGCCGATAATTATTTTTAAAAATGCGACGCTAACCGATGATACACATAGAGGACAGCGCTGTATTGTGTTGTTTGTTATTTATGTTCAGTGTGCAATGAAGGTTTTCAAAATCACCGGTTGACACCTTACCTAACTGTCCATGTTATGGCGCCAATACCTTTTCCACTAGAAACCATCACAAAATTTTCTTGGGTGCAGTGCCCATGACCAGACTGGGTGCCAGGTTTACAATGGCCCACAAACACTACTGTCACGGGATACTTTTGCATTTAAAGATGCCGGCGAGCAAACCAGCAACTGCCCACAAATTTATGGGAGTGAATTTATGCAGCGTGTTTAGTAGTACAGACATCCGACCGAGGTTTGGCAGCGCACATGCTATCCAGGGAACATTTGATGTGCTTATTGCCTCAATAACGACAACATATATTGCAGTTGCAATAATTTTTTGCCTTCCAAGAGATCTGGACAGCCGCCTAAAGTGATTCCATCTAAAATTGTGTTTTTCCCACTAACATTTGCATTGTTCCAGGCTCATAACTACTGACGTTCGAGAATCAGGAGCACTTCCGAAGGCAGTGAAACACAGATCTCGGGCTGAATTCCTTGTCAGAAGGAACATCGATCTGAGATAAACAATCCGACGAGCGCTGTTTACGCTAGTGCACATTGCTTTGATTTTTAAAGCATCCGTCTACACGATAAAGAGCAGCTGCTGTAAGTGTACCCTTCACGCTTACTCGCTAACAGGCCGTAGCCGAAGCTTTGGTAAAATCAGTGACAACGTATACAGTTCCGGAATTCGTGAAAAGAGAATAGTCTGAACCATTGTTTGTCATGCTTAGATACATCTCAAAACAACTATGATTGTTTTTTTTTTCAGTGAATATAGAGCGTCGCGCTGAAGCCGTAGCCAAGGAGCGACACTAAGATAACGGAGATTTTATCAAACTTTTTTTACGGATCTCGTCTCTACTGTCTTAAAAGAACCACAGAGGTGGAGCGTTCGGCTGCTCACCACATTATATTGCGAGAACCAATTGCGCTGTGCAGTTTTAAGAATTTTTCTTATTGTCTTTCGGGCGGACGCGGGAGCTACCGGCCTCTTTAAATGAAGCATGGTTAGACGCTTACGACTGAAAAAGTCTTGCATGTATCTATAGTTTAAAAAAAATACGGTTGATTGCGTGGCTGGCTCGGAAAGCGTTCGCTCCTGTGTACAAAGAGCTACGACGCTGTCGCAGCTGCAATAACAGACAAACAGTTTTTTTTTCAGTCTCTTCTGGCCAAACCTGCGCAGAAGCATTGTTTTGTAGCGCGAACCAAACCAAATTATCCTAATCACGATGTTGACCGGAAAGTTGGCAAAGTCTTCTAACGTCAGATACTCAAGTTTGTTATAGTTCTTTCTCTCAAAAACGTGCCAGCAATGCACTTTGCCGCGTGTGTGTTGACATGCATGCGAAGTAGAATGCACATTGGAATAAAAAGAATGAATCGCTGTGCAAATCATAAAACCTTTGCACTGGATGGGCCACAGAGATGAAAAGGCTTGTTTAGACAACGCGAACAGATCTAAAACTGTTCACATCACCTCTTTTTGATGCACTGTTCATTAAGATTTAAGTACGTACAAGCATGGGGAGCGAACAGACTTCCAGTCGCCCTAGGGCATAAACGTGGAGCAATTTTCCGAAACTTGACGGAAAGAACGGTATGCACAATGTGTATAAGAGCATAGAACATTTCTAGTACGCGCGCGACACCGCAGACGCCAAAAGTATGGCGCTGAATCTGTTTACTTTAATAATCTCAGAATGGGGTGCATGATGCTGCGTGCGACTGGTTCGACATTACAAATTGGGTAGAAATACACGTGAGATAAAAACAAATCGCATCACCTTGCATCCTTTCCCGAGGAGAAGATCCACGACAGCCTTGCCGAAACCTGTCGCAGCACCCGTCACAAGTGCCACCTTTCCCTTGAGGTCCTTCATGGTCTGGATCTAGAGACGCCGCTCGTTCCTAGGACCTTACTCCGTCGTCGTCAGTCTCAAAGTTTCTGAACGCCTCGATGAAGAGGGCCTCCTTCTTATACACCAAACAACGCCGCGGTCAGCGAACTGAGGACCTAGAGTGGGACCCAGAAATTAATCTTGAAGAAGCTTTACTCTGACCAGCTGGCCTTGCGAGCCCTGCTCATCGCCCCTGTGTTATGCATGCCAGTCGTGCTTCCACAGTTTTTCGGTTGCTCCGGGGGCATCTGCCAGATCGAAACATAAACTTTGGCAACAAGTCCAGTGTTGCCAAAACAAAACATAAATCTTTGGCAACAAGTCCAGTGATTGGTTCTTTCGAGCCTGTTCGCTTCCACGTGGGTCTGTCCCACTATGGTAGCTTTGAGCAGGAAAGCAAACGCGTGCCCGTGTGTTCATACAGTCCAACCGTATCCTTCGGCACGATGTGTCCGTCTAAACATGTAGTCCCTTGTTTATTGAACCGGCAGCAGGAGCCTGCAGTCAGCGCGCCTTGTGTAAGCAGTGTCCCCAGTGGTAAAAACGTTTGCTGTTATTGTTGGCTGCTCGGAGCTCACAGTGTTTTCACGGTCGTTAGGGGATCTGCTGCGTTTCCCCGCAGAACACATAAACCGGCGTGCACGTGTCGTTTTTACGACTCGGGCTAAATTTCGGAAAGCCCGCCAGCAGATACTTTTCTTTTGCTTTGCTTAGAGCAAGCTTCCAGGCTTCCCCAGCTCGTCTGCACAATGTCATTTCCAGATGCACGCCCAGGCTGAGCTGAGTGCTTTGCCGCCAATGAAAACTGTTAGGCGGATCCAAATCGAGGACGTCGTGAGCAGCTTTCATGAAAAACACCATTGCAACGAATCTTAACACTCTAAAAGGACAGCTCTCTAATGAGTGAAGTCGCAATAATATGTCGGATGCTTGTGGCTATAACAATAAGAGCGATAAATGCCGATAAATAAAAAAGATCAAAGAGATACGGGAAGCCTAAGGGATCGATTTTGTTTCTGGTTTTCAATAAACAGGGGCTCTTAGACAAGTGCAAGTGCTCCTCGTCATTCGTTCGTTAATTTTCTTCCATTCGAACAGCCCGGCTTCTTGGTCAGAAGTAGATGCCCAACGTCTCATGAGCATACCCCTTATGGATGCAAAATCTTGCTGCATTCAGGCATCTTTATTGATGCTTTCCTATTGTCCATACCCTTGACAGAGGTCTAGTGCACAAGCTATTTGAGCGTTTAAGCTAAATTTAACGCGTTAAATTAATTCAGTTAAAGGTATTAGGCAAAAAAAGAAGCGGTACTTAGAATGAAAATGGCTGGTGCGCTTGTAAAATATTGTAAGTGGGGCTCAATCGATAATGTCTTATCAAGCTCGGAACCCGTACAAGCAAAGGTAGCAACTAAAGAAAATTACATTTAATTACTGCTACAAAAAGGCTGCAGTGATGCTGAATTCACGCAAGAGTGAAATGCAATGAAACAAACGATTCAAAAATAAAATTATAGAACTTATTCTTAACTGTTAATAAAACTCAACGAAAAATTGTGACTAGATTTTGCATATTGCTTTTTATGTGATGTTCTTTTGAAACTCATTAAATCATTGAGATTATTAAAAACTAAAACATGCCAATTAATACTTTCATAAATTTTCAAAAGAAACCATATTTCGGCTTTTAGTCAAACAAGCCGCTCTTTGGAGAATACGATGGAATTGAATTTTGGAAATTATTTATGCTTTATGATAAGAAGTATTAAAACACGCATGAACGCGGAAAACTTGGCTAAGAGGAATATATATATATATATATGAACGCGGAAAAATTGGCTAAGAGGAATATATATATAATATATATATATATATATATATATATATATATATATATATATATATATATATATATATATATATATATATATATATATATATATATATATATATATATATATATATATATATATATTCTTCTTAGCCAAGTTTTCCGCGTTCATGCGTGTTTTATATATATATATATATATATATATATATATATATATATATATATATATATATATATATATATATATATATATACTGTTTAAGAACTTCTAGAAACTACTGTCACATTTTATGTTTCAATGCGGCAGCGTTAAGGCTGCCATTGTTGCTGTTGCCTTAGTGTCTGTCGTTGTACAGAAAATCTGGCGTCATCATCGTCGGCTTCGTTGTGGTGAGCGAAAAGTAACCGGAGAAGCAGCCTGGGTGCGCCAACTAGACATGTGATCTTGCTGCGTCATCACAACCTGCCTCCTGCATAGTCAGCGAACTGATAATCGTGGCACGTGGCAGTTAAGTTAATGGTTAATAGCGAGAGGTTGCTCGGAAGGAGCGATCTGGGTTGCGCAAGCCCCACAGGTGGCAGCACCTGCCTTCGCAAGGCAGTGGCCCTTGGTTTTTAATTGTCACATTATAGGACTCCCAGAGATTTATGAACGCAAAGTCGAGAATGACCAATTAAGCATATATGAGCAATAACCCATCAACGCTTTCGCATCGTACCGTTAAGGCGGCGCTTAAATGGCGCTGCAATTTTGTAAGCATTTTTATTCAATGTACACTCAACAATTCTGGACAGAAGCATTTTTTTACTGGGAACAATTTCTCAACGCGTTTTTTATTATGTTAGTAGATATAAATATAAAAATGAATATATCCGGAGACCTCCCGTGAGCGGGCTCGCATATTTTTTGCTATTCCCGTTTTTGCTGTCTTCTAAAACATTTGTCGTCGGTTGTATAGAATCTAATGCGGAATACGCATGGGATGGCTGGAAGGATGAAAGCAGGCTCCTATACTATTAATGCAGGAAGGCGTTCAGCGTCTGCATGTTCACCTCGCCATGTCTGCGAATTATTCTATGTTAGTACACACCTTTGAAAAAGCATTGAAAGCAAATTACAACCGAAACATTTTGCGCTCGGAGCAAGCCAGCAATGTGCCAGCTTGTCGTTAGAAAGAACACCGCTGGAGAAACTGCTCCTGCCAGCTGGGCAGGCCTTCCTCACTGTCCATGTTAAAGCTTTCCTCACACTCCGTCACTTGTTCTTAAAGACTTCGTCACCACGACCAGCCCAAAGGTGAAAGTAACTTGCGTTTGCTACATGTCTATTGAGGTCTTTCATCTCCATACAGTCGACTTCATGGCTACCAGCGCTGCATGTGCTGAATTAACGACGATATGCATTATGAAATCGATGATATACGAAGGAAAAGCGCAAGAGGCCCATAAACTAAGAAAACTGGCTGATTACTGTGCCGATCCAGCATCAAACAGAGCGGAATAATCTGAAGGCAGTTATATCTGAAAATAAACAGAGATACAGAAAAATTCAAGGACGTGTCCACTCCAACCACCGTGGCCGCTAAGTGTGAAGACAACGCCCACGGCAGCATCTAGCCAGCGAGGTGTCGTTGTGTAGCTGAGGTGGTCAGTGATGCTTAGCGATGGCAATCGGGAAACGTGCGCGATAAGAATCCGCCGGTAGATGCGCGTTAATTTATGTCAGTCGCAGAGCGTCGGAGCCTTGTCCTAGAAAGCAATAGCATACAGCGAGATGCAAAGGAGAGCCAGAGCGAAGTTCTAAGAGCCTGTCCACTAGGACTGCCACTGATCAAAGTAATTTATTAACAGCAACCTGACTCCAACTTTTATGCGTACACGTTCTGCAAGAGATAATGGCTTCCTATTACCTTAGGCGAAGATTGACTAAGCATGCTTGCTGTATTTCCTCACATGCTTTATTATTAGATGACGAGTTGCCATTAAGAGAGAGACGAATAACCAGTATTAAAATCAACTTAGCCATATTTTGGAAGTCTTCGTAAACACACTTTTGTTTATATCAACTTGCTACTTAGATGACAGAGCCTAGTTTTAATTTATATGCTACCAAGTGCATAGGTACCAGCGCCTTTCTGTTTTACATCTCATTCGACAGCTAAGCTTATTGCACATGTGTTTATTTTATTACAGTCATTTACGGATTCTATCCCGAATAGTCATGAAATTGAAGTGCGCATTATTTGTAGAGGTAATAAAGACCCGCAAGCCAAGACATGCCAAGCCAAGGCTCATAACAAGCCAGGATAGAGAAGAAGAAAGAGTAGAAGAGAGAAAAGAAGTAGAAAAAGAAAAAGAAGAAAACAGTATCCATGATACGAGAGAAAAAATGAACAGACAGTAAAGGAAGATGTAGGAGAAGCCCATGCAGAAGAATCATAAAGCGAAGAGAAAAAAGAAACCACGTCAGGCCGATAGAGTGAGAAAAGAAGAGAAGCGAACGCGTAAATAACAAGATAAAGAAATGGAATATACGAAAGATAAAGGAGCAGAAAAGAGCATGTAGGCAGAAAACTTTTTCTTCCGGACTTTCCCTTCCTCATTTTGTCACCCTTTGGTTTGGCTTGAGCCTTCTTCTCTTCCTCTTCACTTTTTTTTTTGTTCTTGGCAGGCAGAACCGAAGTCAAGCTTAAGAGTGTTAAGTCAAGGGGCCATAAAGAAAAGAAGATAAAGACGAATTAAGATGAAGTAGGGAAGGAGAAGAAAGTGAAGAAGCGAAGAAAACAAAAGCCAAAAGTAAGGACGCATGGGAGAGAATGAAGAACACTAGGAACCTAAGAACACGCGAAAGAAGAAGAAAAGAGGAAATAAGTTGCGAGAAAGAAGGGAAGAATGAGGCGAAGAAGAAGAAAGAAAAAGAGAACGAGGAGAATGATACTCTGGACCTTCTTAACCACATTCTTAAAGAAAATGCCGAAAAATCGATAGTGCTTAAGTTGACTGTTGTAGTACCTAGAATGAGTGTCTGCCGAGGTACGAGTAGACTGAGTACCGGGACACGCTAGCAGTCACGGCACCAAAGAAGCACACACGTCTACGAGCGAGCAGGAAGGCATCCGCTCCGCCCCGGATGTGTCAGTCTCTTTGACGTCACAGGATCCTGATCCCACCAAACAGAAGGCTTCAGCCCGCCAGGCGGAACAACGCCGACTTCGCGAATGTGCCCCAGTCAACCCAGCACCCCTACTGGCTCGGCTCCCTCCGGACGCGCAAGTCCTCAACCACGCGGCGCGCTCCGGAGCGGCCCACACTCTCGATGTTCTTGCTAAGTGGAGAAACCACACTGCCAGGAGAGGGCGACTGCCTGATGCGAATCAAGATGTCTCGCATTTATAAGGGTCCTGTTCTACATGTGACATGCACGCCAGCGCTACCATATATCACCTTTTATGAGAGTGTGTCGTACTACAACGAATCTGCGCATTATCCCGTACATCGGCTGCACACAGGATTGGATTTTTTCCTGGAACTTGCCTATCCTTGTGGGCCTTTGTGTGCTCTACTGGCGTCGACCACCTAAGGTGCCCTCCCTCTCAACTTCATCTCACAATAACTTGGGCACTGAGCCATCCAGCTTAAACTAAAAGGTTTCAATCAATCGGTTTTTCTTAAGATTTTCCCGCCTAAGCTACCGTTGGAACCTGTTTCATTTCCCTTCTGTTATATGCATGACTCATGACGCATGACTCTAGCACCTTCCATTGGATTACCATGTGAGAGTATACTAATTGGACACGTTAATCTACCTCAACCAATCCGGTAATCCCGACTGATCCATCTTCATCCATTTTCTGGGATGGGCCTGCTTGCAAACTTTTGAGGGTCCTTTGCAATTTTGTTAGGTGAGAAAATTTCCAAATTTTCGGAGTCCTCAGGTTTTCAATTAGGCAGAGCCCTATGAATTCGGCACTGGTGGTCATGTGGTGTTTATGGCTTCACAACCTTTTTAGTGAATTGCATAGATCGCGAGGACTATGAGAAGCCTTCATAAAACTGCTGGCACAGTGATGCACCGGTTAAGCGAAGCGGCTAAGCTATTTTTTTATTTATTTACCGGCCATCGTAGCATTGACAAGTGTAGAATCCGGCGCTCTGCCTGAAAATTTTGCCGTTCCAGAACAGAACATCAAACAGGTTGCTGTGATCCTGAAATTCTGGAAGCATAGGCACATGTGTAACACATTCTTGTTCAAAAAGTATTTTATTCATGCCTTCAGGCGGCGTCGCACAAGGAATCCGGGTTTTCGTGCTGTGATAAGGGCTGCTTTTCGAATACTAAGTGGGCTGGGTTCTACCTGCGTGCATCCCATTACCGTTCCCCAAAAGTAACCCTACGCAAATCAGAAAATTTGCAAGAATGAAGGTGAAGACATTCAACTGACTATCGAGACCTTTATGCATGCAGCCCGCCGCCTAGCGGTTACCTCGCAACGCACGTGTAATGCATTCCTATGAGCTCAATCCACTTCTAACCAAAGTAAACCGCCGTAAATGTGTTAACTGCGTGCAATGCTGTCACTCCACGGATGTAAGTCGTTAAGTGTTACGAGTAGCTTGGAACACGGAACTTCCATTAACCACACTCGCTCGCACTGGGACGTTACGCACAGAAATAAACCGTCGTAAATAACCGCTCACCGCCCGAGGTGGTGGTCTCGCCCACTTATCGAGGCCCCCGTTCGGCCTCTGATCGTCATGGGAGGGGTGCACGGTGGGACTTCTGGTCACAGAGGACCGTGGGAAAGATATGTGCATCATTTTTTACAGCTTTATATGTTTTTGTTTGTGGCCTCAATACTGTATGATATGTTTCTGTCCTTCCCTCCTGCAATAATGATTTCGGGCTCAGCGTGCGGTGAGTAAACAAACACACGACTAGCCGTCATCAGACTCGCGGTCTACCAAACGATGTCACGAAGACAATAAAGCGAATGCGCAAAGATGATGGGTCCCCATCCCGATGGTGCAGCGGGGTATCGGCCCGAGCGGGATAGCGAAATGATCGAAGAAACGATGACGCAATGCATTGCGAGTTTGTCGATTGTTTCTGTGATGGTGATGGCGGGTTCATGGTTGAGTATTAAATGACGGGAATGCGTATAATTGCGTTTGGCCACTACGTTTATTGGCTGTGTTCTGTTTTCGCTCCTTGCATCCCTACTGTGCGTGCCTTCTTTGCGGGCCAGAGAAAAGCGTGCATATCTGCGCTCGTAATCGTTTTTAAACTGCACTTCCATCGGAAATCGAGATCGATGCACGTGTTTCGTGATTTTGCCGACTGCGTTGGATTGTGTTTCGAAAGTCAAGTTCCTTGTTTCGACGTCGGGGACGAATTGTTTTCGTGGCAAGGACGAATGGCGCAGGACGATCGAAGCCAGCGAGGCAGGGCTTCGGGAATTTTAATGTTTTCGCTGCAAGCGTTTCGATGCGTTTGACTGCGTCCAGTTGTGCTAGGCGTAGACTGCGTGCAAGGTATTGTTGCGTGCTCGTGGGCAAACCAGTGACACACCTATGCACGAGACTCATACGCCGACGGCGAGCACTACGCTAAACGAGCGAACTAGGATAATGTATGTAGTGCTCTACCCTTACACAAATTTATTTAGACGGTATATATACTAAGTACTTCTCTCTACAATTTCTATAGACTTCCTATAGAAAAACACTAGAGAACAGTCTATGGACATTACCAATCCTGTAGATAGTCTATAGACAATATATAGATTTATGGCCATACACATTTAGTATACTTTTGTCTGTAGACAGCCTATAGACTGTGGATAGACAAAAATAAATATCTATAGGACGGCAATAGTCTATAAGCAGTATACAGACTGTCTATAGACCATTTTTATGAGGGTAAAATATCTCACATCTAAAGCTGTTATGTCCTTACTGTTGTAATCGCCGCGGCGAGGTTCGTTACTTGGGCCTGACAGAGACTTGTGCGTGTTAAGGCAAATGAAATGCCTTTATGATTCTTTTTTCTGTATTGTATACTGTCCATTATGTTGACACCATTGAAATGTTCCATTGCTTGTTTCGCATTTGCATTATGGATCTATTTTGTAAGCTGCACCGAACTGTGTGCTCTCGGATATGTTACATATCTTCCCCTACACTAATGCCAAGTAGGGCGCGGTAGAAACCTGAGTAAAAAATAAATAAACAAGCAAAGAACTAAATATCAAGCATTAAATAATGAAATATTAATCATCAACAAATACTTTTTAATAATAAATAAATCAGAGAAGTTGAGAAACAGCACGAAAGAAACGTGAGCACAGGATTTGCTGAGGCGCTAAGAACATCAAAAACGCAGGCGCCATTGACTGACAAAACCATTTCCTGTGCATCGACGTCTATGATACGAAGCACGTGAAACTGCGAGAAAAAATTTCAAGCTTTCGGTCAAGCTCGAATGAGTGATAATGCATCTGAGATGCGTTACATCCAGTACTGGCCTTCCAGTCACGGCTCCTTATCGTAAGTACCCTCAAAATTCAGCTTTGAGGCAATGTCAAGGGGGATCTAATGCCAGAGAGATTCGTGCCAAGAGTACAAACCTTTGGGCGAGTTGGCGCAATGCAATCAGGTACAAGCGCAAAAAACAAGGGCAAAGAAGGACTCGCAGCCGACTGACTTTATTTTTTTAGTAGTCTAATATTTTAACGCTAATTTCACCCATTTATGCTATTTCACGCTCCTTTTCTGAAATCTTCTTTCCTGATCATGGCAACTAAGTTTTATTGACATATGTAAACATTTGTTCAGGGCATTAATGCATTTACTATGATGCGATTAATTTTACTTTCAAGAATTGTTAGAAATCGCAAATAACCATGCAAGTGTTCTTCCATGCAGCTTCCTAAGGTGAAACGCCCTTTTTGTCGTGGCACTCGGGGGACACTGTAGAAAGACATGGGGCAAAAATGGACATTTCACCCAGAGCAGTACGGAAGGATCAAAACCCACGTCAAAGATTCTAAGACTACTGGAGTTTATGGCGCTCGGCTGCTGACCCGAAAGACGCGGGTTCGATCCCGGCCGCGGCGGTCGTATTTCGATGGAGGCGAAATTCTAGAGGCCCGCGTACTGTGCGATGTCAGTGCACGATAAAGAACCCCAGGTGGTCGAAATTTCCGGAGCCCTCCACTACGGCGTCCCTCATAGCCTGAGTTGCTTTGGGACGTTAAACCCCAAAAAACCAAACCAAAATACTGGTGTTTGCTGTGATTTACTGGAATAGAATGTGGATTTGTATTACTCAGGATCGGCAGCGGTCGAACAGCGGAAAAGAAGCACTGTAGTAAAGACTCCTTGCCTGCTGAGCAGAGCTTTAGGAGAGGGCAGCTAACTCATTCCTCGAGAATCTCACCTTTGACAATAAATAGCTGCAACAAGGAGTACCGTAGCAAGGGTAGGCTTAGAAAAACATTTAGAGCCATGGTTTCGCAATCACTATGAGGACTTGTAATGTTTGTTCATTAATGAACATAACTCCTGTTTCTAAAACGCACTGCGTCAACTCATGCTCACCTTTTTAATTGCACCTTTTTATATAGCATTGTTGATAAAAAACTGTCTCACTGTGTAACCAAATGCATACGCTAAACTTGTGCGAATTAAAGATAACCAGTGGCTAGGCTTCGAGTTCATTGTTCTCCATGGACAGCATTGTTATCGAGTCCATAACGTGGCTTCGAAGCCACGTTATGTAACAGTGCATGCTGTAACGAGCATAGGCACCAACACCCATCGCCGCCCATTCAAAGCTGTGAGCAGATTGATCGCTCTAGTGTGCTCCCGTAATCCGATACGCGTGTAAGGGACGGCGCTATATTTGTCGAGCGAAGCGCGTGACGCATCGCAGCCATGCCGGAAGCTCCCTGGTTACGCAACCTTCTGACTGCTTTCGTTTACTGTCTCATCCTTCTCCAGTCATCCACAACGGTACGCAGGTACTTAGATAACCGGAGCTGCTGGACCCAGACACAATGGATAAATATATAAACATACACGCGTGGTCTCTGCCAAGCAACTCCTAGCATTTGCATTCACGCTGGGAGTACTAGGACTGCCTGTCAGCGACCGGTTGCAGAGACAAACCCAGGCTGCCGCCTGGGGCAAGGGGTGTCGTGCCGCTGTAGGGGTGTATCCCGGAATAAGAACAGGACGCTTTCACGGAGGCATCCGGGCAGCGGTTGAAGCAGCGTGCTTTGAAGCGAGCTAAATTGGCCAGCCGCTTTATCACGACGCGCTGCCGTTCTCCCCAGAGACAAGAGGCTAAGGGGTGGGGCTAGTAAGGGGGGGGGGGGGGGGGGGGCAGGGTTTCCAGAATAGAAAGTCATTGTTCGCCCGGGTGATTGCGCTCCACTGGAATTCTGCGGGGGCTTTTGTTTTTTGCATTTATTGTGTTTTGCCTTCTTTGCTTGAGCTTGTTGGTGTGGTGCAGACCACCGCTGCGGTATTTGTCGGCACGGCATCGTTCCAGGTGGAGAGGGAATTGTCGTAAAGCCATGTCTTTCTGGGCGGGAATCGTTGTTCCGCGTTGTGGGGCACCAGGGAGCACTTCTTTGTCCACAGTTGCCCTCGCTTGGCACCTGTTCCCTTTTCTCGCAAGAGCGGCATAAAAACAGCAGCAAGAATGCTCTGTGAGTCACAGGAGTCGAGTGGCTCTAAATGTTCTCGCGTTAAGCGCTTCCTCAGCGTTTTACGACGCTTTCATTAAGTGCTTTTTTCAGCAGTGTTTGCTTGGCGGCTAGTTGGTTGATATATTTTCATGGCGGAATAGATATTTAGCGCCTGCCTAGTTGCCTTTATGGCTTGCGCCAAAAAGTATTCCGCCTTGTATTAAGTCGTCGGCTAGTACCTCATATAATCTAGATGCACAGGCGTGAGTAAAAATGGAGAGACCACGGCACTGGCGGCAGAAGCAGCGGCGGGGCCGCACTGCGGCGCTGCTATCGAGCATCATGTAGGGTGCCTCTATGCCAGCGCCGGGGTGGAGACAACTTCAGCGGCGCCGCCATATTGAATCACACGGGATCAACGGCGCTAGCGCCTGTAACGGCGCCGTTCATGCTCTCGGCGCGCTTCAAAGTGCTTTAACCTGAACGGCCTTTTGCAGCGAGAGCTACACTGGGCTACCAGTCGAGCATTTCGCGGTACATGGCAGAGGCAAGTTGGGATTCAATATGGCGGCGTCGCTTCAGTTGTCTCCACCCGGGGCTCGCATCGAGGCACCCTAACGCCTTGTACTTTATGTGAGGGTGCCCTGAGTGACGACAAACTTCATCCTCGCTCTGGCGCGGATGCTGATCATGCTTTGTAAATTTTCAGTGTGGCCTGCGGCTGTTCTGCTGCTGACGGTCTTGGCAAAGGATAGCAAGCATCGCAAAGTTTCCACGACGTGGCGCTGTCGGGGAGAAGCGATGCAAGTGGACGGTTACGAGGCGTCAAAGCACTGAGCTCCGGAGTGCTTAATGAATTTATGGGGTCTAATGGCCCCAAGCGACATAGGCTACAAAGGTTCCCGTAGTGGACGGCTCCGGATCACTTCAGCCACGTGGGGTTCGTTAACTTGCACTGACAGCGCACACTACACAGGCCTCCAGAATTTCGCCTCCATTGAAACGCGAGCGCCTCGGCCGGAATTGAACCTGCGTGTTTCGAGTTAGCAACTCAGCACCATAACCACTGACACTACGGCTGCTACGGAATGATAAAGGTCCGTTTGATTTTAGTTGCATGGATGTTTTCTGTTTTCACGGCACTGCAGAAAGAGTGGTTTTGTTTTTATTTTGAGTTAAGAACACGCCTGCACGTTGTTATGGCTGTATAACGCATCTAATAGCGCATTCAAAACAGTGATCTCCTTTTCGTTTAAGGCTCCCGCCGCGGTGGCTCAGTGGTTAGGGCGCTCGACTACTGATCCGGAGTTCCCGGGTTCGAACCCGACCGCGGCGGCTGCGTTTTTATGGAGGAAAAACGCTAAGGCGCCCGTGTGCTGTGCGATGTCAGTGCACGTTAAAGATCCCCAGGTGGTCGAAATTATTCCGGAGCCCTCCACTACGGCACCTCTCTCTTCCTTTCTTCTTTCACTCCCTCCTTTACCCTTCCCTTACTGCGTGGTTCAGGTGTCCAACGATATATGAGACAGATACTGCGCCATTTCCTTTCCCCCCAAAACCAATTATTATTATTAAAGGGCGATTTGGATTCACATCCTCAGTAGTGATGGCTACAGTGAAGTCGCAACGTCTTTCGTGATCCTTCGATAGCTACCCTTCGCTGTAACTGCCAGAAGCCCAGTAGCCAAACGCAGTTCTAGAAATTTGTCAACCATGATAAGCACACGCGCGCGAGAGAGGGTGAAGTTTGTCGTCACTCGGAGGCACCATCAGCAAACGCGCGGCACGAGATAGCAGCGCCATGGTGTTCACGCATGCATCCATGCGTGCACCACATTAATAAACACCAGTGACTGAGAAGTGAACAAGGAGACACGAAGCATTAAAAAAACTGATTCCTTATTTGAAAACTTCGCGTTTTGACAGAATCAGAATCCTGCTGCATCTTCCGAAAACCGCAAGCGGAAGTGACATGCTCTTTACAGGCAAGAAATGACAGTGTGTGAAATCTGGAGCCGAACTTGCGAGAAAATTGCCTTTTTTTCGTTTTTATAGTCTTTTTGTTGGCAATATGCGACAACTGCAGGTGCAAAATTTATTTTTCCTGTGTACTACGTCTTGCAGATGCGACGAAACTGTCTTAAAAGTCGGCAACATAATTTTCTTTAAATGTGCGTACAAGTAGCAGCATTTCTCAAATAATATAATAAACCAACAATCAGACACCAAATGAAATTTGTTCCACATTTTAAAGCGCGTTACGGTGTAGTGCGTGCATCTGTGGGAAAAAATAAACTGCAGCTGAGGGCCAAAGAGCTCATTTTTTGGAATATTTTTCCGATGCCTGGTTTAGCCTCAAGCCTCATATTTTGAGAGCTGCTTGAGCGGCCTAAGCGCTTTTTTCTCCTAACAAAAATCAGATGAGGACTATGTCCCAACAGTAATAAGCATGAATATTTTTCAGCGAAATTTAAAATCACCGAGAGCCGCACCTGCGACGTTTGAAATGGAATGGCCTATATATGAAAACGCAATTCCCACATGTTAAGTTTAATGGCTGGCAAAATGATCTTGACGCACTGTGAGAGTCATTAGCTGGGCCATTGCTTGTCGTAGTGATGTTTTCTTGTGCAGCACTAACTGCGTGAAGAGCACGTGATCGTTTAGTTTGCATGGTTTTTCTTGCGTTCGTAAGCACATCGTGCATAAATTTTAAGGCATTAATGCGAAAATCAATTGTTCCCTCGACAGCCTTTATTACTAATGGCTATCGCTTTAGCCACGACCGTAACAACCAAATAAACTGGTCAATTGTGCAGCGCGCCTTTGCGCTGCGCCATTGCACCGGTAGTGGTGTCACATGAGTTAATGTGCATGGCCCATTAACAATTCTGCGAGTGCCTTCTAGAGTTACGTGATTTCTTACAGCCTTCGATTCTATGTTTACTTTCAGTCACGCTTGGTAGAAACTTGGACCACCTGCAGTGGGAAAGAGCGCTTTCCACACTAGGCAGCGATCATCACCTAATTCGAATAACGCTAAACTATCGCCGATCTCAGCGCAAATTTACCATTAAGCACACTAATTGGGACGCGCTCCGCAAATTTAGACAAGCGCAGCCAACACAGGCCCCCTTCGACCTAGACACCTGGATTATTCAGTTGCATAAAGACATTCGCCAACACACTCAAACGCTCGACTCTACGCCAGACACCCCTGTTATTGACAGCAAGCTCGCCCACCTCCTCCAAGCACAGGACAACATAACGCAAAGGTGGAAGACTCAGAAGCACAATAGGAGACTAAAACTCAAACTTGCCCAGATTCAATCCCAAATAATACAGTGTAGTGCCACTCTTTACAAAGCTAACAGGGCTCAGGTTTCTGACGGTCTCCGCGGCAATCTCTCCACAACCCTCGCTTGGCACCTGTTACGGCACATGCTAGACCCCACGCAATCCAAATCTCAGACGCGCCTTAGCATTCGCCGCCTCGCTCACAACCATCAACAGGACACCGACGCCTTCCTCGCCCAGGTGAAATGCACCTATACAACCCCCGGTCTCCCTTGCAAGTATCCTGATTATGCAGGCCCAACCAGCCCGAACTTGTCGCCCTTATTACAGAATCAGAACTTCGCGCCGGCCTATTGAAATTACGGAATACCGCTCCCGGAGATGATCAAATTACCAACGCAGCTATCAGAAATCTTGACGATGCTTCCATCTCTGACTTAGTCAACTACTTTAACGAATGTTGGGAGGCAGGTACTCTCCCTGCCTCGTGGAAGCATGGAAAAATTATTTTTATTCCAAAACCCCACAAGCCTATCACCCTACACAACATCCGCCCCATTTCTCTTACATCCTGTCTAGGCAAGGTCTTCGAGCACATAATTCTTGCTCGGCTAACAACGTACATGGAAGACAACCACCTTTTCCCCCACAGCAAGCTCGGATTTCGTGAGCATCTATCTGCGCAGGACGCCCTACTTCAAATTGCGCATGACGTGCTTGATGATACCATCCCCCACCACACTAAAGCTATCCTGGCAGTTGACCTCCCCAAGGCATCTGACAGAATTCGACACGATGCCATCTTTCGGGAACTGCAGGCTCTACAGGTAGGCCCTAAAACCTACAATTACGCTCGCGCGTTTCTCTCGGGCCGCACTGCCTCCCTGCACATAGATCAGATTACCACATCCCCTTATACACTCGGAGAGCTCGGAACCCCTCAAGGGGCGGTCCTTTCTCCCCTTTTATTTAACGTTGCTCTCATCCCCCTAGCTCACAAACTGGCTCTAATCCCACACCTAAAGCATACCCTGTACGCTGATGATATTACCACATGGACCACTCATGGCTCTGACGGGGAAATTGAGGAAACTCTTCAGTTAGCAGCAGACACCATCTCCTCTCACGCGTCATCCATCGGGCTCGAATGTTCCCCATCAAAGTCCGCGCTCTTCCTAATTAGGCCAAAATCTAGAGCTGACTCGCCCATCCAAATCAATTTAAAAGGATCCCCTATCCCCATAACACCCGCCCTCCGCATCCTTGGCCTCCACTTGCAGGATTCTGGACGAAATGAACATACCCTTAAAAGGCTCAAGGCCTCCACGCATTCCGTTTTGCACCTTCTACGCCCAGTGTCCTCCCTTAATAAGGGTTTAGACGAAGCGGACAACATGAAAGTAGTGCACGCATTTACGCTTAGCCGCATTCTATACGCAACCCCATATCTCAAATTGAACCGCACGGAAACCGAACGCGTGATCGCCATGATCCACCTTGCGACTAAGGCAGCCCTAATCCTACCTCGTAGCACTAGCACAGCCAAACTTCTTGCACTAGGCATGCATAACACCATTCAGGAACTAGTTGACGCGCACCTTCAGACACAGTACCTTAGACTTGCCACGAGCGCCACTGGCCGCCATATACTCTGCTCCCTTCGCATCAACATACCCGCTAACCAGTCAACCCTTATACCCATCCCTCGACACATCCATACACCTCTCGTTGTGAAACCCCTTCCTCGAAACGTCCATCCCCAATATCACATCCCTCGCCGCGTAGCTCGCGCTAATGCCCTCCATAAGTACTATGGGCAAGCCCACGATGCCGTTTGGGTAGATGCCGCATGTACAGCGCATGAAGCGGTAGCAGTTGCCCACAATCCAACCCTACCTCACCCCCTAACTCACCGTCTTCCCTCGGGCTCTACGCCTGAGGAGGCAGAGGAGACCGCCATCGCCCTAGCCATTGCACATTCGTACGCCCAATACATCTTCAGCGACTCCAACACGGCTCTGTCCAACTTTGCCAGGGGCAGGATTCATGCCCCTGCCTGGCAATTGTTGAGCACCCCTACCCAAAATTTACCGCGCAGGGTAGAGCTTCAGTGGGTGCCGGCTCACTCTGGGAACCTTGGAAACGAGGCTACCGATAAATTGGCCCGAGGTCTGATTTGCCGGGCTCAGGACAGTCTCGATCTAGGATTCTCGAGGGAGCGGGCGCACACCTTTGCGGAGCTCACGCAAATACCCCGTTTGGACCGTCGGACTTACCCTCCTCCCCACCCCTCTCTTACGCACTCCCAACAGATCCTCTTCAGACGCCTCCAGACCCGCTCTCTGTCATCCCCTCAGCTTTTATCCCACTATTGCGGCCCATCCCCTGCATGCTCCCTATGTGGTGACCCCCACGCCACACTCTCTCTTATCCTTTTCGGCTGCCCTGCTGACCTTCCCCCGCGGGGACAGCACGCCATCTCGAGCTGGGAGGACTGGGAGGTCCTGCTTATGTCTGCAGACCCGACATCGCAGCTTGCTGCGGTGACTCGGGCTGCCGACGTCATGTCCCGGCATGACCTACTTGATGCAGTGCGGGACCGTGCAGTGGCCCAGGGACCCAGGTAGGTCTAAAACTTACTTGCTGAATAAAGTTTTTCTGCAGCGCAGGCAGAGGCTCTCTTTTTTTTCTTTTTTTTATGCCTCACCATAATTTATGTCTGTCTGTCTGTCCAGTCCGGGGGATAATGCCGCTTTTGGTGATAGACGGGGCATGTGACTTGGAAAAACACACGCTGTGTCGCTATATCATGAAGACGAGCTTGCGCAGCGAGCAAAGCCACATTAGGAGACGTTTTCCGACAGATTCCAAGGAAAGAACAGAGGCTACACAAGAAAAAAACAGTGAACGTGCTAAACAGAACATAGTGATAGATTTTCAGTGGCGCTAAGGTTAATAATCCTCGGATCAGCTTTCGATGTCATAAGGTATGGGACATAAGGTGCGCAAATATTGTGGACCAGAAAGTTCAGAGGGAAAGCAATGGCAGACCGACCAGTAGTAACGCTTGAACGGAGAATCTGAATATGGGCGGTGATATACAAGGAGCAGAAGACCGTGAAGAAATATTGAGTTCTATTTGTAAATGTAAAGTGCCTCTCGTTACGGGTCATTTGTTGTAAACAGAAAGAAAAAACTACTACACTGCATCTACATCTTCGTGTTCAAGCTTTTTCCGATCGAAATCCTATTTATCGCCTAATTGGTCCTCACTGGGATGAAAATCGAGGGCATCTATAAGCAAAAGCTAATTCAACGGCGTAAGGCGTATAAAATGTAGTGACTAAAAAACTTTATTCAGAGTAAGTAGTGATGCCATAGTTTTTATCGAACCCATTAATCTTTGTCTTCAAAGCTATAATGTCATCTCGCAAAGATTCGACAAAACAAAAATCCAAGTGAGGTGCCGCTTTCTAGGCATGCTTAGTGTGCCTCCTTTCTTGATGACTTTTTCGCTGACATGTAAAAATCACTTTTGATCTCAGTAACGAGAGTTGACTTTGATGCGCGCGGCATATGTGGAGGGCTCAGAAATTCTTTCCAACCTTTTTTGTTTCCTTACGCGGAACCAAATCTGTCGACGAATCCTTTTGGATTCCGTGTAATTAGAAATGCGTCAGCCGCTGCCAGTTCTGACTGCCTCGCTATTTATGCAAATATAGAGCACTGCGTCTTCTCCAGTCATCTCCACTCTCCCGTCCCTCCGCCGCCTTTCTTTCACCCTTTTCTTGGATTCGCTGGCTGTCACCGACACAGCTGGAATCCCAGCTTGATATGGTCCAACAGGCGCAGTACACTGAGCGCTTGACCTGTGCTCTTTAATAAAAGGACTCTCTCTTTATATTTAGGCTCAGCAGAGAAGCTCTGCAACAAATAAGAAACTGGGGCAGCTTTACCTCCTGAAATATAGGCCGCCGCCGTCATTTTTTGGTGTGCTGTTTGTTGTTCTTAAAGAAATGCAAATTTCTCTCTTTTGTGATCTGTGTTTAGGGGAAGAGGCAAAGCGCCAATAAAGGAAAATAAAGGGCACGGACTTTAAATTTGAGCACCGATGCTCTCAGGTCTTCGCGGCCGCGGAAAAAAAAAAGTTCACTGAGAGCGTCAAGGAAAACGCGAAGGCTTCACTCGTGACGCTGACAGCACAACGAGATCTTATGTTAGGGCAAAATATTATTAGCACATACTACTTTCATTTAAATAGCGCGATGGCCGGCACGTGAAATAGTTAACGTTCGCCGCTTGTATTAATGGTGAGCACCTGTACTACTTCGGTATTCTTGTTTACTCGTTCGGTTATTCTGCTCGCGTTCGACACGAAGGGGACAGTACTTTGAAAAGACATTTAATGCACAAAATTAATTATCGACGGTAATGGGTATAACGAAGTGGAATCCGAGAGAAGGTGAAGATAAATCAATTAGGCTTACAGATCAGATTTAAAGTTACCATAAATAGGCAAGGTGTAGCGGTCGCATGCAATAGTTTAAGACCAGTAGGACGTCTGTTACGATACAGTGAACTTTGCTTGCATTATGACGGTATTGATTTCCTAATAGCACTTTGTCAATGGATATGGGATAATGGTGTTCATTACCAATGGAAGCGTGATTCATGGGCGACATGATGTATTGAAGCAGGGCATGCCAGGCGTTTCGGGGAGGCCCACCACTCATCTTTAAATATAAGGTTTTCGAGGTAAAGAGAACTTTTTGCGTCATATTAATGCCAAGGCTGGCTGACGCCAGAAAGCAGGTGAATCACGTAAACTGTGAAAGTTGACTAAATTCTAATAATTAATTTATTAACTATTACATATAGCAGCATGATTCCAGTTAGAGATTTGTAGACGGACGTTAATGATAGCCGCATCAATTTTTATAATATCAAAAGTGCGGTTAAACTCGCCGCCCTCTCTCAGAAAATTTGGGCCATTACACGTGCTGTTCGAAAGCCGTGCGTCTGCGGGAGGCACAAATGCGTCGTCCACCTAAATTCGACACTCCGTAGCGGCGTAGCATGCGACAGTCACCGCCCCGCTCCTCGCAACTTCGCTGCTCCCGGCAGTAGTTAATGAATTATTATTAGGATATGCCGCCGCGGTGGCTCAGGGGTAATGGCGCTCAGCTGCAGAGTCGAGAGACGCAGGTTCACATTTCGATGGAGACGAAATTCTAGAGACCCATGTCAATACATGTTAAAGACCCACAGGTGGTGGTCAAAATTTCGACAGCCCTTCACTAAGGCGTCCCTCATAGCCTGAGCCGCTTTTGTACGATAAACCCCCCTAAATCTTTTGTGTGTGTGTCATGTTAGCACTATAATAAATGCTTTTATTATGCCTTACAGAGAAGTTGAACATTACGGGCACACTACCGCGAGCGAAATACAGAGGATTGATAGCGCCCGGAGGTGCGACCAGCTCACGTTGTTCACATAACATCGAATAGTAAACGTTAAACAGACCAAAAACTTTCGCCATTTCAAAATGTAATATCATGTAATTTGATGGCACTATGGGAATATTTAAACTTAACTGGGTTATAGCGGGATAACAGAAAAGTCTCGTTTGGTGCGTGTACCGCAAGGTAAAGGGTTTCTCGGGAGGCAATGCCTTACCGCAAATCCGTGAGAACTCACCGCGGGAGGCCACATATTATTACAATGCATCATGGAACACAGTAAAAACCTTATGTCACAAGAGGTGAGGGACGCTACTCATAATTGTTCGTTCTGAAAATAAACTGCACACGACAGCACATGCTGTGTATTCGGATGGGTTGTTCCCAATGAAACCGGCTTGCCCCAAAACAACCTCTGGTTGCCATATTCTGACCAAATAACTTAGGGCCAACAACGACAGGCGGCCGCTGACTAACCTCGGAGCCATCACTAGCGTAAAGATTTATTCTTGGTATCAACTGAGCGTGCAGGGTTTAAAGCGGGCCCCTCTTCCGTCAGACCATGACTGACAGCGCTGAAATTCCTGGACGCTATCGTGAGCAGGGCGCACGGCCTATGAATAATTCGTATATAGAGAGCCTCTCAGTGTATTCCGCTAACTGGAATGAAAACGCTAAAGATACCTCATTAGAAAAAGAGCTACGGGGTGATTTTCAAGACGCTCTGCGCCTTTAATTCTTAGTGGAGATCTGAGGAAAATGTTTAGATCGCCGGGAAAATAATACGGACGAATTTGTTATGCAGGTAATACTGAAAATGGACTATTCATTTCTGGTCAGTGCGCCACTGCTACAACTGCTGCTAATCAAAATATTCTGGCAGCATATTCCACAGCTTGATAATACGTAGAGTTTTTGAACTTACTAAATATCGTTATACGTTGTGAACTTTAGACAAGTGTGTTTCCCCCATCCGCACCTATCGAATGGAAAGAAATAACCGAATTT